>NC_140798.1:15270000-15675000 GCF_037176805.1 Vigna unguiculata | reverse complement strand
GTAACGGATTCTAGCCAATTGAAAGGATCTTCTGATCAATCCAAGGATTCTTTCGATTCCATTAGGAATGAGGATTCGAAATATCACACATTGATCAATCAAAGAGAGATTCAACAACTAAAAGAAAGATCGATTCTTGTTGGGATCCTTCCTTTCTTCAAACAGAACGAACAGAGATAGAATTAGAGCGATTCCTTAAAATCCTTTCTGGATATTCCTCAATGTGCCGACTATTCATGGAACGTGATAATCATTTGCTTCTGGAAGAAATCAAAGAATTTCTTAGGAATCCTGCAAGAGCCACTCGTTCTTTTTTCTCTGACAGATGGTCAGAACTTCATCTGGGTTCGAATCCTACTGATAGGTCTACTAAAGATCAGAAATTGTTGAAAAAAGAACAAAAGAAACATCTTGCTTTTTCCAGGCGATCGGAAAAGAAAGAAATAGTGAATTTATTCAAGATAATTATGTACTTACAAAATACCGTCTCAATTCATCCTATTTCATCTTATCGAGGATGTGATATGGTTCCAAAGGGTGAACTGGACAGTTACAATAAGATTTCATTCTTGAACAAAAATCCATTTTGGGGTTTATTTCATCTATTCCATGACCAGAACAGGGGGAGATACACGTTACACCACGATTTTGAATCAGAAGATATATTTCAAGAAATGGCAGATCTATTCACTCTATCAATAACCGAGCCGGATTTGGTGTATCATAAGGAATTTTATTTTTTTATGGATTCCTCCGGATTGGATCCAAAAAATTTCTTGAATGAGTTATTGAACTCTAGGGATGAATCGAAAAAGCACTCTTTATTGGTTCTACCTCCTCTTTTTTATGAAGAGAATGAATCTTTTTATCGAAGGATCATAAAAAAATGGGTCCAGACCTCTTGTAGAAATAATGTGGAAGATCCAAAACCTAAAATAGTTGTATTTGCTAGCAACAACATAATGGAGGCAGTCAATCAATATAGATTGAGCCGAAATCTGATTCAAATCCAATATAGCACCCATGGTTACATAAGAAATGTATTGAATCGATTCAATTGCAACTTCGAATATGGAATTCAAAGGTATCAAATAGGAAATGATACTCTGAATCATCGAACTAGAATGAAATACACGATCAACCAACATTTATCAAATTTGAAAAAGAGTCAGAAGAAATTGTTCGATCCTCTTATTTTGATTTCTCGAACGGAGAGATCTATGAATTGGGATCCTAATGTATATAGATACAAATGGTCCAATGGGAGCAAGAATTTCCAGGAACATTTGGACTATTTCATTTCTGAGCAGAATAGCCGTTTTCAAGTAGTGTTCGATCGATTACATATTAATCAATATTCGATTGATTGGTCTGAGGTTATCGACAAAAAAGATTTGTCTAAGTCACTTTGTTTATTTTTGTCCAAGTTACTTCTTTTTTTGCCCAAGTTTCTTCTCTTTTTGTCTAACTCACTTCCTTCTTTTTTATTTGTGAGTTTTAGGGGTATCCCCATTCATAGGTCCGAGATTGCTTGGTGAGATGTTTTGAGAAAAAACTGAAATTCATCGTTTTTGAATTGTGAAGGTTGTATTACCCTCTAAATCTCCACAAATGATTACCACGAATGTCTTGGTGCACAAAAGTTTTGAGTTGTGTATGTTTTGCACATTGCCAAGTTTGGCGGTGTGGCACGACATAGCTAGGTATGGCTTGGTGCAGAGTTTTATGAAAAAATGAAATTCGTGGTTTTTGAGATGTGAAGGTTGGAACGGCCTACAAATGTCACCAAGAGAATACCATAAATGTCTTTGTGCACAAAAGTTTTGAGTTCTGTGGATTTTGCACACGGCCATGTTTGGCGGTGTGGCACAGCTTAGATGGCTTGGAATGACCTCCAAATTTCCCCAAATGATTACCACGAAAGTCTTGGTGCACAAAAAGTTTTGAGTTGTGTATGTTTTGCACATGGCCAAGTTTGGCAGTGTGCCACGACATAGCTAGATATGGCTTGGTGCGGAGTTTTATGAAAAAATGAAATTCGTGGTTTTTGAGATATGAAGTTTGGAACGGCCTACAAATGTCAACAAAGGAGTGCCACAAAAGTCTTAGTGCACAAAAGTTTTTAGTTGTGTGGGTCTTGCACATGGCCAAGTTTGGTGGTGTAGCACGACAAAACTAGATTGCTTGGTGGGGTCTTTTGTGAAAAATCGAAATTCGTCGTTTTTGAGATGTGAAGGTTGGAATGCCCTCCAAATGCCCCCAAAAGAATACCATGAAAGTCTCTGTGCACGACATGTTTTAGTTGGGTGGGTTTGCACATGGCCATGTTTGGCCGTGTGGTACGATATAGCTAGATGGCTTGGTATGCAGTTTTATGCAAAAATAAAATTCATTGTTTTTGAGATGTTAAGGTTGGAATGGCCTCAAAATGCCCCCAAATGACTACCATAAGAGTCTTGTTGCACGAAAGTTTTGAGTTGGGCAGGTTTTGCACATGGCCAAGTTTGGCGGTGTTTCACATCTTAGCTAGAAGGCTTGTTGGGGAGTTTTGTGAAAAATATAAATTCATGGTTTTTGAGATGTGAAGTTTGGAAAGGCCTACAAATGTCCCGAAATGAATACCATAAATGTCTTGGTGCAAAAAAGTTTTGAGTTCGATGGATTTTGCACATGGCCATGTTTGGTGGTGTGGCACGACAAAGCTAGATAGCTTGGTGGGGAGTTTTGTAGAAAATGAAATTCGTCGTTTTTGAGATGTTAAGGTTGGAAAGGCCTACAAATGTCCCCAAATGAATACCATAAATGTCTTGGTGCACAAAAATTTTTAGTTCGGTGGATTTTACATCTGGTCATGTTTAACGGTGTGGCACGGCTTAGCTAGATAGCTTGGTTGGGAGTTTTGTGAAAACTTGAAATTTACTGTTTTTGGGATGTGAGCGTTGGAATGACCTCCAAATGTCCGCAAATAAATTCCATGAAAGTCTTGTTGCACAAATGTTTTGAGTTGTGTATGTTTTGCACATGGCCAAGTTTGGTGGTGTGGCACGACATAGCTAGATATGGCTTGGTGCGGAGTTTTATGAAAAATTGAAATTTGTGGTTTTTATATGTGAAGGTTGGAATAGCTTACAAATGTCCCCAAAGGAGTGCCACAAAAGTCTTGGTGCACAAAAGTTTTGAGTTGTGTGGGTTTTGCACATGGCCAAGTTTTGCGGTGTGGCAAGACAAAGCTAAATTGCTTGGTGAGATGTTTAGTCAAAAACATGAAATTCGTCGTTTTTCAATTGTGAAGGTTGTATTGGCCTCCAAGTCTCCCCAAATGATTACCACGAAAGTCTTGGTGGACAAAAGTTTTGAGTTGTGTATGTTTTTCACATGGCCAAGTTTTGCGGTGTGGCACGACATAGCTAGATATGGCTTGGTGCAGAGTTTTATGAAAAAATGAAATTCGTGGTTTTTGAGATGTGAAGGTTGGAACGGCCTACAAATGCCCCCAAACCAGTGCCACAAAAGCCTTAGTGCACAAAAGTTATGAGTTGTGTGGGTCTTGCACATGGCCAAGTTTGGCGGTGTAGCACGACAAAGCTAGATTACTTGGTGGGGTGTTTTTGTTAAAAACTGAAATTCGTCGTTTTTGAGATGTGAAGGTTGGAATGCCCTCCAAATGCCCCCAAACGAATACCATGAAAGTCTCTGTGCACGAAATATTTGAGTTGTGTGGGTTTTGCACTTGGCGATGTTTGGCGGTGAGGCACGATAGAGCTAGATATAGCTTGGTGCAGAGTTTTATGAAAAAATGAAATTCTTGGTTTTTATGATGTGTAGGTTGGAACGCCCTACAAATGTCCCCAAAGGAGTGCCACAAAAGTCTCAGTGCACAAAAGTTTTGAGTTGTGTTGGTTTTGCACATGGCCAAGTTTGGCGGTGTGGCACGACAAAGATGTTTTGTGAAAAAATGAAATTCGTCGTGTTTGAGATATGAAGGTTGTAATGGCCTCCAAATACCCCCAAATAAGTACCATGAATGTCTTGCTGCACAAAAGTTTTAGTTGTGTGGGTTTTGCACATGGCTTTGTTTGGTGGTAGGGCACGTCATAGCTAGATTGCTTTGTGGGGTGTTTTGTGAAAAAATAGAAATTCGTGGTTTTTGAGATGTGAAGGTTGGAATGACCTACAAATGTCCCTAAAGGAATACCACAAAAGTCTTGATGCACAAAAGTTTTAAGTTAGGTGGGTTTTGCACATCGCCAAGTTTGGCGGTGTGTCACAACTCAAGTTTGGCGGGGAGTTTTGTGAAAAATTGAAATTCGTGGTTTTTGAGGTTTGAAGGTTGGAAAGGCCTACAAATGTCCCCAAATGAATACCATAAATGTCTTTGTGCACAAAAGTTTTGAGTTCTGTGGATGTTGCACACGGCCATGTTTGGCGGTGTGGCACGGCATACTTAGATGGCCTGGTGTGCAGTTTTGTGAAAAAATGAAATTCGTGGTTTTTGAGATGTGAGAGTTGGAATGGCCTCCAAATTTCCCCAAATGATTACCACGAAAGTCTTGGTGCACAAATAGTTTTGAGTTGTGTATGTTTTGCACATAGCCAAGTTTGGCTGTGTGGCACGGCATAGCTAGATGGCTTGGTGGGGAATTTTGTGAAAGATTGAGATTCGTGGCTTTTGATATGTTAAGGCTGGAATGGCCTCCAAATGCCCCGAAATGAATACCATAAAAGTCTTCGTGCATGAATTTTTTTAGTTGGGTGGGTTTTTCACATGGCTAAGTTTGGCGGTGTTTCACGGCTTAGCTAGATGGCTTAGTAAGGAGTTTTGTGAAAAATTGAAATTCATTGTTTTTGAGATGTGAGGGTTGGAATGACTTCCAAATGTCCCCAAATGAGTACCATGAAAGTCTTGGTGCACAAAAGTTTTGAGTTATGTAGGTTTTGCACATGGCGAAGTTTGGCGGGGTGGCACGACATTGCTAGATATAGCTTGGTGCAGAGTTTTATGAAAAAATGAAATTCTTGGTTTTTGAGATGTGAAAGTTGGAACACCCTACAAATGTCCCCAAAGGAGTGCCACACATGTCTTAGTGCACAAAATTTTTGAGTCGTGTGGGTTTTGTACATGGCCATGTTTAGTTGTGTGGCACGACATAGCTAGATGGCTTGGTGGGGAATTTTGTGGAAAATTGAAATTCGTCGTGTTTGAGATATGAAGGTTGGAAAGGCCTCCAAATGTCCCTAAATGAATACCATAAATCTCTTGGTGCACAAAGGCTTTGAGTTCTGTGGATTTTGCACATGGTCATGTTTGGCGGTGTGGCATAGCATAGCTAGATTGCTTGTTGTGTAGTTTTGTGAAAAACTGAAATTCATGGTTTTTGAGATGTTAAGGTTGGAATGGCCTCCAAATGCCCCCAAATGAATACCATGAAAGTTTGTTTGCATGAATGTTTTGAGTTGGGTGGGTTTCGCACATGGCTAAATTTGGCGGTGTTTCACGGCTTAGATAGATGGCTCAGTGGGGAGTTTTGTGAAAAATTGAAATTCATTGTTTTTCAGATGTGAGGGTTGGAATTACTTCCAAATGTCCCCAAATGAATACCATGAAAGTTTTGGTACACAAAGCTTTTGGGTTGTGTAGGTTTTGCACATGGTGAAGTTTGGCGGTGTGGCACGACAAAGCTAGATATCTTGGTGGGGTGTTTTGTGAAAAATAGAAATTCGTCGTGTTTGAGATATGAAGGTTGTAATGGCCTCCAAATGCACCCAAATGAGTTCCATGAATGTCTTGCTGCAAAAAAGTTTTAGTTGTGTGGGTTTTGCACATGGCTCTATTTGGCGGTAGGGCACGTCATAGTTAGATTGCTTGATGGGATGTTTTGTGAAAAAACGGAAATTCTTGGTTTTTGAGATGTGAAGATTGGAATGGCCTACAAATGTCCCCAAAGGAGTGCCACAAAAGTCTTGATGCATGAAAGTTTTAAGTTGGGTGGGTTTTGCACATCACCAAGTTCGGCGGTGTGTCACGACTCAAGTTTGGTGGGGAATTTTGTGAAAAATTGAAATTCGTGATTTTTGAGGTGTGAAGGTTGGAAAGGCCTACAAATGTCCCCAAATAAATACCATAAATATCTTTGTGAACAAAAGTTTTGAGTTCTGTGGATTTTGCTCATGGCCATGTTTGGCGGTGTGGCACGACAAAGCTAGATTGCTTGGTGGGGTGTTTTGTGAAAAACTGAAATTCTTCGTTGTTGAGATGTGAAGGTTGGAATGCCCTCCAAATGCCCCAAATGAATACCATGAAAGTCTCTGTGCACGAAATGTTCGACTTGGGTGTGTTTTGCACATGGCCCTGTTTAGCGGTATAGCTAGATAGCTCTTTGAGTCTAGTTTCCAGAAAAAAAAAACCAATGCATTTGGAGAAAGTTCTGATCAAATTAGTGAGCAAAGGTTAGATCTGCCAAGAATACGTGAATCAACATTTTCAGGTTCTGTTGTGATGAAGGATTGACCCCAACCAAGGATGAAGGCACATGCTTAAGAAGACTAAGCATGTTTAGAAAGGAAGTTCATTAATCCTTCATCCCTTTCATTTGTGTTTGTTATTTTTGATTCCCTAAGTTGACTTAGTTGAGTCAACTTTAGTTGACTTGTTGACCTTTGACTAGGTTTGACTTGTTGACTATAGTTGACTTGACTTAAGCCAACATGCTAATCTATGTTTATTGCTTTGTAGGTTAATTAGGAGTAAGAAAGCAATGCTAGGTGGCGCATGGTGATTGGGGAGCATAAATGATGTGGAGGAGAGAGTAAAGCAAAGGCATAAAGCATAAAGTAAAAGGCATAAAACAAGTGTACCTATGTACCTTTGGTTTCCTTTGTTTTTTTGCACACTTTGGCCACTTTTTGGAGACATATGAGACACATTCTTTGTCTCCTTTTGTGCTAGAACGAAATTAGCCTTGCACACACCATAGTTAGCTCTTTTGTTTTTGTAACCTTATTTGAGCTAGTTTCTAGAAGCTAGGGTTAGGTTTTTGTAGAGACATCCTTAGGTATCTTTTATTTGCTTAGAGGCCCCTAAACTCTTCTATATAAGGGGTGCTCCTAGACATGTAAAAGGGTTGAACATTTTGAAGTAACAACACTCTTGTGTCTTAACCATTTGTGAGAGTTTCCTCCTTAGGGAGTGAATACTTTTTAGCCTTATCTTGCATAGCAGGTGGCGGAACACATCCACTCATCTTCAAGGTTGCCATGGCTTCTAGCCTAGCCTTGTAGTGGCGTGCTTCTCACATTTTTACCATTTCTTCCCTTTCCATTTTATGTTTTCTTCTTCCTTTAACTGTTCTTGCTTTCCATTTCCTTTTTGTTTTGAATCAATCCATCATCTTTTTCTCTTGAGCTTTGTGAAAGGAACCTTCACATCTAGATAGCTTGCTATCTTAATGTCCAGTGGGGATTTCACTTAGCTTTCTTAAACAACTCACACCATATTCAATAATGTTAAAAAGGAACAAGATAATCCTTCATCATGTTGTGGCAGTTTGGCTATGACTTTTGCACCTCTTTAAGCTCCTAAATGTGGTTGGATAACATGTCTTTGGATGTTTAGTCTTTGAGCCTCAAATCCATGAGTTTAAATGCATGATAGCTACATGTTTGTGTCTTTGTGTATGTCATGTTGAGTCTTTAAATGTTCCTCACTTTTGCTTGAGTCATATGTCATATGTTAATTTGAAGTTTTCTAATTCTTGTTTTTCCAAGTATTTGAATCTTGCTTTCACTTTATGTCTTGCTTGATGTAAGCTCCATGAAATTGATTTTGGCCTAAAACTTGAGGAACTAAGTGTCCAAGCCACCTAAAACTCTTTTTCACCATTTTATGAAACTAGTTGTGAAAAAAAGAAAATTTTGCACCAATTTTTGCCTAAAACCCGAGAGCAACCTTGCTCCTTGGTGAACTAAAAGTGTGTTTTTCACTAGGTGTTATGCTACTAGTTTTCACTAGTTCCATATTTTAACTTGGTTATGATCTTTCTTGGTGTATGCATGATTTAAGACTTGAAGATGCTTGTCAAGTACTTTCCATAGAGTCTTTAAAATGTGTTTTTCTTGTTTTAGTCTTGTTAAAATTTTTGTCTTAAACTTTTCTTCCTTAGAGTTTAGCTTTCCTTGTTTTTGTGCTTTTCTTGCTTGTCACTAGGTGTTCTTTGTTTTGTCTTACTAGTTTTCTTTTCTTGAAACTATTGGGGTGTTGTGGCTAAATCACTTGTCTTGCATTGGAAAGGTTTTGAACAAGTTTTTAAAAGTGTTTTCTTCAATCCTTTGATGGATTTTGAGTGTTAGCCTTGCCTTGTTACTTTGGGAGTGTGATCTAAACACTTGGGTTGCATTTTGGGTCTCGGTTTTCATGTTGTCTAACCCGTAATTCATTTATTTTGTCTTGGCTTTGAGTGTTTTGTTGTAGGAATCATGGCAAGTTCATCAAATGCACCTACTCCACACAAAAACAATACATTGATGAGATTGCTTTGAGATTTGGAGTTGTCTAGGAAGGAGTCCTTTGAACAATGGAGCAAGGACAAGGAGCAAAGTGACCTAAGAATCCAAGAGCACATTCAAAGGCTTGAAGCTAAGGAGCAAGAAAGAGAGGCTAGGAAAAGAGGGCATTCTAGGCGCAAACCATCACAAGAGAAGCAAACTCCAAAGACTCCTAAGTTCAAAGGACAAAATGACCCAAACATCTACATTGAGTGGGAATAAAAAGTGGACCAAATTTTTACCATTCATGTAGTTAGTGAACAAAAGCAAGTAGATTTGGTAGTCTTAGAGTTTGAGGATTATGCAATGACTTGGTGGCATCAATTATGTATTGACAATAGTAACCAAGAGTCACTCGCGACTTCTTGGAGGGACCTTAAAAATTTGATGCGCGCTAGATTTGTTCCTTCCTACTATAGGTGATGGAGGTGTGACAATGAGCAAAGACAAGGATGCACTTGAAGAACTTGGAGGACCTATGACAAGGTCTAGAGCAAAGAAAGCAAAAGAAGCTCTACAACAAGTGTTGTCAATATTATTTGAGTACAAGCCCAAGTTTGAAGGAGAAAAGACAAAAGTTGTAAATTGCATCGTGGCCCAAATGGAAGAGGGCTAACGCGCCAGATTGATGCAGTTTCTTTTATTTAAATAAGGGCCCATTTGAAATCTTAAAAACTAGCCTTGGAAGACTAAGAAGACCTTGCTGAATAATTTTGGAAGACTTTTTTTGCTGCCCCAATTTCAGTTATAATCAGCCATTAGGTAGTGGACAATTATTAGCTTGATTGGTTTATTATTAGCTCTAGTGGGATATAATGACAATTAATGGTCTTTTTGTAACCCTAATGGTTAAAGCCTCTATATAAGCTGAACCATTTCTTATTAATGAAATCAAGTTAAGTTTGGTTTAGAAATTCAATTTTCTATCTAATAGTGAGAGTGATTCTCCTAGTTCTTGAGTGATTCAAGAACCCTTGGCTGTATCAAAGGATTTTGCCATCCTTTGTGTGTTGCCTCCTTTGGAAAGAGTGATTCTTTCCTTCCACTTTTAGAGTCACCCCTTATTACTTTCTTCTTCACCCAATTTTCGAAAGAATACCTAATTCTACCCACAAAATATCTCGTGGTCATAACTGGTTCTAACCCTAAAAGAAAAAAAAAATCCTATGTTACCCCTTGTGCAATGAGATTCATATCAATAGGAAGGAGACTCTTTTGAAGCTCCAAAGGCTTCAACAAGGATCCATGTGTGTGGATGAATATTACAGGTTGATGGAGTCCATGCTTCTAAAAGTAGGACTCCAATTTGAAAGTGAAGAGGAAAAGGTAGCTAGATTTGTAAGTGGGTTAAGGAGGGACATACAAGATTTAGTAGAGTTATATGAGTACTCCTCTCTTGACAAGATGGAGGCGTGGTTCGGGACCGTCAAGGGATTAGAAAATAGATGATGGGATCATGCCTAGGATCTTCAAAGAGATCTCAAATTAGCTTCAGATCGTAGAATAAGAACTCTTTTATATTTTTTTTGTAATGTTTTTGTTTGGGCTTTTTCGGACCTTAAGTTATGTTGGGCCTTTTTGTGTTTCGGCCCATAGTATATAAGCCCTTGTGAGACACATTTGTATTCAGATTTAAGTTTTATGAAATAGTGAGTTTTCTCTCAAGTCTCGAGGTTCTCCTCAGAACCACCGATCCTTATCTTTGAATCTCCAATTCAAAGTGGCAGATCTTCCTCACTTATCTTGGAATCTCCTCCAAGTGGCATGAATTCCTCTCGTTCCGAAAACCCCCAAATCGACGTCCTCCATTTTCCCCATTCGTTCTAGGGTTAATACCCATTTTACGTACTAGAAGAATTTGCACCCCCAAATCCGAGACGATCCTTCATCATATGGTAATCAGAGTTCGGTTACTTGTACTTTTGATATTTGTTTCGGATTTTCTCGCTTGTGCTTCCAAAATTGTTCGTGGTGCATTCGTTTGTTCACAGTTCTTGTTCGTTCTTCGGGGTTTTGTCGTTTTTCTTCGTTAGTTCTCGTTCATCATTATGTTTGGGTCATATTCGTAGCTCTTCATCTGGCTTGCTTTTGAGTTGGTGAATGGAGTTGGTTGTTTATCCATAGCAGCACAATTTTGTGGCTTTCAACATGATAGTGTCCCAATGGTCGTTCCGTGGTATTTGGGGGTCGTGAATTGCCACAAGTAGTTGTTTTTGGTTCAGTTGTAGGTTTCTAAACCTCGACAATGAATGGACTGTGTTCTTGGTTCATCTTTTATTCGATGATTTGGTAGACGCGCAACACTAGAGGATTGGATTGTGTTTATTGCAGTTGAGTAAAAAGGAGTTAAGAATGCATACAAGATGTTTGCAAAAATGACTCACTAAAGATTTTTGAAGATTTTTGTCTCGTATTAAATTGGTGAAACTCCAAACAATTGGCATATTGATGTGGTTGGATTGGCACTGAATTTGTGAACACAACATGGTGTGTGGTGTTGAAGCATGGGATGTGTTGTGTTACTTGAAGCGGTAGATACTAGTGCATAGTAGAAACTTCGTGCATGAGGATTTGTTGGCCCCATGTTGAAGCAACAAAGGTCTTGGTGCAGCGGAGAGAATTTGATTCGAACAATTGGAGAAAGTGCAACGAGTGTTGATTTTTGTTTCCGGGTTCATGTGATGGCAATTTTGTTGCAGCAATAAGTTTGTGGCCTTTTGGTGTAGAATTCTCAGTGGTGCTGCAACAGTCTGATGCATCCGGTGGCAGCCAACTTAAGTCTCATTCGTGGCAGCCAGCTTAAGTTTCATTCGGTGCACACCAAATTGCAATTGAAGTTGATTCATTCGGTGGTGGATGAAACTAAAATTTTCTCTGACAGAGCAAGCAAGTAGTACATATTGTTTTTCTAGAATCATCAGAAGCCACATGAAGTATTGGCATTGGTGATAGCATTTTAATCTAATTTAAAAGGGGCTAGTCTAGTGAGTGAGTGGTTGTGTGAAGTTACTGGTTGAGTCAAATAGTTAGAGACATAGACAAAAATTTTGTCTGAATCAGTGCAGTCCGAGCAGCAGATTTATCTCATCATATGATCTTGTGTTTTAGTGTTGCACTTAGTTTAGCTTGGTGTTAGTCTTTACGGTGACAGCTGCGGGCCTAGGCCATTGGGTGCAAAATTTCTTCAAAACCTCTTCGCTTAAGCGGTGTTCCAAGCGGTGCAGTGGTAATCAAATTTGGTTGATTGAAGTGGTTTTCATTAGCAAGCGGTGGAAAGTGTTTGTGTTGAATTGGTTGCAGCAACTCATTCAAGCAAAGCTGTGGAGATTGGTGCGGCTGACGTGCATTTTCTGGTGTTGGTGTTGTGCCAGTTTGGGAATCACTTCCGGCTTGAGGAGGCTATTGTGGTGTAGTGCAGAAAAAAATTGATTGTTGCTATACTTTTGTGAGGGCTGTTTGGAGTGGTCTTGTTCTCTTAGTGCGTGGCTATTGGTGTAATTAGAAGCTGTAGTTTTTCATCGTAGTGGAAGCATCACATCTTGGTTTTAATTGGTGTAGCAGATTCAGATTGAAGACAATTCTAGAATTGGCAGCAACATCTTTTTTTTTCTTCAAGTGGTGGTGTGGTTGAAGTTTAGAGCAAGCCACTTGTTGTCTTTAGTGTTCTAGCAACCAAATACATGACGTCTCAAGCGGTGCAATTTTTGTTTTTCTGATCGAGTGGTGGCAAGTTTTTGGTGCAATAGATGCGTCTTCGAATCTGCCACATCAATTGTTTGAATTCCAAGGTTGGATGCTAAAATCAAGTGCCAAATAGCTGGTTTGGACAACAGCTTTATTCGGTGTCAGCCACACATGCCTGTGGTCCATTCGGTGCAATTAAATTTGGTGCAGCAGCCTTCAATCCTGTTTCGGTGCAACAGGTGTAGTGAATTTTTTTTCTAAGCAGCATAGCACATCGTCTGCGAACAAGGAAAATTGGTGCTTAAATCTGGTGCATAGACAAAATCTTTTCTCTACTTCACTTGATAGCAATTTGAGTTGGTGCAGCGAGAATTTTTTTGAGGAATTGGCCTTTTTCTTTTTGAGGTTGTGTGGTGCAACACTGTTTCTGACTTGGTGGCAGTGTAGGAAGCAACTTAGTGAAACAACAAGTCAAGTCTTAAAATTTTGCTGTAGGACTTTCATTTGGCAACAACCACTTTTATTTATCCAAAGTTGGGACAACAACGTGAAATTGGAGTTAGAAATGCTAAAACAGTTTGGACCAACTGCAGTAGCAATAGTGAAACGGTGCAAAAAGTCCGTGAATTATGCAGCAGCGTGGCTTAGTCCTTTTGGTGCAGAAATTTCACTGGAGTATCTAGTTCATGCGGTATTTCTTTGATTGGCACGTGAAATAGGCTAGCGGTGCAACATGGTGAAAGTGGCATATTCAAGTTGTGGGTGATTGTGATTGGCACGTTGTTTGGTATCTGGGTGTAGTGAATTTGGTTTGTTTAATGTCAAGTACAGATTTGTTTAAGCTGCCAGTGCTTAGTCATTTTGATGTAGGACATCAACCCCCTCACTTAAGCGAACCAATTGGGTGCAACAACTTTTGTTTTATGCAATTTCATTCAGTGCAGAATTGGCAGCAGTGCAGCAGTAGGTTGATCCAAAACTAGCCCCTGCAGCCACATGTTCATGACCGCAACTTGCCTAGGCCATTTGGTATAAAAAAAATTTTTGAAACGTGTTGGTGCAGAACTTTTTGACCAAAGTCGTGATTCTAGTGCAACACTCTTCATTTGGCTAGTGCCTTTGTGGTTCAATGTTAAGTCAGTGAACGTGGATTAATGCAATTTGGTCCCAGTAGCATTGTCATGTTCTATTTCTAGTGCACTCTCACATTTTGGTTTGCCCAGTCTTGCCATTTAAAGTCATTATTTGTTCACCTTCGCTTTGCTTGAGTCTTTTGTCTATCACATTCCTTTGAGTTTTCTTTTCCTTTGTTTCTTGTGTTGTGGGACAATGTACCTTGAGCTAAATTGTTGGAAGTATTGCTTGTGAGAGTTTGAATTAATCATTACATTTTAGCTTGAGTATTTTATTTCACATTTCTAGTAGAAATTCTAAATACACTGTTTAGATTACTCTTGTCTTTATCATAGTCCTAGTTTTGTCACATATTTACTCCCTTTGGTTTAGCCCTTTCTTGATTTTGGTGCTTTTTTAGTTTGTCTTTAAATTTCCTTGGTTTTGTCTTGGAGTTTTCCTTTCCTTGGCCTCCTGAGTTGAGCTTAGATTCGTTACATCTTTCACTTTGATGTTGAATTCTGGATGGGTTGATTGGAGGTTTTGTGAAGAACTGAACAGGAACTTGAGAGCGAGTGAATACACTTTGCGACTCAAACACGAGTTGAATTGAGTGTAAACACGTAAGGAGTGGTGAGGCCCGTTGGATAATTTTATCCATATTACTTTTGCTAACCACTTACTGTGTTTTGTGTTAGTTCTTGCTTTCTCTCTTTCCCTGTAGGAATTAGGACTTCTGAGCACTCCAGAATGTTCCATACACGTTCGACCTTGATAGAAGATATCAACTTCATTGTGTCTAAAATTATCAGGTTAAATAGAAAACTTGGGAATCTTATAAGGGAGCACTATGAAGATAGACAATCATTGCCAAAAGACAAAACAAGTGCTATTAGGTGCACAAAGTGTGAAGGTTATGGACCTAATTGGAACGCCAAGTGCATGAATCTTCAGGAACTCCAAGATTACATTGTATACTTTAAAGAGGTGAAGAGGAGTGTTAGGCAAAAGCTCGAAGTTAGACAAGAGCAACAAGTAAAAAGGAAGCATGAAAAGGCAAGACAAGAGAGAGAAAATGCGGAAAAAGCACTAAAGGAAATGTGGGAAAAAGCAAGACAAGCGAGAAGAGAAAAAACAAAGAGCAAAGAAAGAAGAAGAACAAAGAGAGAAACACAAGAATGAGTCTCTCCTCACTCCCTTGAAATTCATGGTTGAGATGAAATCCTTAAAGGGGGATGATAATGCGTTAACTCGTTGTTCCCATTCACATCATGATTTTGCATTTTCATTGGGAACACTTCCTAAACCCTCTCTTTTTGTCTTAATGCCTAGGGAAGACTTATACATTAAGGAGCAATGGCATAAGCAATGGGGTGAGGAAAAGATGATGGAAAAGGTAGCAACAACATGGGCCGAACATGAACCTGAATTTAATCATCTGCTTGTGTGTTTGGCCTCTCATGGAAATCCTGAAGGATTTCAGGGTCACTCTTTTTCTATTCTGATTATTATGGGTTGTTCTCCTTTTTAGTATACTTGTGGTTAAACTCTTTGACGTGTTCTGCAGGTTTATCTTTGATCCTGAAGGAGAATCTCTAAGCACCTTGATAATAACATATTAGCCTCTCCCATGATCCCAATCTCATATTTTCTAGATAACATTTTATTTCTGTTTTTAGACTATTCTGGTTTTGCGTACATATTAGCCTCTATTGAAGCTTGCATGAAGAATAGAGGCTCCATGGATGGTGTTGGATGCGGAAGCATGAAGGAAAGAAGCTTAAGGTGTTTGGTTTGGTGTAGGTGAAAGGATTCTTAAGAGAGGTGAGGCCAACTCCTAAGGAAGAAGACTAGAGTAAACTAGAGAAGAGTTTACTCTAAGGTGACCTCAAAAGAGATTTGTGCACAAATTTGGGCAGCAATTCATTACTCAATTTCAAGCTGAAAAATACATCTCCTAAGCCTTCTATTTATAGGCTAAAATGAGACCAAGGAGTCTCCAAAAAGTGGAGGGAAAAAGGAGTCTAGAAAGTTGAATTTCGAAGCCAAAAAGGAGCATGTGGGAGGTGTGACTTGCCACCTAAGCAAGTCACACTTGTCTTGCCATGGGAAGCTAACTCTCATCCTTGGAGAGCAAGTTTGAGAAGCTTCTAGGCTTTTCTAGAGTAGACACACTACTCTTGGCCCATTTGGCCCAATTTCCCTTTTTGGTCGAAATTTACTTATAAATCCCAATTTCCTATAAGGCCCAATACATGGCCCAAAGAAAACCCTATTGTACTGGGCCCAAAATACAAAGCCCAAAATAAAATCCTAATCTAGTATTTACAAGCAAAATGTCCTAGGCTAGGTCTTCACATCTTCCTTGGCCCATGTGAAGTTCATCTTGGGCCTTGCATGCGCATTTAAGGCCCATTCCTCTTGTATTCTCCTAGCCATGGCTCTTGTTGTAGGTCCTTTTGCTCGAGGCATCTCATCATCCCCTCCCTCTTGAGAAGGATTTGTCCTCAAATCTGTAGTCTCTGCCTCATCATCTATACCACCTGCAAAAGGTATTAAGTCAGCAACATTAAAGGTGGCATGCACATCATAGCCTTCAGGCAACTCTAGCCTATACGCATTATCATATACTATTTTCAGCACTTTAAAGGGACCATCACCTCGACGACTAAGTTTAGACTTCCTTTGCTTAGGAAATCTATCTTTTCTAAGGTGTAGCCACACCCAATCCCCTTCTTCAAAAATCATTTCCCTCTTCCCTTTATTGTTGTACTGAGCATACCTCTCTGTTTGTTGTTGGATTTGGCTTTTAATCTTTTCATGCATTTTTTTAACAAAATCAGATTTTGCCATCCTTCTTTATGAATAAACTCAAAAGATGTAGGAAGTGGTAGCAAGTCCATGGGAGTGAGAGGATTAAAGCCATAAACAGCTCCAAATGGAGAGATTTTAGTAGTCCTATGAACTAGTCTATTGTAGGCAAACTCAATATGGGGAAGGCATTCATCCCAAGATTTGTGGTTCCCTTTCAAAATTGCCTTAACATAGTAGACAGAGACCTATTAACAACTTCAGTTTGCCCATCAGTTTGTGGGTGACATGAAGTAGAGAAATTAAGCTTAGTTCCTAACCTTGACCAAAGTGTATTATGCAAGTGGCTAAGGAACTTGGTGTCTCTATCAAAAACTATGGTGCGGGGTATACCATGAAGCTTGACCACATCTCTAAAGAAAAGCCTAGCAATGTTGCTAGCATCATCCACTTTGTGGCAGGGTATAAAGTGTGTCATTTTGCTAAAACGATCTACCACCACAAAAATGGAATCAAAACCCCTTTGTGTTCTTGGGAGTCCTAAGACAAAATCCATACTTATATCTTCCCAAGGGGCTGAAGCAACAGGCAAGGGGGTGTATAATCCATGAGGCATTGTTTTAGACTTAGATTGTAAGGATGAAATACATCTATTACAATGCCTTTGGACATCCTTCCTCATATGGGGCCAAAAGAATTTCTCTTTTAAAAGACCTAGGATTTTTTCTACCCCAAAATGACTCATTAATTCCCTTTCATGTGTTTCTTGAACAAGGAGTTTTCTTTGTGAACCTTGGGGAATACAAATTTTTCCTTCTTTAAACAAATACCCGTCATTCACATAAAAACCTCCTTGAGGTCTTTCCATACATTCAGCATAAGTAGAGGAAAACTCAGAATCTTGATTATACATTTCTGGAATGTGATCAAATCCAAGAATTTAGGCTCCCAATTTTGAAAACAAGATGTGCCTTCTAGACAAGGCATCAACCACCAGATTACTTTTGCCCTTCTTGTACTTTATCACATAAGGAAATTGTTCCAAGAATTCCATCCATTTAGCATGTCTTTTATTCTGCTTATGTTGGCCTTTCAAATATTTTAGTGACTCATGGTCACTATGAATGACAAACTCTTTGCACACAAGGTAGTGTTCCCAAGTTTGAAAGGCCCTAACTAAGGCATACAATTCCTCATCATAGGTGGGATAGTTGAGGGAGGCACCATGAAGTTTTTCACTAAAATAAGCAATTGGGTGCCCTCCTTGCAACAACACAACACCTATTCCTACACCGGATGCATCACACTCTAGCTCAAAGGTTTTTGAAAAGTTTGGTAAAGCTAGAATGGGTGCATTGGTGAGCTTTTCCTTGAGTTACTGAAAAGCAGACTGTTATTTTTCACCCCAATTAAAAGATCCATCTTTCTTGACAAGTTCATTGACGGGTGAAGCCAAAGTAGAGAAGTTAGGAACAAACCTCCTATAAAAGCTTGCCAAACCATGGAAGCTCCTAACCTCTCCAACATTTTTAGGAGTAGGCCATTCTTGGATGACCTTTATTTTTGTAGGGTCAACATGGACCCCATTTTTATTTACTACAAAACCTAAGAAAATAACACTATCTACACAAAAAGTGAATTTCTCTTTATTTGCAAACAAACTATTTACCCTAAGGATGGTAAGGACAGACCTCAGATGGTCTATGTGCTCATGCATGCTTTTGCTATAGATCAAAATGTCATCAAAGTAGACAACCACAAACTTTCCTATGCACTCTCTAAGAACGTGATTCATTAGCCTCGTGAATGTGCTAGGTGCATTAGTAAGCCCAAAGGGCATCACCAACCACTCATATAGTCCAAATTTGGTCTTAAAAGCGGTTTTCCACTCATCACCTTCTTTGATTCTTATTTGGTGATAACCACTCTTTAGATCAATTTTAGAGAACATGAGGGACCCATGCAACTCATCAAGCATGTCATCAAGCCTAGGGATTGGATGCTTATATTTGATGGTGATGTTATTTATAGCCCTACAATCACAGCACATTCTCCACTTTCCATCCTTTTTAGGCACTAACAAAACAAGCACAACACAAGGACTAAGGCTCTTTTGAACCCAACCCTTTTCCAACAATTCTTGCACTTAAGACTCTATCTCCTTTGTTTCTTGAGGATTTGTCCTATAGGCTGGTCTATTTGGAAGACTTGCCCTAAGCACTAAATCTATTTGATGCTCAATTCCTCTAAAAGGAGGAAGCCCAATTGGCCTTTCCTTAAGGAATATATCCTCAAACTCTTTCAAAAGATTTTCAATTTTAGGAGGTAGACTCTTAAGTTCAAGAAATGTGGCAGTGCATGTGAGTTTTCCTTTACACAACAAGAGGCATGAAGGTTGTTCATCATTGAGAACTTGGTTTAAAGATTTTATAGTCAAAATGTTCTCATGTTGAATGACCTTGAGAGAAGGAACACCAATCTCTCCCACCTCAGATTCATCTTTAGTTACTTTTTTGGGAGAGAGGGAGGACTTTTTTTTTATCCTCTTTTCTCTCCTTTTCCAACTTCTTTCTCATTTGGATTTGATCCTCTACCACTTGGGATGATGATAAAGGATGCAAGACAAATTTTCTATCCTTGTGAGTGAAGGTGATTTCATTGGTAAGACCATTATGCCTGGTTTTCTTGTCAAATTGCCAAGGTCTTACCAATAAAACATGGCAAGCTTCCATAGGTACTACATCACATAGCACACTATCTTCATATTTCCGTATGGATAAATTGACCTTCACTTGATGTTGGACTGTCAAATCCCCACTTTCATTAAGCCAATGCAGTTTGTAAGGTTTTGGATGAGGAATGATAGTCAAAGCCAACTTATCAACCAACCTTGTACTACAACAGTTTCAACATGAACCACTATCAGCAATGAGAGAACAAGTGTTTTCTAAAATTTTACATCTTGTATGAAAGATGTTCTCTCTTTGTGTTGGCTCTTTTAGAATGGGTTGGTTGCTAAGAAGTCTTCTAATCATTAGAAGGTCTCCTTCGCAAGGATAGGCAATTTCCTTAGACTAATCATTAGACTCCTCACTAGAAGTCTCACTCTCACTTTCTTGCTCATCTTGGCTACTATAGTGGTCAACATCCCTTAAGATCATGGTCTTTTTGGTGGGGCATTGAGATGCAACATTACCTCTACCAAGACACTTGAAACATTTGATTTCACTAGTGCAAGTGTGTGAAGATGTGCCTTCCCTTGGTTTCTCCTTTTCCTTGAAACTTTTGGAGGGTTCCTCTTTGACTTGCTTACCCTCCCTCCTGAATTCTTTCTTGGTATAAGAGTTAGAGTAGTCATTTCAAAAAATTTTCCTTAGAATTTGTTGCTCTACCTTTATGCAAAGTTGAACCAAGTCATTTAAGTCTTGGTAAGGCAACAATTCTACTCTATCTCTTATCTCAAGACTTAAGCCACTAAGAAACCTTGCAATGGTGGTATCCTCGGACTCCCTAATCCCAACCCTCATCATATATAACTCCATCTTTTGTCTATATTCTTCCACTTTCATTTTATTTTGATGGAGTCTTTGGAGCTTATCCATTAGCTCTATATGATAGTAGGAGGGAATATGTCTTCTCTTAAGGACTCCTTTGAGGTCATTCCAGTATTTGACCTCGGGACTTTGATTGATTCTCCTATCTCTTTCGAGGGTAGTCCACCAATACATAGCATTGCCCTGAAAGCTAAGGGTAGCTAAGGGTACTTTCCTCTCCTCACTTATTTGATGGTAAGCAAAGAGTTGCTCAACCTTCATTTCCTAATCAAGATAAGCTTCAACATCATATTTCCCATAAAAGTGAGGGAGATCTATTCTAATGGCTCTTGGTTCCCTAGGCTCTCTTCTTTCTCTTCTTAGAGGAGGAGAAGGTTGATAGAAGTTGTCAACTAGTCTACTATCTTCTTCATAGTGTGTGACTAGTGTTGGAGTGTGGGAGTACAAATGTTGACTCCTATTACTCATCCTCTCATGCAACCTTTCCATATTTCTTGTTCCCCTCCTCTCTTCATCTAAAAGTTGATGAAACCTATCTCTTTCTTGTTTTTCCCTTTCCCTTGCAATTATTTCATCTTCCTTCCAACGTAGTAGTGCTCTCAAATCAAAGGCAATTTGTTTCAAACTTATTTCTTTTGAAGCACTCATACATTGAGAAGGAGGTTGAGACATTTTTTTCTTTTTTTTTAGAATACTTTGGTCTTTAAAAGAAATTTTCAAAGAAGAAGTAGATAGCAAAAGCTTTTAGTTCTTCTCCAGGAAAGAGAGGTGAATCACTTGGATTGCTTACATACCAAGTCTTTCCTAGCCAAGGGAACTTGATACTTTTGTACAAAATATCTTAAATGAAATTAATTCAAAGACTAAGTTGACACACACTAAACTATCAAACAAGAAAATTAAAAACAAGAAAGATTATAAGCTATATGCAGCCTAAGTTTTGGTAGAAGTAGAAGGCACTTGGAACCTTCAAACTTCACCACTAAAAGCGCTTCACTAATGTATAGAAGAGGTTCTAGTTAGGAGATGGGATTGAGTACCTAAGACTCCCCCAAGACACCTGACTAGGCCATGAACACAAGAAGGAAAGCATTACAATTTTACAACTCAATTTGAATACAATCAAAGTGCACAAATTGTAAAAGGTCTTCTTGGCTTGGTCCTCACAAGTGTTTCACTCTTGCATTTCCTCTTGATCTCACCAAAGAGGATTCTCTTTCGGGACTAGGAACTCCACCTCCTAGGATGCTACCTTAGGAAAATTAGATCACCTCCAAAAAGAAGTATGCACCAAATATAGAAACAAAACCAAAAGAGGTCAAGAAATAAAGCAAGAAAAGCACAAAATTATAATTGCTAAACCAAAAGTGAATAATGCCATGACAAACTCAAAGGATTACCAAAGAAATGACAAACTAGAAATAAGGTAAAGAAACAAGATAAGCACTCAAATGAATTATCTAATGAATGGCACTAGAATGGATGAAAAACAACCAAAATAAGCTAGAAAACTGCACTGAAATTTTATTTTTCACTCACTGTCAGTCCAAAAACGTGAATTCAGGCCTCTGCTTCAGCTATTTTTCATTTTTTCATTTCTCAACATTTTTCAATGATTCTTTTTTTCATTTTTTCGTCTATGTCTTAGCTAAAAGAGGCAAAAATTAGATTTGGATTTGCATAGGCCAATGTTTTATGATAAATCAAATACAAACAGTGTGCAGTCAGACAGAAACTGGAACAACAGTAAAATGTAACAAAATAATGCTCTCAAACTCAAGTGATGGTAGTGATTCTAGTGTACTTCTTTTGCCACTTTCTTTTGATCTTTTATTTTGATTCTTTTTGACACTTGCTTGTATTCTTTTTGTGCTCTTTTTCTTTATTTTTATAGCTCTTACAGCAGCTAGTTTCCACCACAAAACAGAATCACCACCACACTATGCTTGATCATTTGCATTTTAATGGAAACAAAAAGCACAAAGGAGAAGGAAACTTAAAGGAATCAAAAGAAGATCATGAAACACAATGAAACACAATGGAAATTGACTCTAAGATATTGCTAAGACCTAAATAGCAATCTGAACTCAAAAACAGAAATGAAAAAGCACCAAAGCACAATTAATTGAAACAAAATTTAGTGTGATTTATGGTGATGTTAAGCAAGCACAAGGAAAATTCCAACTAGACATTAAGATAACTAAGGTTACCTAGATGTGAAGGTTCACTTCCAAGGCTCAAAGAGAGAAGAGAGTGTTAATTTTTAAGGATTAAAACTGCACTCAAATCTGAAACAGAATTCAGCAGCACATCACCAACAAATTCAGAGAAAATTAAAAGCTAAACAAAGAATTAATGACATGTATGGACTAAACATGACTCTAGACAAAACATATGGATCTTAAAATCAAAATAAAATCAAGAACAAGAGAATGAACTGAACAAAAAAACAACAAATACTCAATTAAAATAAAAAGCAAAACGGTGGAAACCAAATAGAACACCTAAAGCTCATAAGGATGGTTCAAGATGAAGCAAATGAAGATGAACCAAAGTAAAAAAACATGAATACTCAAAATAAAATGAACAAAAACAGCAAGACAAGTAGAAGAAGTGATGAACAACACGGAATTGAAAGAAAAATGGAGAAGAAGCACTTAACTCACTAAAACCAAGGCTCATGATACCACATGATGGCTTCTTCTTGTCTCCATTGAAGCTTGCATGAAGAATGGAGGCTCCATGGATGGTGTTGGATGCGAAAGCATGAAGGAAAGAAGCTTAAGGTGTTTGTTTTGGTGTAGGTGAAAGGATTCTTAAGAGAGGTGAGGCCAACTCCTAAGGAAGAAGACTAGAGTAAACTAGAGAAGAGTTTACTCTAAGGTGAGCTCAAAAGAGATTTGTGGACAAATTTGGGCAGCAATTCATTACTCAATTTCAAGCTGAAAAATACATCTTCTAAGCCTTCTATTTATAGGCTAAAATGAGACCAAGGAGTCTCCAAAAAGTGGAGGGAAAAAGGAGTCTAGAAAGTTGAATTTCGAAGCCAAAAAGGAGCATGTGGGAGGTGTGACTTGCCACCTAAGCAAGTCACACTTGTCTTGCCATGGGAAGCTAACTCTCATCCTTGGAGAGCAAGTTTGAGAAGCTTCTAGGCTTTTCTAGAGTAGACACACTACTTTTGGCCCATTTGGCCCAATTTCCCTTTTTGGTCCAAAATTACTTCTAAAGCCCAATTTCCTCTAAGGCCCAATACATGGCCCAAAGAAAACCCTATTCTACTGGGCCCAAAATACAAAGCCCAAAATAAAATCCTAATCTAGTATTTACAAGCAAAATGTCCTAGGCTAGGTCTTCACATCTTCCTTGGCCCATGTGAAGTTCATCTTGGGCCTTGCATGCGCATTTAAGGCCTATTCCTCTTGTATTCTCCTAGCCATGGCTCTTGTTGTAGGTCCCTTGGCTCGAGGCATCTCATCAACTTCTCAACACTTATGTTTGTGTGTTGCTTTCTAGTTAATGAAGCGCTAAAATTCGAGGTCGAATTTTCTCCAACCCGGAGGCAATGATGGAGGCGTGGTTCAGGACCGTCAAGGGATTAGAAAACAGATGATGGAATCATGCCTAGGATCTTCAAAGAGATCTCAAATTAGCTTCAGATCATAGAATAGGAACTGTTTTATATATTTTTTTTTGTAATGTTTTTGTTTGGGCTTTGTCAAACCTTAAGTTATGTTGGGCCTTTTTGTGTTTCGGCCCATAGTATATAAGCCCTTGTGAGACACATTTGTATTCAGATTTGAGTTTTATGAAATAGTGAGTTTTCTCTCAAGTCTCGAGGTTCTCCTCAGAACCACCGATCCTTATCTTTGAATCTCCGATTCAAAGTGGCGGATCTTCCTCACTTATCTTGGAATCTCCTCCAAGTGGCGTGAATTCCTCCCGTTCCGAAAACCCCCAAATCAACGTCCTCCATTTTCTCCATTTGTTCTAGGGTTCATACCCATTTTTCGTACTAGACGAATTTCCACCCCAAAATCCGAGACGAACCTTCATCATTTTACATTTGGCTACCAAAGTTGAAACTCAATTGCAAAAGAAAAAAGAGGCCAAGAGAATTGGTTCATATAATGACTATTATTCTAGTACTTTGAAAGATAAAGAAAGAAAACATGATAAATCACCACCCAAGAGTTCCCAAGACCCACCTCCTAGGACTAATTCGTTTAGGCCTTCTAATGAAACTATTAATTGTTCTTGGTTTTCTATGGTTTATGTGCTTTCCATTTCCTTTTTGTTTTGAATCAATCCATCATCTTCTTCTCTTGAGCTTTGTGAAAGGAACCTTCACATCTAGATAGCTTGCTATCTTAATGTCCAGTGGGGATTTCACTTAGCTCTCTTAATCAACTTACACCATATTCAATAATTTTAAAAATGAACAAGATAATCCTTCATCAGGTACTGAATGTAGGGAGTTGCCCAATTGTCGGCTTGGTGTTGGGTTAGGTTATGTCAAGTGTTTGTTATGGAAGGTGTAGATAGTGTTTGTTGTAAGAGTGATCGGTGTCGGCTTTTTAGCATAGTGATATCGCTGTCGTTAGGCGATCAAATTACCACTACTTTAGCAACTTCAATATTGCTAGTTTGTAGTGAACAAAATAGTTAGGGTTAAGATAACCCTGAGTCGTCTCACAACGAATACAGAATTGATCTCAAATATTTGATTCTTAAAAATGCAATTAAAACTAGCAACTATAAAAATAGGGGGGTTTTGATATGCAAAGAAAATGACACGGAAGATTGTAAACACAGTAATAGTAAATAGGTCAATTCCACTGCTTTTTCTAAATAAGATTCTTCATTGGTTATCTAGAGATTATTGTTAAATTAATTATTGTTGTTGATTTATGTACTGTACCTAGCCAAACTCGACCAAGTAAACAGTGTGCATATCGAGACCGCCGAGTTAGCACTTCACATCACCAACATAAGCCATCTAGGCAAGTAGTCGGTCGAGACCGACTACTCGAGCACATCTAGTAAGGTTAAAGCCTAGGCCAACTACTCCAATAAACTTAAGCGAAAATCGAAGCCCCCCGCATTCAATAGGTCTCAAGGGCCTGGGTTGGGGCCTAGGCCCACTCATGGCCCAAATTAGAGCCCAGGTCAAGACCCAGCCCATGAAATAGTCAAACGTCATTAATGTTCTATAAATACATGTGGACCCCATCATTTAAAGGTATGCATTTATTAATCACTGATTTGACTCTCTAAGAGCTTTGACTTACTTGAGCTTCGGAGATTCTTCTGCAGGTAACCCCTCCTGGGTTCAAGTTGACATGTATCAACCGAGAAGAGGCCAACTAAAGAGATAGCGGACTACATGGTAAGGTAACGCTTGTGCCTAACCTCTTGTTTGTTCTCTGCAGGAACAATTGGCGCCCACCGTGGGGCTCGAACCCACGACCACAAGGTTAAGAATTCATAGTAAAGACTCAATTCATTTGTTGGCATCCTCACTTTCAATCAAAGTACAGTCTCAATTAAAAGTGAGAATTGTTAGATTATCCATAGTAAATTCAATCAAAGTACAGTCTCAATTAATTTTACTATGTCTAATCATGTCTATTCCTTTGTTTCTTCACCAAATAGAAAACTTAATTAATCAAAGTAAAGTCTTGACTAATTTTAGTTAAAGTAATTACCACTAATCAAAGTAAAGTCTCAATTTTTGGCAAAAACTTATTTAATCAAATGAAAGTTTCTAAATAAAATCAAAGTAAAGTCTCAATTTAATTTAAAAACCTTTTAGCTCATATGATTAGCATGCATGTAGATTTAAAATCATTATTTTCTATTCGATTAAGAAGCAAAGGACATAGATAAACAAAAAACACAACAATAATCAAAATAACAAACACATAAATTCATCTAACCTCAAAATCCATTTAAGAAATTATAGTGGAATCAACCCTAAAAGCTTAGCCCTCCATGGCTTTGATGGAATACATGATGATATGAAGGAAAGAAAATAAAAGAAAGAATGAGAGATGTGGTGGAGACGGTATCTACCAAAACCAGAGAGTTCTAACTGTCTAAGCTGTAAGTTGTAAGTTGTAAATTGTAAGTTCCCCTGCTTCTGCTCCCTTAAGTCTCTTTATATAGGCTTCCACTGGACTTTGGGCTTTATCTGTTAGTTGCTAAAATCTTTTATTTTTATTTAATTAATTAGCAACTTAATTCCTGTCCAATTTCCAATTCTGCCCCTCTCATTTAACCATATTTGCAGTTTTGACCAAAGTTGACTGCTGACTTTGACTAGTTCACCAGTTCACCAGAGTTGACCAGTTTGACTGTCCTATCAGATGCTGACACGTGGCAGTGCATTTTCTCTCTCCAGAATTACGGTTTCTGCCCCATGTTTCTTCCTTGGCTGCGCGGCTGACGGCATTGGTGGCTGCTCCGGCGGGCGTGGTGGTGCAGATCCTGGTGCTGTTTCATCTTTTTCTCGTTTCACGGTGTTGCGGCAACGAAGTGATGCCAGTTTCGCAGCTGCAATGGTTCGAAGAGGTGCGCGATGGAGAAGGTGGTTTCCATGGCTACTGGCGTGAGTGTGTGCAGATGCAGCGTGGCCGGAACTGGTGCAGGTGCTGGTGGCTTCCACTGTTGCTATATTCCAGCGACTTGGCTACTCGAACAGGTGCAGAAACGCTGTTGTGACGACGTGTGGTGCAGATGCTGATAGATGGCGCAGAGAGGAAGGAAGAAGCTGCGCGGTGGTGTTTGCTGCTGTTGCGGACGACGTTGCGGTGGTTGTCATGGTGAGGCAGATGGTGGCGTTGCCGCTGCTGCAGTGGTGTGTAGTGCCTCGCGGTGGTCGGAAACGGCGACTGCCGTGACTGGTGTGTCGCTGGTAATGGTGTGATGGTGATGCAGTGGTGGCCGGTGAGATGAAGAGGTGCGGCGGCGGTTGGGGTTTGTGGAAAATTAGGGTTAGGGTTTCATGAGTGAGATGGAAGAGATGATGATGTGGCAACATCTAAGTGGTCAATTGGGTGAGTGGAGGATTATGACACATGGCTTGTTCTGGTTGGCTAATTTTAAGAGGTGGGGATTGCCACATGGCATGATCTGGTTGAGTGGAGTTTAAGTGGTAGGAGGGGTGCAACTTAGTGAAAACTGGGGGTGCAGAACAAGTTTTTGTGGTTTACTTGCAGGAGTGTGCAAATAAAATCTGGGGGTGCATTTAGCTCCTGATTTATTCTTTTCCAGAATTTCCTGATTTTGGACTTATTTTGTAACTTTGAATATTTTAAATCCACACTATTAATGACCAAAAATAAATTCCAGCTGCATTAACAAACGTTAGAATATCCAATAATATTTTATGCAACTAAAATCAATTTTAACGCCATTTTTACCAAGCGTACTCAATAAATCCAATAATCACAAATCCTAATTAAATCAATCTTTAAGCACTGAAAATTCAATTAAATCCCCAAATTTAAATATTAAATCAGGGCAAAAATTTGAACTCTTCACATAGTGTTGGCAAATTTAGACAATATGTCGGCTCTAACATTTTCAGATCTGGGCATGTGTTGGATGCATACTCGTTCAAAAGCATATTGGATGACGTTTCAGACCAGGTGATAGTATTGTCGGAGGGTAGGGTCTTTGATCTGGAATTCATCAATTAAATGGCCTACTGTGAGTTTAGAATCGGTTTTGCACGTAAGCGTTTTGACGCCGACTTCACGGGCAAGGGATAGGCCGACAAGGATGGCTTCGTATTCGGATTGGTTGTTGGATGTCCTGAAGGCAAAGTAGAGGGATTTTTCGATGAGGATGTCTTTGGGATCTTTTAAGACGATGTCGGCACCTGCCCTTTTTGGGTTTGAAGAACCATCAACGTAAAGTGTCCACTGGTCCTCTTCAGGGGTTCGTTGCAGGTCGTTGACGAAGTCTAGGAGGCATTGAGCTTTGATGGGGCCTTATGGTTCATAATGGATGTTAAACTCAGATAATTCTACGCCCAGGGACGACATGGGGCCAGCAAGGTCTGGCTTTTGAAGTATCTTCTTGATGGGATTATTGGTTTTGACGATGATGTTCTGGTTTTGGAAATAGGGACGTAGACGTCGCGCTGCATGTACTAGGGATAGGGCTAATTTTTCCACCATCTGGTATCTGGTTTCGGGATCTTGTAAGGTTTGACTGACGAAGTATATAGGGTGTTGAGTGTCGTCGACCTCCTGAACTAGTGCGGCGCTTACGGTGTGATCTGTGGCGGTGATGTAGACGAGGAGGGGTTGATGAGTGTCTAGCTTATGGAGAATGGGTGCTAAAATTAGGGTTTTTTGAGTTTTTGAAACATGTGTTCACATTCGTCATTCCACGAGAACTTGGCCGATTTCTTGAGTAGATGAATGATGGGTTGGGTTTGCTCGGCAAATTTGGGAAGGAAGCGAGAAATGACGGTTAGACGGACAATGAGGCGTTTGACATTTGCCGCTGATACGTTGTTGGTGATGACTTGGGGATTTGACAACCATATCGTCAATGTATACCTCGACACATTTGCCCATTATGTGGCTGAAGACCTTATCCATTAGTCGCTGATACGTTGCTTTTGCATTTTTTAGGCTGAATGGCTTAACTTTGTAAAATTAGTTGGCATCGTCTGTAATGAAGGCAGTTTTGTTCATGTCGGATGTGGCCATGGGAATCTAGTTGTAAGCAGAGTATGCATCAAGGAAACTAACAACTTTGTTACCTGCTGCATCGTCAACTAGCCGGTCAATATTGGGTAAAGGGTAGGCGTCTCTTGGACACGCTTTATTGAGATCCGTGTAATCAATGCATATTCGCCATTTTCCGTTTTCTCTTTTGACCTAGACTATGTTGGAAAGCCAGGTGGTGTAGTGGGCTTCTTCGATGAATCCTGCGTTGAGTAACTTGTCGGCTTCGGTCTTGACCGCTAGTCGACGTTCTTCACCAAGCTTTCTTTTCTTCTGGGAGACATATCTGGCGTCCTTGTAAATGGAGAGTTTGTGGGATGCGACTTAAGGGTCGACGCCGGGTAAGTCAGCGGCAAACCAAGCAAAAAGGTCAGTGTTGCTGATGAGGGTAGGTATCAGGATCTTGCGTTGTTCGTGTTGTAAACCAGTGCCTAGTTTGATGATGCATCCATTAGGGAGTTACAGTGGCACAATTTAATCGACCGGCTCGAGACGGGCATCCCGGCCTACTCTGGGGTCCAAATTGTCTCCAGATAAGGCTATGTAAGAGTCGGGTGGACGTTCAATATGGTTGGTTTGAAGGATGGGAAGTTGTGGGCGTAGGCTGGCCATGTAGCATTCTCGCGTGAGCCGTTGGTCGTCGTGGATGGCAAGGATGTCTCCGGATGGGGATGGAAATTTCATGGCCAGATGGGGTGTGGATACGACTGCGTCGAGAGTGTTGAGGGATGGTCGGCCGAGAAGGACATTGTATGATGTAGGCGCGTCTACGACAAGGAAGCGAATAGGGATTGTCTTGGTTTGAGTGCCATAGCGAAAGACAGTATGAAGGTCGATGTAGTCGCGGGTGGAGAGCTTTGTTTGTTTTGAAATGGTGAGTTTAGCCAAGAAGGGGGGGTTGAATTGGCTTTTTAAAACTTTTTCGAAAGCTTAAACTCTTTTTCAATTGAATCTAGTGGACTGGAAAGTTTGGATGTAAATGCAGCAGACCAGTACACTTTCAGTCGATTAAAATATAAAACAACAGACTAAATTGTTCTTGATGCTATGAAACAGTCGATTAAAAAGACAAATCAGTCGGCTAAAATACTGGAGAATTATGCAGAATACAGAATTTGCGAATTCAACTCAAACAACAATCTTTTACATATAAGACATGTTCCCATCAATATTGATAACAAGTACAAAGCCTCAAATTACACAAGAACGCATTGAATCACACCAAAGATCAAATTGCTTGGTTTTCTTGAGTTTTTAAAGAGTTTTAAAGAGAGGGAGATGAGGGAAAGAAGAATGCACAACTGTTTTTATATTGGTTCACTCAATCACAAAGCTACATCCAGTTTTTCAGGACAACCTAAGCCTGGTTTCCACTATATTCAAAAGTTTTACAAATCAAACACCAATACTACACTTTTGAACACAAAGCACACAAGACTTTTGACTCACACAAAAATCTAGAACCTCAACCTACAAGAATCACACTTGTAGACCTGAAATCACATTAGGCAAACCATCCAGAGGAACAAGAATATCCAAACCTGATGGTGGTTGTTCCTAGCACACCATACATGTGTTCTTCAAGCTACTCACAAGCCAAAATGCCTCAAAGATCAACCCAGATCTTCACACACGAGTTGCAGTTATGTATTGTAGAGAGAGAACGCTTCCCAGAGATGAATGAAACGATTTCGTTCAGAAAAACTCAGATTTGAACCTCTACTCGTGAAAACACAACTTATATAGTTTGGTTTAAGTGAAAACAGTCGATAGAATTTTTCGTACAGTCAACTGATTTCACCTGACTTAAGTGAAATAAGTCGATTGAAAAATAATTCAACTAACTGAATGCATTCATACCAGAAACTATATACAACAAGCCTTTTAACCTATTAAAACTCATTTTAACATATTAAAAGAGACTCACTAAGGCACACAAGACATCTAACCTATGTCATATAGCCTATCAACAATGTATAATACTAACACATTACATTTAACATGTTGTATACAGATTTAACAAACTAAAACTTAATCTTCAAGAGGATCTTCATCAATCTTCATCAAACACTTAAGATCTTCATGCACATGGCTTTATCAATTCTTTTCTTCAAGCTTGCTTGTGCCAACAATCTCCCCCTGAATTGATGAAGCCAACATCCTCGAGTTGAATTGATGAGCTAAGATCCATAGAGAAACCTGAAAAAGCTTTTGCATACAAGATACAAATATTCCAAATATACAACCAAGCAAAAGCACACAAGCATACATACATATCACATATGCATATGCTCCCCCTATCACTAATAATATGGTTTAGCTTCAGATTTTAGATTAAGTTTGCAGTATTATATGATTCTAGTAGATTTATTTCAGGTTTTCCAAATCTAACACACTTTTACTCAATTTTCAGTCATTTTTCTCCCCCTTTGGATTCATCAAATGAAAGAAATGCATAGATCAATTTGGAAAGATAAAATTTTCATTAAAGCAGGGGTGTACCAGGGCACCTAGTACGAATAAAAACACACCAAAATAGAAAATGAAATGACAAATACATCATGAAGCTAAAAGCTGATATAATCAGTCGACTGAAATGAGAAAATAGCCAACTAAAATACTAGAACAGACAGCAGACACACAAAATGCAGCATAAATATGCAATGCATGACCTATGAGCCATCCCCTTCACTCATTCCTAGGGTTGTCTCTGTTGTAGACATTGGAGAGGAGGTCATTAACGTTATGGAGTTGGTCATCCAAGTCTTGGAACCTTGTTGTGCAATATGCATGATGTGCATTTTGAGCCATATTGAGGTCTTGAAGTTGACTGAGAATCATTCTGTCAAATTGGGAGTATGCAGGTCCAATATTCTCAAGAGGGTTGTACAACTCAATTGCCATTGGCTGAGGTTCATCTTCCTCTTAGTTTCCTCCACTAGTTCCCGCTTCATGATCATTTGCTCCAACTTCAATGTTTGCACCTTGATCTCCTTCAACTAGCCAAGTGTTGCCTACCTTGGTGAATCCCATCTTGTGCATATTCAATGTTGAAACATGATTGAGAAGGCCAGTAGACTCCTCAAGCTCTCCTTCCATATCCACACCAAAATGCTCAATGAACTTGGAGATGAGCACCACATATGGGAGCTTGAAATCCGTGAGCCTCTTTGCCTTCATCATGTGATCACGAATTGTGTAGGTCCAGTCCACCATCACCCCATTTTGAATGCAATACATCACCACTAGATCACCTTCATTCAAATGTTAGAGATGATGTGACCCCAACAAGCCCAACCTCAAATGCTTCAACAAGCCCAAGCCCACATAAAGGCCCAATCACTAGAAGCATGATGAGAAAGATTCATATGGGCCTCTCACAAGATAATCAAGTCAGTCATGGCCTTTTTACATTATTCACATGGGCTAAAGAAATCTCTAAAATATGAGATGATGCATGAAGGAAGTAGTATAGATTTAAATTGGGCCATTTTTTAGGCCTTGTTTTTCTAGAATAATAAATCAAACAATATGTAGTTGAATTGATAAAATTGGGCTTGACTAAGCCCAATAGGAGATTTGCCCATGAGCTACCAAAGGTCAAAGGTAGACTAAGTGGAAGTCAACATTCCTTCCTACAACTCATGGATCATGCATCCCATGGAGCCAAGTCCACACTCCACCCATGTGCCTCCTTCATCCAAGGGCTAAGAGAGTGTCTTTTTTTCCAAGTCTTCATCCAAAGGCTAGGAAGATGCCTCCTTCTCCAAGCCACCATCCAAGGGTGATGATTAAAGCTTCTTCTCCAAGCTTAATCTAAGGGCCAAGAATTAGTCTAGCTTTTAGGCTCACATATAAAAGCCAAAAGTAGACCATTTGTACATTTTAACTCTTGAAATTTCTAATAGAATGTTTGTGTTGAGATCACTCCACTCTTCTATTATTTTGAGAGCACACATGGCTAACCTTCTCCTTCATCTCCTCTAGCCACCTTCCATACCATAACTCCACTTCTACTCTTCATCTTCACCAAAAACCTCCATTGCCTAGAGCTCTTCTTGCTCTTATCTTCATTTCCGCTGCATTTCATCTTCTTTTTGGTGTCTTCCATGGATCTCCTTCCTCTCCTACACCAAGGACGTCCATCACTTGGTGAATCCCATCTTGTGCATATTCAATGTTGAAACATGATTGAGAAGGCCAGTAGACTCCTCAAGCTCTCCTTCCACATCCACACCAAAATGCTCAATGAACTTGGAGATGAGCACCACATATGGGAGCTTGAAATCCGTGAGCCTCTTTGCCTTCATCATGTGATCACGAATTGTGTAGGTCCAGTCCACCATCACCCCATTTTGAATGCAGTACATCACCACTAGATCACCTTCATTCAAAGTAGCATGGTTGCTCCCCCTAGGCATGATGATTTTGGTCACCACCATGGCTAGCAACCTTTCCTCCACACGAAGCCTTCCCACATGGAAATTTCTAGCTTGCTCACCTTGGTTTCTTACACATTGATTGAAGTATTGCACCTTGTTGAACTCATCCACTGCACTAGTTTCACCTTTGCGGACTTGCACACCTCTTTGCCTTAGGCCAGCCACATCCTTCCATGTTTGCTTAGTGATTTCCATCTCCACACCTTTGACGCTTGATTTGAGAACACCATTGCTGAAATTGAGGTTGGCATAGAACACCTTCACCAAATCCGGATACAACTTAACCGAAAGCTCATGGAAAGTCTTCAATTTTTGAGCTTTGAGATGTTGCTCAAGGTTGCCAAAGTTTTCTGCCCTTAGCCATGACATACGAATCACCTTAGGAAGAATGATTTGCTTCCTATTGATCTCAATCAAAAAGGTTTGAATTATGTCTTCATGGCCTTCAAACCATATGTCAAGCCTTCCTTGATTCATGGTATTTGGAGAGGATGAAGTAGGTGGAGTGGAGCTTTCATCATCTGAGGAGGCAGCTCGTGATCTTCTAGGCATGGTGAAAAGTAGGTTTGGCTCTTACTAGCATATGAGAATGCCAATGCATGATGCTTATGCAAGTATTTATAGAATCAGCAAGTTGATTTTCAAAATCAGTCTTTAAATCGTGCAAATTTTCTGGTTTCGATGCAGTACAGGAAATCACAACAATTAAATGTGAGGGGAATCTGAATCAGAGATGCAGTGATGTGTTTCCCATGCGTTTTATGATCAATCCACTCACAAACAGTGCACATCTAATGCATGCACTTTGGAAATCATGTAATTAAAGCACTTTATGGTCAATGCAATCTGAAAAGTTGATTTTAGCTGATGTAATAGTTGTTACAACTGCTGCTATAGTCCAAAAACAGTCATGTGATGCATACTTTTACTGGGTCAATCAATTAAAATCAATTCAAGCAATTCCACATCAGCATAATTGATTTTAACACATTAAAATACAGAGTTAGTCGACTAAAACTGTACCAGAAAACTGATTTTTGGTGTAGTGGCTGTTTTAAATGAAATCTATGTGTTAAATTTGCAGTTTTAGCTAACTAAAAATTTCATATTTCACGAAATTCACACCAGACCAATTTGAATGAAATATATATGTTATTTTGTGAGATTTAGTAGATTGAAACAATTCCAGAACACAGATTATGCAGATTTTGACATTTTAAATGAAATCTATGTGTTGAAATTGTAAATTTAGTTGGCTAAAATACTGGCAGTTTTCAAATTATGCAGATTTCACCACTTTAAATGCAGTAAACACATGATCTAATAAGATTAACAAGTGATAACACTGTCGTCAAGCGATCAAATTAATACTACTTATCTATAACAACTTTAGTATTGTTAAGAAGGTAGCCAAAAAATTAGTATGGGTTAAGTTAACCTTAAGTTGTCTCCCAACGAACACGAAATTGATTTTTAACAAGTTAGTTCTTATAAAACTATACAAAAGAGTGAGTCAAATAAAAATATGAGAGATAAAGATAAAAATATGAAAGGATTAAGATAAACAAAGAAAGAAGTAGAATTGAAAAGATAAAATAATTAAAAAAAAAATAGTAAAGAAAAATAGGTCGATTCCATTACTTTTTCAAAATAGGATTCATCATTGGCTTCCTAAAGATTTATTGTTATTGATTTCTTGTTTAAGACTTCAAATTAATCAATGTAACTTCTCAATTAATTTGTTGGCCTCCTTACTTTTAACCAAAGTAACTTCTCAATCAAAAGCAAGAACTTTGTCGATTAATCTTAGTAAATTTAACTAAAGTAACTTCTCAATTAAATATTACTAATCCTAATCGTGTCCACTCTTTTACCTCTTATATCTAGTAAAAAGTTAATTAACCAAAGTAACTTCTTGATTAATTCTAATCTAAGTTTTCACCTTTAATCAAAGTAACTTCTCAATTATTAGCAAAAACTCATTCAATCATATGAAAGTTTCTAAAATTAATCAACGTAACTTCTCAATTAAAATTTAAAAACCCTTGGACTTATACAATTGCTATGTTATGTAGATTTAACACCGTGCTAACTTGCTACAATGTAAAAATCATTACTTTTACTAAATTAAGAACCAAAAGAGATAGATGAAAATAAATCTCAACAAGAATCAAAAGAACAAACAAATTAATTGATCTAACCTCAGAATCCAATTAAGAAATTACAATGGAATCAACCCAAGAAGTTCAGCACTCTATGAATGCAAAATAAAAATAGAAGAAGAATAGAGAGAGAGAAAGGAAACGAAATTAGGCCCCCCTAAGGGTTCCTAAACTCCGAAGTCCAGAGCTTGTTCTTCTGCTTCTCCCTTGGTCTCTTTATATAGGAATTGGGCTGGGCTTTTCGGTTGCTAAAACCTCTCAAATATCTTTTAAAATAAAGATAAAGATAAATATTCAAAGATATTTAGAGAGATCTAAACTATTTGACAAATATAGTTTGGTTAATAATTTTTGATATAAATAAATAAATTTATTATTTAAACATATCTAATAAATTATTAACATATAATATTTGCATTAATTTTCTCAATAAGCCATTTTTAATCCTATAGTACAAATTTGCAGAGACATCCAAAAATATCAATATTTACAATTAAACCCCTCCTCGTTTGACAAGTCTTTGAACATTTGACCAGATTTGATTATTTGATCAGATTTTGAATGTTTGACCAGATTTGACCATTTGACTGTGCAATGACAGGATGACACATGTCATTCCCTTCCCTCTCCCAAAATTAGGGTTTCCGCTCCCTTTATGGATTATGTCGCAAGTGCAATGGCTGCTGCTGCACTTCCGATCAAGTTGCTGCTACTGGTTCTCCACGGTACTGATGTTGCTGGTTCTTCACGGTACTGATGCAGAACATGGTGGCTCACGGTGGCTTCGCTCCAGCAGCGTTTTCCAGCAAGGATGAAGCAGAGCGTGGTGCGATGGTGGTGTTGCAAGTTTGCGCAGATTACTGGTTTTACTCGTTGTGTGCTCGCGTGATGCTTCTCCGCTACTGTAGGTTCGATCTAGTGTGGACGTCGTGGTGGTGTGCGGGCGCGTTGTTGCAGAGCTCTTCGAAGGTTGTGAAGTTACTGCCATGGCTACTGCAGTTGCGTTCGTGACTGGCGCAGGCATGGAGGTCCTGCTCACGATGGTTTCCGACGAGAAGGTGATGTTGCTTCTAGACTCTCGCAGGGATGCAAGTGGTGGCCGCCGCAAGGTCTGCAGGTGCTTCAATGGAGGTGTTGTGGTGAACGAACTCGCGATGGTGGTGCAGATCTGCGTTCTCGGGAACGGCATGAAAGTGATGACGCTGCTATGGTGGTGCATTTTCCGGCAAGTGGTGGAGGTTTCTAGCGGTGGCGAAACAGTGGCTGCTGGCGTTGGAATGTGAGGCTAGGGTTTCTGGTTTGTGGGAGAGATGGAAGATGATGCGTGGCAGTGTCTAATTGGTGCATATGTGTTTGCAAGGATTAACGCCACGTGGCTTGTTTTGGTTGGCCAATTTTAAAGTTGAGGATTGCCACATGGCTGCATCTAGTTTAAATGAGTTTAAGTGGTAGGAGGGGTGCAACTTAGTGAAAACTAGGGGTGCAAAACAGGCTTTTTGTGGTCCATTTAGAAATAGGAGAGTGTTTAAGTAATGTATGTTGTGCAAAAGTGATTTTTTCAGACCTTGCTGATTTTAGCCTTATTCAAAGGTGTTTGTAACTTTAATTAATTTATTTTCCCACCTTGAATGAGCTTAATCTTAACTTCAGCTCCGTCAACAAACGTTAAAATATCCAAAAATAATTTATGCAGCTAAAAATCACTTTTTAACACATTTTTATCACACAAGCTCAAGTAGCCTAATTGTTAGAATTATCAATTAAATTACTCTTTAAGCACATAAATTCAATTAAATAGCCAAAATTAAACACTGAATGAGGGAAAATATACGTAATAAATTATTAACAAATAATATTTCAATTAATTTTCTCAATAAGCCATTTTTAATCCTATAGTCCATATTTGCAAAGACATCCAAAAATATCAATATTTGCAATTAAAACCCTCCTTGTTTGACCAGTCTTTGAACATTTGACCAGAGTTGATTATTTGACCAGATTTTGAATGTTTGACCAGATTTGAGCATTTGACTGTGCAATGACAGGATGACACATGTCATTCCCTTCCCTCTCCCAAAATTAGGGTTTTCGCTCCCTTCATGGATTATGCCGCGGGTGCAATGGTTGTTGCTGCACTTCTGATCAAGCTGCTGCTGCTGGTTCTTCACGGTACTGATGCAGAACATGGTGGCTCACGGTGGCTTCGCTCTAGCAGCATTTTCCAGCAAGGATGAAGCTGTGCATGGTGCGATGGTGGTGTTGCAAGTTCGCGCAGATCACCGGTTTTGCTTGTTGTGTGCTCGCGTGAGGCTTCTCCGCTGTTGCAGGTCCGATATGGTGTGGACGTCGCGGTGGTGCGGGGGCGCACTGTTGCAGAGCTCTTCGAAGGTGGTGAAGTTACTGCCATGGCTACTGCAGTTGTGTTCATGAATGGCGTAGGCATGGAGGTTCTGCTCACGGTGGTTTCCGGCGAGAAGGTGATGTTGCTTCTGGACTCTCGCAAGGATGCAGGTGGTGGCCGCCGCAAGGTCTACAGGTGCTACCATGGAGGTGTTGCAGTGAACGAACTCGCGATGGTGGTGCAGATCTACGTTCTCGGGAACGACGTGAAGGTGATGGCGCTGCTATGGTGGTGTGTTTTCCGGCAAGTGGTGGAGGTTTCTCGTGGTGGCGGAACAGTGGCTGCCGGCGTTGGAATGTGAGGCTAGGGTTTCTGGTTTGTGGGAGAGATGGAAGATGATGACGTGGCAGTGTCTAATTGGTGCATATGTGTTTGCAAGGATTAATGCCACGTGGCTTGTTTTGGTTGGCCAATTTTAAAAGTTGAGGATTGCCATATGGCAGCATCTGGTTGAAATGGGTTTAAGTGGTAGGAGGGGTGCAACTTAGTAAAAATTGGGGGTGCAAAATAGGTTTTTTGTGGTACATTTGGAAATAGGAGAGTGTTTAAGTAATGTGTGGGGTGCAAAAGTGATTTTTTCAAAACTTGCTGATTTTAGCCTTATTCAAAGGTGTTTGTAACTTTAATTAATTTATTTTCTCACCTTGAATAAGCTTAATCTTAAGTTCAACTGCATCAACAAACGTTAAAATATCAAAAAATAATTTATGCAGCTAAAAATCACTTTTTAACACATTTTTATCACACAAGCTCAAGTAGCATAATTGTTAGAATTATCAATTAAATGACTCTTTAAGCACATAAATTCAATTAAATAGCTAGAATTAAACACTGAATGAGGGCAAAAATACGCTCTCATCAACAAGCCAACCAGATATCAACATACATTCTTCATGTCAAGAATACCTAATTCAGTTCTAAGCTTATTAAATCTATCACGTGCAAGTGATTTAGTGAATAAATCCGCCAATTGATTTTCAGTTTTCACAAACACGATTTCTATATCACCTTTTTCAATATGATCTCTTATGAAATGATGCCTAATTTCAATGTGTTTAGTTTTAGAATGCTGGATTGGATTCTTAGTTAGGTTGATTGCACTTGTATTATCACAATAAAGAGGTACCTTCTCTAGCTTTACACCATAATCCATAAGTTGATGCTTCAACCATATGCTTTGAGCACATGCATGTCCAGCTGCTATGTACTCAGCCTCAACTGTAGAGAGTACTACACATGCTTGCTTCTTGCTATTCCATGAGATTAGGCTTGATCCAAGTAGATGGCATGTGCCACTTGTGCTTTTCTTATCCAATTTGCACCCTGCATAGTTAGAATCTGAAAAACCACTAAGAACAATGTTAGATTCATTAGGATACCATAATCCAACATTAGTTGTCCCTTTTAGATACTTGAGAATCTGTTTTGCAGCTTTGAAGTGTGATTCCTTTGGATTGGATTGAAACCTAGCACACAAGCAAACACCAAATTGTATATTCGGCCTACTAGCAGTTAGATATACCAAGGAACCATCCATAAGGCAGTTTGTAGCAATTGGAGTGGCAGCCTCTTTGCAATCCTCTATTTTGAACTTTTTCAGTAGATCAAAATAGTATTTTGACTGGCTTAAAAATGTCCCAAGCTTCAGTTGCTTCACTTGCAGCCCTAGGAAGTAGGTTAGGTCACCCATCATAGACATCTCAAATTCTCCCTGCATAGCTGCAACAAACTCTTCACACATGGAGTTATTATTTGATCCAAAGATTATATCATCTACATATACTTGAACAAGTATTACATCACTTGCATGCTTTCTAATGAAAAGTGTTTTATCAACAACACCTCTAGCATATCCTTTAGATAAAAGAAAGTTGCTTAACCTCTCATACCACTATCGTGGTGCTTGCTTTAAACCATATAAAGCCTTTTTCAATTTGAAAACATGATTAGGATAGAGGTGATCTTCAAAACCAGGAGGTTGTGATACATACACTTCTTCATTTAAGAAACCATTAAAGAATGCACTTTTCACATCCATTTGTGAAAGTTTGAAATTACATATGCATGCATATGCTAAAAATAACCTCACAACTTCTAGCCTAGCCACAGGTGCATATGTTTCATCAAAATCAATGCCTTCCTCTTGATTATAACCTTTAGCAACTAGCCTAGCCTTATTCCTAACTATATTACCATTTTCATCCATTTTATTCCTAAACACCCATTTTGTACCAATCACATTCATTGCATCAGTTTTAGGAACAAGAAACCATACATCATTTCTAGTGAATTGATTAAGTTCATCTTGCATAGCAACAACCCAATTACTATCACACAATGCATCATTCATATTCTTAGGTTCAATTTGAGAAACAAATGCAACATGTTGAAAGAATGTAAGCGTGCGTCTAGTGGATACTCTTTGTTCTATGTCACCAATTCTGTTGCCCTTTGATAATCCCCTGGGTTCAATCCACTCTTTGGGTAAGTTGTTGTCTACAGCTTTTTCAGTCGACTAAATTTCCTTTTCAACTGACTTATTTCTTGCAGCAGATTTCAATTCTGCAGCAGATTTCTTTTCCAGTGTTGTTTCTTCTTCATCTGCAATCTTAGGCACATGATCTTGCAATTTTGGGTTACTTTCATCAAATATAACATGCATAGATTCTTCCACAGTCATCAATCTCTTATTATAGACTCTATATGCGTGACTTTGTGTAGCATAGCCTAAAAAAAAACCTTCATCCGCTTTTGCATCAAATTTTCCAAGACTTTCTTTGTCATTGTTTAAAATGAAACACTTACATCCAAATACTTTTAGGTGACTTAAAACAGGCCTCCTCCATTTGAAAGGTTCATAGGGTGTTGTTTTCTTCAAAATTGGCCTAATCAACACTCTATTTAAAACATAGCAAGCAATGTTGACTACATCAGCCCAAAAGTACTTAGGTAGGGAATTCTCATTTATCATAGTTCTAGCTAGTTCCTCAAGTGACATATTTTTCCTTTCAACAACACCATTTTTTTGTGGGGTTCTTGGTGCAGAAAAATTATGTTTAATGCCATGTTTTTCACAAAAGTGTTCAAACCTTTCATTTTGGAATTCCCCACCATGGTCACTTCGAATGGACACTATCTTGGAACTCTTTTCATTTTCAAGCATCTTGGCAAGTCTTTTAAAAACATGAAAAGTGTCATTTTTGGCAGCTAAGAACAAAGTCCATGTGTACCTAGAGAAGTCATCTACTGTGACTAATGCATAAAGATTGCCACCAAGGCTCATGGTTCGAGATGGACCAAATAGATCCATGTGAAACATCTCCAAAGGTCTTTCAGTTGAAACAACATTTTTGGGTTTGAAAGAGACCTTGATCTGTTTTCCTTTTTGACATGTTTCACACACTCTATCCTTCTCAAACTTGAGTTTTGGTAGTCCTTCAACCAACTGTTTTTTGTTTAGCCGATTAAAATGTTGCATGTGTATGTGACAAAGTCTCCTATGCCATAACCAAGTGTCATCCTCTTTTGTAAGCAAACAATGGATGCTAAATGATGCATGATGCAGATCAAGTAGATATATATTGTTGACTATTTTTCCTATCAAAACAATTCTACCATGTCCAACATATATCAAGAAATTATTTGGTTCAAACATCACTTTAAAGCCTTTGTCACATAATTGACTTATACTTATCAAATTATGTTTGAGCCCTTCTACCAACAACACATTCTTGATGTTGAAAGAGGATCCATTGCCTATGATTCCATTTCCAAGGATTCTTCCTTTGTTGTTGTCTCCATAGGTTACAAATCCTTATTCTTTCAATTTCAACTTTGCAAATTTGGTCTTATCTCCTGTCATATGCCTTGAGCAGCCACCATCTAGGTACTATAGATCCTTCTTTTCCTGTTTTATGACCTGCAAAACAACATAGTATTACATGGTACCCTTTGATAGTTTGGGTCCAACATGGTTATGCCTTTCTAGATTTTTTTGGGATCCATTTCATAATTCCCTTAGGTACATCATACTTTCTAACATGACAACTCTCAAGAATGACCTTTCTTCATACAATAGTTGCAGGAATGAATGGCATAGCATTTGGCTCACTTTTGGAAAAGAAACTAGAGAACTTCTTGGCTTTCTTTTCATGGATAGGTGTATAACCAAGTCCAGCCTTTCCAAAAACACAATTTTGAGAGCCAAGAACAGCTTCCAAGTTTTCTTTTCCTCTTATGAACTTTGCACATGTTTTCAAAAGATATTTCACTTGATTTTTCAAAGTAGTGCAGTTTTCACAGGGCTTTATAGCCATCTGTTTTTCAAAACAATCGACTGAATTACTGTAAATCATTTCCAAATGTTTGAAATCAGTTTTTAAGTCGACTGTTTCTGATTCTAGTTGGCTAACTCTGTTTTCTAGCCAGCTATTTAATCCTTTTAGTCGATTGTTCATGATAACAATTTTGTTTGCCTCACTATGCAACTCTTCAAAGTCATGCAACAATTGGTAATAGTCATTCTTATCTTTGGATGACAAGGAATTTACTTGGCTTGATGAGGATGATTCATATTCGGCCAGGAGGTATAGGTTTGCTTCCTCACTTCCTTCTTGAGATGAAGTGCTTGTTGATTCACCATTGTCCTCCCAAGCTATGTAGGCACGTCTTTCCTTGCCTTTTCTCCTTTTTCCTATCATCAACCTTCTCCTTCTCTTTCTTAACATTAGGACATTCAATCTTGATATGTCCTTGCTTTCCACAATTATAACATGAGAATTTAGAAGAATTACTTGAATCATTTTGTTTAGAATTGTACCTCCTTTGATTACCTTTGGTGCCTTTCCTCTTGAGATACTTCCCAAACTTCTTGACTAGTAGATTCAAGTTCCTATTGTCACTAGATTCAGCAACCTCTTCCTCAGTTTCATCACTCTTCCTAGAGCTAGCCTTCAAGGCTACAGATTTTACCTTTTTCTCACTTGTTTCAAGCTCACTCAGCCTTTGCATTTCAATCTCATGCTCTCTAAGCTTACCAAACAGTGCAGCTGTTGTGATGATGGATAAATCCATGGATTCAGATATGGAAGTCACCTTTGGTTGCCAATTTCTATCAAGACACTTAACCACTTTGATGTTTAGCTCCTCTTTGTCAAATTCTTTGCCTAGACCCATGAGATGGTTGACTATGTGAGTGAACCTCTTTTGCACTTCAGCTATGGACTCTCCTTTTTGCATCTTGAAAAGCTCATACTCTTGAATCAAGGCATGCTTCCTTGCATTCTTGCATTGGGAGACCCTAAAAAATTCATCCATACTCAAAGATGAAGTGATGATGTTTTTGGCATTGCAATCATATTGAGCTCTTCTCCTTTCGTCATCACTCCATTCACTCCAAGGCTTGTCCACCTGCTTATTTTCAACAACACATTTAGGAGTATATGGTCCATTAACTATTGCATCCCAAATTCCTTTCTCTATAGATTCAATGAAAATTTGCATCCTTATTTTCCAAAACTAATAGTTTAGGCCACAAAACATGTGTGGTCTATGAATAGAGGCATCTTCAGCAAAAGGGAGTTTACTTTCAGCCATTTCAAAAAGATTTTTGATCAACTTGAATACCTTTCAAGAACCTTGCTCTGATACCAATTGTTAGTTTTGAAATGGCAAGTTTAGCCAAGAAGGGGGGGGGGGGTTGAATTGGCTTTTTAAAACTTTTTCGAAAGCTTAAACTCTTTTTCAATTGAATCTAATGGACTGGAAAGTTTGTATGTAAATGCAGCAGACCAGTACACTTTCAGTTGATTAAAATATAAAATAGCAGACTAAATTGTTCTTGATGCTATGAAACAGTCGATTAAAAAGACAAATCAGTCGGCTAAAATACTGGAGAATTATGCAAAATTCAGAATTCGCGAATTCAACTCAAATAACAATCTTTTACATACAAGATGTACCACATCTAGCCGGCCTAGCCTGATCATAGTCGTCTACATAGCCCCCAAAGACGCAAATAATCACGATGTGTGAACGAGTAACAGTACCCAACCTAAGCCGTTAAAGGGTAATCGGCCTAAACTGCTAACTTAGGATAACTAAGCAAGAACTTGACAAATTCAGAGCACTACCATCAAGGCCCCTAAGGGCCTACGATAATCGAACTAAGGGACCTGGACTAAGACCTAGGCCCACATACGGCCCAAACAGGGGCCTAACCCATGACGTGGCTAGACATAATTAATAAGCTATAAATATGTGTGGACCCCAGCAATTAAAGGTACGCATTCATTACTCCCTTAATTACGAGATTTGACTTTCTGAGAGTTTTTGCTGACTTGAGCATCAGAGTCTCTTTCGCAGGTAACCCCTGTCGGGTCAAAGCCAGTCTACACCGAGATATCCACAGATGACATATATCAGCCGGGAGGAAACCTATTGAGGAGATTGTGGATTGGGGTAAGGTAACGCTTGTGTCTGACATATCTTATATGTTCTCCGCAGGAACAATTGCCGCCCATCGTGGGGCACGAGATAACACTTTACGGACCAACTCGCATTCTCTCGAAGATGGTTTCTACCCGCAACAGAGCAAGAGTTAACAAGCAAGCTGAAGCAGGTCCTACAACACCTGCTAATAGCACCCCAGACTTGGCCCCTAACCTAGACAGTCAAGCCATGATTGAACAGGAGCTGGCTGATTTGAAGAAACGCAGTGCTAATGAGATGGAGGCACTACGACGGGAGAACTCATGCCTAAGGCGAAAGATTGAGGTCGATCCCACTCAAAAGGGAAAGGCTAAGGAAACATCTGATGTCGTAGGGTCCCCGGCTTTCCAGCCCACCGAAGAAGCGAGTACAATCCTACCCCGCACACCTTCACCACCACTCAACAAACTCCCATCCTCTCAACCCATCATACATACTTCCATCCCACCCTTCCAGGAAACACTGTGGCTCCTACTTTCGCCGCCACCTTGCCCATCACCCACATCCCACCCTATAACATGCCTTCCACCCTACCCACCACCTACATCCCACCCTACAACATGCCTCCCACCCTCCCTACCACCCATATCCCCCCTCACAACTTCACTTCAACTTTTCCCACCCTCGTTCACCATCCCATCCCCCCTCTCCTACTCCCATCCACACAACCTAGACGCCGTCATCCTTTTACCGATTTCATTGCCAACACCCCCTCCCTGCTCAGTGGGAACCTTTAACACTGGAATGCTACACAGGTGAGACCGAGCCAGACGAACACCTCAAGGTCTATATCACCCACGTCACCCTCTACACTTCCAATGACGTTGTTTTCTGCAAGGCCTTTCATACCACCCTTAAAGGCCTTGCCCTCGAATGGTTTACCACCCTTCCACTATACTCCATCGACTACTTCGACACCCTCTCTGACATGTTTACCACTCACATCGCTGGCAGCCGCCCACATCAAACTACAACAATCTCACTTCTCGGCGGCAGACAAGAACAAGACGAGACGCTCCAGGCTTTCATTGACCGTTTCAGAAAGGCTGCCCTTCGCACACCACAACTCAATCAAGAAATGATACTTCAGTGCATGGCACTCACTCTCAAACCCGACCCTTTCGCCAACAACGTCTACCTCCACCGACCCGCATTCATGCATGAGTTGAAACTTCGCGCCGCTGGCTACGTCCGCATGGAGGAGATGCAAACTCTCCATACAAAATTCTGCAATGACTATACACCCTCTGCAGCAAACCCCCCTACACAACCTTCTCGGCCTGACCCAAGAACCCCAAGAACCCCGCTTCACCAGATATGCACCCCTAAACGTTCCTCGATCCCCTCTTATTGACAAAACCCTACAGGCCGACCTCATTCCACCACCACGCAAGACGACCACTCTTCCCAACGCGAACATGACTAAATCTTGCCGCTATCACCGAAACCACGACCACACCACTGATGAATGCAAAGCACTCCAAGACAAGATTGAAGAGTTGGTTCATATTAGCCACTTCCGCCGCTTCATTCGCAGAGATGACCACCCTCCCCGATCCGATCACCGTCCTCGTTCTGACCACCGAAGCCCTCCCCACGATTCTCGCCACGACAAACATCCAAGCCAACCCACTAACTACGACCCCCAACCAGCTCGCATTAATATCACCCCGATCAACCCCCCACTACGCGGCACCATCAACACCATCTCTGGTGGCTTCGCTACTAGCGAATCCACCTTATTTTCCAGAAAAAGACACCTCTGCCATATACAATCCATCAACCATATTACCCACTCCTACCACAGACATCGCATGCCCCCCATAAGCTTCATAGACGACAACTTCCATGGCCTAGATCACCAGCAGGATGACCCCATGGTCATCACAGTTGAGTTGGAAAACTGTGTCGTCAAGAAAGTCCTTATTGACCAAGGCAGTTTCGTCGACATCCTCTACTGGGCAACGTATCATAAACTCCAGCTCCCCAACACCGCCATGGTTCCATACAATGAACCCATATATGGATTCTCAGGGGAAAAGATCTCCACCCGTGGCTACATCGACCTCCATACCGTTTTCAGCGATGGCCCTCAAACCAAGACAATCCTAATCCCTATAATGTCCTCCTCGGCCGACCATCCCTCAACACTCTTGGCGCAGTCGTATCCACACCTCATCTGGCCATGAAATTTCCATCCCCATCCGGTGACATCCTTACCAACCACGACGACCAACGACTCGCACGCGAATGCTACATGGCCAGCCTACGCCCATAACTTCCCTTCCTTCAAACCAACCATATTGAACGACCACCCGGCTCTGACATAGCCTTATCTGGAGATGATATGGACCCCAGAGTAGGCCGGGACGCCCGCCTCGAGCCGATCGAACACACCACACCACTAGAACTCCGTAACGGACGCGCCATCAAACTTGGCACTAGCTTACAACCCGAACAGCGCGACATCCTTATACCCACCCTCATCAACAACACAGACCTTTGTTCCTAGTCAGCCACCGACTTACCTGGCGTTAACCCTCAAGTTGAATCTCACAAACTCTCCATTTACAAGGAGGCCAGATATGACTCTTAGAAAAAATGTAAACTTGGTGAAGAACGTCGATTAGCGGCTAAGGCTAAAGTCGACAAGTTACTTAATGCAGGATTCATCGAAGAGGCCCACTACACCACCTGGCTTTCCAATGTGGTTTTGGTCAAGAAAGCTAACGCAAGTGGCGCATGTGCATCGATTAGACGGATCTTAATAAAGCATGTCTTAGGGACGCCTATCCCTTACCCAACATCGATCGGCTAGTTGACGGTGCAGCCGGTAACAAAGTTCTCAGCTTTCTTGATGCATTCTCTAATTACCACCAGATTCCCATGGCCATATCTGACATGAAAAAATTGCTTTCATTACAGACGATGCCAACTACTTCTACAAAGTCATGCCATTCGGCCTAAAAAACGCAGGAGCAACGTATGAGCGGCTGATGGATAAGATCTTCAGCCACATAATGGGTAAATGTGTCGAGGTATACGTCGATGATATGGTCATCAAATCTCTGAGTCATCAACAGCACGCTCAAGACTTACCCACTATCTTCTCTGCATTACGGCAATACAACCTCCGCCTCAACCCCGAAAAGTGCGTTTTTAGGCATCGATCATGGTAAATTCCTAGGTTTCATGCTTACACAACACAACATAGAAGCTAACCCCAAGAAATGTAATGCCATCATCGAAATGCGAAGCCCCAGCATTGTTAAAGAAGTGAAACGCCTCATTGGCTAACTAACCACCACCTCTCGCTTCCTCCCCAAATTGGCTGAACAAAGCCAACCCATTATTCAACTACGAAAGAAATCGGCCAAGTTCTCGTGGAACGACGAATGTGAACAAATTTTTCAAAAACTAAAAAACACCCTCGCTTCACCACCCATCCTCCATAAGACGGACACTCATCAGCCCTACTCGTTTACATCACTACTACAGAACACACTCTAAGCGTTGCACTGGTTTAGGAGGTCAATGGCACTCAGCACCCTCTATACTTCGTTAGTCAAACCTTGCAGGATCCCGAAAGCAGATACTTGATGGTGGATAAATTAGCCTTATCCCTAGTACACGTAGCGCGACGCCTACACCCCTACTTTCAAAACCACAACATTATCGTCAAAACTGACTACCCCATCAAGAAGATACTCCAGAAACCGGACCTTGCGAGTCGCATGTCCTCTTGGGACGTCGAGTTATCCGAGTTTAACATTCGTTGCGAACCCCACGGCCCCATCAAAGCTCAATGCCTCCTAGACTTTGTCAATAATCTTCAGCGAACCCCTAGAGAGGACTAGTGGACACTTTACGTTGATGGTTCTTCAAACCCAAAAGGGGCAGGTTCCGACATCGTCCTAGAAGGCCCCAACGACATCCTTATCGAAAAATCCCTCCACTTCGCCTTCAGAACATCCAACAACCAAGCCGAATACGAAGTCATCCTCCGGCCTATCCCTCGCCCGCGAAGTCGTTGTCGAATCGCTCACATGCAAAACCAATTCCAAACTTACAGTGGGCCATTTAAATGATGAATTCTAGATCAAAGACCCTACCCTCTTACAATACTATCACCTGGTCCGGAAAGTCATCCAATCCGCTTTTGAACAAGTCTGCATCCAACAATCCCCAGATCTGAAAACGTCAGAGCCGACATGTTGCCCAAACTAGCCAACACTAAGCTAAAAAGCTGCCACTGATCACTCTTACAATAAACGCTATTCGCCCCTTCCATAACAAACACTTGTCATACCCTAACCCAACACCAAGCCGATAATTGGACAACTCCCTACATCCAATACCTCCAAACCGGTAACCCCCCACCTGACGTTGACAAGAGTTGGCTAACGAAAGTCGTCAGGTAGACGATGATAGGCAATGACCTGTACAAACGAGGATATGGCCAACCACTTCTCAAACGCGTCACTACAGAACAAGCTCAGTACATCATTAAAGAATTACTTGAAGGCATATGCAGATATCATTCCAGTGCACACACTATGACTACCAGAATCCTTCGCGTCGGTTACTTCTGGCCGACCATGGAGGCCGATTGCCACGCTTTTGTCAAAAGATCCATACCCTGCCAAAAACATGGCAACCTCATCCATCAAAACCGAGAACAACTTCATTCTATACTATCCCCGTGGCCCTTTGCAAAGTGGGGAACGGACATTCTCGGCCCTTTTTCCCGGGAAAAGGCCAAGTAAAATTCCTTATAGTAGTCGTCGACTACTTTACTAAGTGGATAGAAGCCAAACCATTAGCCACCATTACAGCCCAACAGGTCCAACAATTCGTCTAGAAGGATATTATATGCCGATATGGCGTCCCACATACAATCATCACCAAAAATGGCCGACAGTTTATAGACAAAGAACTCGCTAAATTCTATACCAGCCTAGGTCAAACATGTAACCTTAAGTCTCTTTATATAGGCTTCAACTGGACTTTGGGCTTTATCTGTTAGTTGCTAAAATCTTTTATTTTTATTTAATTAATTAGCAACTTAATTCCTGTCCAATTTCCAATTCTGCCCCTCTTATTTAACTATTTTTGCAGTTTTGACCAAAGTTGACTGCTGACTTTGACTAGTTGACCAGTGTTGACTAGTTGACCAGTTTGACTGTCCAATAGCAGCCTGACATGTGGTAGTGCATTTTCTCTCTCCAGAATTAGGCTTTCTACAGGTGCAATGGAGATGGAGATGGCAATGACGACTGCTCCTCTACTGCCGGCGCTGGCTCATCCACGGTGGTGCTTTGTGGTGGCGCTGCTGGTCTGGAAGCTACTACCATGGTTGTGCGCGAGGAAGAAGAACTCGCGGTGGCCGTGAAGTTGGTGTAGGGATGAAGGAGGAAGCTGTGGTGGCGTGCTGCTTCGTGCTTTTCTGCAGGTCGAAGATGGTGACAGGCGCAAGCTGCAATGGGTGTTGTAGTTACGTTCGTGAATGAAAGGTGGTGGTGCAGGTTCGCGGTGGCCATGGTTGATTCTAAGGTGCTATTTCCGGCGTGCGCAGCTGCTGCGGGGTGGTGTTCGCTGCATTTGCTTGTGGACGGAGATGGCGTCGCAATGATGGTGGAACGCAGCTGATGCATGATGGTGGTCGGATTTCTGGCGAGTTACAGGTTCGTGGTAATGGCGACGCGGTAGTGCAGAATGTTGGTGCGCGTTGCGGTAGTGGTGTTGGCAGCGAGAAGATGGTGCTGCAGAATCGTGGTGGCCGGCGGTGAGATTGGCGGCGGCGACTGCCATGGTGATGGAAGGAGAGGAGAAAATTAGGGTTAGGGTTTCATTTTGGGAGATTGTGACGTGGCAAGATTTGATTGGTCAATTTGGTGAGTGGAGGATTATGACACGTGTCAGCTTATGGTTGGCCTGATTTGAAATGTGGGGATTGCCACATGGCATAATCTGGTTGAGTGGAGTTTAGTGGTAGGAGGGGTGCAACTTAGTAAAAATTAGGGGTGTAGAACAGATTTTTGTGGTCCACTTGTAGGAGGAGTGTGCAAATAAAATTTGGGGGTGCATTTAGCTCCTGATTTATTCTTTTCCAAAATTTCCTGATTTTGGACTTATTTTGTAACTTTGAATATTTCAAATCCACACTATTAATGATCAAAAATAAATTCCAGCTGCATTAACAAACGTTAGAATATCCAATAATATTTTATGCAACTAAAATCAATTTTTATGCCACTTTTACCAAACTTACTCAATAAATCCAATAATTACAAATCCTAATTAAATCAATCTTTAAGCACAGAAAATTCAATTAAATCCCCAAATTCAAATATTAAATGAGGGCAAAAGTTTGAACTCATCACACACCCACACTTATCCTTTTGCACTCCTGGGCAAAATTAAACAATTTCAAAAGTTTTATTCTGAGGTCTTTTATTCCATATTTTCAGTGGATTAAAGAAATGAATACAAATGAAAACAAATCAATCTTCTAGAAATCATGTTGTCATGCACATACAAATGGATAAAATTCTGTTTTTCACACATGAGTTAATCTTTTGAGTTTACAAGATAATCAAATATGAAGGAGAAACACTCAAGTTAAATGTATATTTTCTCACCAAAATTCGCTCAAGTGTTTTGGCTTGTGTTTTCACTCAAAATACTCATGCAAGTAAACACTCTCAATGCTTAGCAAGACTCTAATATTCACAACTTTCAGAAAACATGCATTCAAAAATCATGAGGACTTTTCACAGGTTATAATGAGGCCAAAGCAAAGGTAGGAAAAACTTTAGGATTTGTGTGTTTTTGAAATAGTAAGGAAGAAAGAGTTATGGAGCATAGTTTCAAAAACAAGCCTTACTTTTTTCTTTGTTTTTTTTTTCTTTTATCCTTTGCTGCTCTTTTTCAGACAGCAATCATTTTTCATTTCAACACTCTGTCATCAATAATTATTTTCCTTTTGCCATTTTTATAACTTTGTGGGGAAATACTCACCCCCACACTTTATTCCTCAACCAATCTCAACATAATCCACTAGCTCCTTCTTTCTCCCTAAGGTAAGGAAAAACATGGTCTTTTTCTTTTTAAGGTTTAACAATATGCTCAAAACAAGAAAAAAAGGTTTAAGCTCAAGGGGCTGCCAATGGATCAATGTCATGATTAGCTTATTTGGCCAAGTAGCTAAAAACAAGAAATGCCTCAATCATATCAAATCATGCATGCTCACCTAAGATGCAAAACAAAAAAATCAAGCCAAACATTTGAGTATCAACAAAACATGAGCAAGTCACACAAGAAAAATAGGAATGACACATGGTAGTTCATCCTTACAATAAAGCTCAAAACTCACAAGGTCAAAAACTCTTTCACAAAAAGATTTATTCCAGAAACTCTCAAATCAACTCAAATAGTAAATCACAGAAACAATCCATTCATAGCACATGACTTTTATCTTCCAAGAATTATGATCGTTCCAATTAGTGAATCAAATCCAAAAATCCAACGTCAATATGTTTAATTGAAAGCAAAATTTTATTTTATTTTTTAATCAAAACAAACAGAAAACAAAATTAGAAAAGGAAAAACAAAACAAATAGAAAACAAAATCAAAAAAAGGGGAAATCTCCCCACACCCCCACACTTTATCCATGCATTGTCCTCAATGTATTCAATATGTATAAAATGCAAAGAAAAAGTATGAAGTGTACTTACCTCCTCAAGGTGGAAGGTATGAGGGAGAAGTCAAGTTCATCCCATCCATAGTCTTATTCAGCATATCTTGATTTTCATTGAATATCCAAAGATGATGCCCATTAACTTTAAAAGTTCTTTCTGAGGATTCTTCCATGATCTCCACTGCTCCATAAGGGAAGACTTTTGTAACAATGTATGGTCCTTCCTAAGTAGAACGCAACTTACCACTCATGTGACCAAGCTTGGATTTGTATAGTAACACCTTCTGGCCTACCTTGAAATCCTATCTAGCCACAAGCTTTTGATCATGGAACTTCTTGGTTTTCTCTTTGTAGAACTTTGAGTTTTCATAGGCTGCAAGCCTAATCTCCTCTAGTTCTTGCAATTGAAGTTTTCGCTCATTTCCTGCTTCTTCCAAATCCAAGTTGCATGCTTTCACGGCCCAATAGGCCCGATGTTCAATCTCCAAAGGTAGATGACAAGCCTTTCCAAAAACCACCCTGAAAGGCGACATACCTATAAGTGCTTTGTAGGCTGTCCTGTGTGCCCAAAGTGCATCATCCAATCTTGTGGCCCAATCCTTTCGACTAGGCTTCAGTACTTTCTCTAGTATCTTTTTAATCTCCCTGTTAGAGATCTCTGCTTGCCCATTAGTTTGGGGGTGATATGGTGTAGCAATGCGATGTGTCACCCCATACTTCTTCAACATGTTCTCAAGTAGCCTATTACAGAAATGAGTCCCCTGGTCATTGATGATGGCTTGTGGTATCCCAAACCTACAGAAAATGTTAGACCTGACAAAACTCATAACAACTCGAGAATCATTAGTCCTTGTAGCTATGGCTTCCACCCATTTGGAGACATAGTCTACAGCAAGCAAAATATAAGAAAACCCAAAAGAAGGAGGAAAAGGACCCATAAAATCAATACCCCAAATATCAAATACCTCACAATATAGCATGGGTTGTTGAGGCATTTCATCCCTTCTTGTAATGGATCTGGCTGCCCTTTGGCACTGCTCACAATTTTCATATACCCTCTGTGCATCTTTAAAGATAGTAGGCCAATATAATCCACAATCCAACACTTTTCTACCTGTTCTTTGTGTGCCATAATGTCCACCAAAAGGAGACGAATGACAGAACTCAAGCACATGAGGTATCTCGATATCTGGAACACACCTCCTTATGACTTGGTCACTACCAATGTGCCATAAGATTAGGTCTTCCCAGATATAGTACTTTGCCTCGCTTTTTAGGTTGGTTCTTTCATATTTGGAAAAGGAAGGAGGAATAGCAAAAACAACCAAATAGTTAACAATGTCAACAAACCAAGGTTCAGGAAACATACCTTTCACAGCAGTCAATGCTAGGAGGACTTCATCAGGAAAGTCATCCTTAATAGGAATGTTATCTTCTCCATTTTCAATCCTGTTAAGATGGTCGGCTACTAAGTTATGTGCTCCACTTCTGTTTAGAATCTCAATGTCAAACTCTTGGAGCAGTAGCATCCATCTGATCAACCTTGGTTTCGAATCTACTTTCTTTAGAAGGAATTTTAATGCTGCATGATCAGTATAAACAATTACCTTGGAACCAAGTATATACGGTCTGAATTTGTCCAAGGCAAACACAACAGCCAATAATTCCTTCTCAGTCGTGGTGTAGTTAGCCTGCGTTGTGTCTAACATTTTGGAAGCATAATATATCACATGTGATAGCTTCCCATCTTTTTGTGCAAGCACCGCTCCTACTGCAAAGTTTGATGCATCACACATCAGCTCGAATGGTAATGTCCAGTCAGGTGGCTGGATGATAGGAGTGGTGGTAAGCGCCTTTTTCAATGTATCAAATGCATCTTTGCACCTATTTCCAAAGTCAAATGCTACATTCTTTTGCAACAAGTTGGAGAGAGGGTTGGCTATCTTGCTGAAGTCCTTGATAAACCTCCTGTAAAATCCTGCATGTCCGAGAAAAGATCGAACCTCTTTCGCAGAAGAGGGGTAAGGCAATTGTGAAATAATATCAATTTTAGCAGGATCTACAGATATACCATTCTTGGAAACAACGTGACCTAAAACTATACCTTGTTCCACCATAAAATGACATTTTTCAAAATTTAAAACAAGGTTAGTTTCTTCACATCTCTCCAAGACTCTAACAAGATTAGACAAGCAGTGATCAAAAGATGAACCATATACACTAAAATCATCCATAAAAACCTCAATACAATGCTCCAACAAATCTGTAAAAATACTCACCATACATCGCTGAAATGTTCCAGGAGCATTGCAAAGGCCAAATGGCATTTTTCTATAAGCATATGTACCGAATGGACAAGTAAAGGTAGTCTTATGTTGATTCTCTAGGGCAATACAAATCTGAAAATACCCAAAGAATCCATCAAGCAAACAGTAATGAGACTTACCTGCCAATCGATCTAACATTTGGTCCATGAATGGTAAAGGAAAGTGGTCCTTCCTGGTGGCCTGGTTTAGTCTTCTATAATCAATACAGACCCTCTAGATATTCTGAATACGGGTAGGAATCAACTCGTTCTTTCTCATTCTTGACCACGGTGATCCCAGATTTCTTGGGGACCACATGTACAGGACTCACCCAACTGTTGTCAGAAATAGGATATATAATACTTGCTTATAGCAACTTGGTGACTTCTTTCTTCACAACCTCCATCAGTTGAGGATTCAGTCTCCGCTGAGGTTGCCTTACTGGCTTATCATCCTCCTCCAAGAGTATCCTATGCATGCAGAAAGAAGGACTAATACCAGGAATATCTGCCAAAGTCCAGCCTATTGCTCACTTGTGATCTTTGATAACCTACAATAGCTTTTGTTCCTGCTCGTCAATAAGCAAGGCAGATATAATAACAAGGAGTTTCCCATCCCTCTCAAGATAAACATATTTCAAATGAGATGGTAAAGTTTTTAACTCCAAAATGGGTGGTTGTTCCACAGATGGCAACATTTTACTGCCTAAGGTAATTTCAGCCACCTTAGCATCACATTCGGACGCCACAAAGGTATCAAATAGTGACACCGCGTCCTGAATATCACCTGTTTTATAATTCTCTTTCGTCTAAAATTGAGCCCGAAATATTCGAAAAAGAAAAATCCAAAGAAGAAGAAAAACCATATAAAATGTCCAAAAGTCCAAAAGCATAATTGTTCACTACATTACTCAATAAATCAATACAAAACAAGGAATGGTCTTCAATTGGGTGCTTCATGGCTTCTAGCACATTGAACTGCACCTTCTCATCTCCTATCTCCATAGTTAAGGATCCTGGATGCACATTTATCTTGGTACGTGTTGTCATCATGAATGGTCTTCCTAAGATAATTGTGGTTGAACTCATTCCTTCATCATCCTTCATGTCCAAGATGTAGAAATCTGCAGGAAAAATTAACTTGTCCACACGGACAAGCACATCTTCTAGCACACCTGCAGGGTTAACTGTGCTACGGTTGGCCAATTGAATGACCACACCAGTAGACTTAAGAGGTCCAAGATGAAGTGAAGTAAAAACAGATAAAGGCATTACATTAATGGAAGCTCATAAATCTAACATAGCATTGTCAAACTTGGTACTTCCTATAATGCAGGGAACAAAAAACATACATGGATCCTTACACTTTTGCGGCATTCTGACTACAGGCTTCTTAATTAAGCTAGAGACGTTTCTTCCCATGTTCACTACCTCTTTGTCCATAATACGCCTTTTATGTATACATAATTCTTTGAGAAACTTGGTGTATTTAGGAATTTGTCTTATAGCATCCAACAAAGGGATGTTTATCTCCACTTTTTGAAAGTATTCAAGATTTCTTTGTCTAACTCCTCCATCTTTTTAGTTTTTGGTTTCAAACGATTTGGATAGGGAGGAGGAGGAGAATAAGGAGAAGAATTTCCAGAGGAAGTGTTAGGGGATACCAACCTGGAGTTATCACTGGGTGCAGGCATTTCAGATGTTGCTTGTGTTGCTTCATCTGATCTTCCACTTTCATTATCAGGTACAACTTCATTGTCCTTATCTTCATCTTCTTGGGCATCCCCAAGGCCTTGTATTTGCTTACCCGATCTTAAAGTAATAGCACTTACATTTCGCGGGTTAATTATAGTTTGTGCAGGCAAATTGCTCGAGCCTTGTTGAGACTTCATCTGATTTAACTCATTTGCCATTTGTCCAATCTAGTTTTGCAAATTTTGATTGGTTGCTTCCATCGTCTATTTTAACTCATTGATTTGTCCCTTCATCATGTCAGCCATCATTTTCATCATTGCTTCCATGTTTGAATCACCAGAGGTTGCAGCTGGTTGTGGCTGTTGCCTCTATTGAGGTGGAACATAGACTTGTTGGTGTTGAGGTTGTTGATTTCCCCATTTCTGGCTGGGATATTCCTTCAAATCTGGGTTGTACTTGTTGAAGGACAAATCATGGTTATATTGCTGCCGAGGTGGTCTATTATTGCCATAGATGTTTGCAGCATATGCCTGAGGTTGTTCATTGTCTAACGTCCCTGTCTCTTTTAACATAGAACAAGCCTCTGTAGGATGATTAGTAGAAGCACAAATTCCACATAAAGTGGAAGGGATAAGCTTTTTCTGTAAGTCTGTCAAGGTCCTTACCATGGCCGCTAAGTCATCCAACTTCCCTTCTATTTTCTTGTGATCTGCAACATATGACGCTTCTACTCCATGGGTTCCCTTCAATAGAGTTATAGAATTACTCCTGGTGGAAAATTATTGATGGTTCAACGCCATATTTTCAATCAATTGTCTTGCATTTGTTGGCGTTTTGTCCACCAATGACCCTCCACTTGCAGCATCTATCATTTGTCTATCCATGATACTCAATCCCTCGTAAAAGTACTGAATGAGGAGATGCTCGTTTATTTGATGATGAGGACAGGAAGCACATAACTTTTTGAATCTTTCTCAATACTCGTGAAGATTTTCTCTTTCTTGTTGCCTTATCCCATAAATATCTTTGCGAATAGCAACAACTCTAAATGCTGGAAAAAACTTTTCCAGAAATAATCTTTTCAGAGTCTCCCAAGTATTGATGGATCCTGGTGGAAGGCAGTATAACCAATTCTTAGCGGCATCTTGCAATGAGAATGGAAAAGCCTTAAGCTTGATATGTTCCTCTGTCACTGTTGTAGGTCTCATGGATGAACAAACAACATGAAATTCCTTCAAATGATGGTACGGGTCTTCTCCTGCTAATCCATGGAATTTGGGTAAAAGATGGATTAACCCGGACTTAAGCTCACATTCTCCATCTGGATATTGGATGCACATGTTTTGTGTAATTGCTGCATCCGGTGAAGCCAACTCTCTTATTGTTCTTTCTTCCATTCTATCTTCTTGAATTTCTGGTTTAGGTGATGGATCAGAAGATATGTTAATCACTAGAGGTGATTCTAGCGGTACACTTTCAGTGGTAGGTTCAGATGATGACGGTGCTCCTTCAATAGAACACCTGAGTTCAAGTCTCCTACGTGATTTACGCAAGTTCCTTTCAAGTTCTGAATCAAGTTGATAAAATTGACCCAGATTGGCCCGAGTCATGCACTACGCACTTCACCTGAAAGTGTTTCTCTGTTTTTTTTTTCTTCCTATTCTTGTTTTGGAGAAAGATTTCAAGAAAGAAATAAGTTAAGATGTCGTTGGGTCTACTCCCAGGAAAGAGAGGTGCGTCATAGTGGACAACTTAAATACCAAGTCTTTCCTAGACAGAGTTTTCCAAACTAGTCTCAAAAAAATTTCTTAAAAGAAATTCTTAATCAAAACAAAAATAGAACTTTTTGCTTGGAATATATTAAAAGAAATATATATAAAATATGATAACAACCTCTATTAAACGTATATGCGTAAAATAAATAAATAAATAAATAAAATAAAATAAATAAATAAAAATAGAATCAAAATAAAAGAAATACTAACCATATTCCCCGGCAACGGCGCCAAATTTGATATCGCTGTCGTTAGGCGATCAAATTACCACTACTTAACTTTAGCAACTTCAGTATTGCCAAGTTAGTAGTGAACAAAATAGTTAGGGTTAAGATAACCCTGAGTCGTCTCACAACGAATACGGAATTCATCTCAAATATTTGATTCTTAAAAATACAATTAAAACTAGCAATTATAAAAATAGGGGGTTTTGATATGCAAAGAAAATGACACGGAAGATTGTAAACACAGTAATAGTAAATAGGTCAATTCCACTTGATGAAGGATTGACCCCAACCAAGGATGGAGGCAAATGCTTAAGAAGACTAAGCATGTTTAGAAAGGAAGTTCACTAATCCTTCATCCTTTTCATTTGTGTTTGCTATTTTTGATTCCCTAAGTTGACTTAGATGAATCAACTTTAGTTGACTTGTTGACCTTTGACTAGGTTTGACTTGTTGACTATAGTTGAATTGACTTAAGCCAACATGCTAATCTATGTTTATTTGCTTTGTAGGTTAATTAGGAGTAAGAAAGCAATGCTAGGTGGCGCATGGTGATTAGGGAGCATAAATGATGTGGAGGAGAGAGTAAAGCAAAGGCATAAAGCATAAAGTAAAAGGCATAAAACAAGTGTACCTATGTACCTTTGGTCTCCTTTGTTTTTAGCATACATTGGCCACTTTTTGGAGACATATGAGACACATTCTGTCTCCTTTTGTGCTAGAACGAAATTAGCCTTGCACACACCATAGTTGGCTCTTTTGTCTCTCATTTTTGTAACCTTATTTGACCTAGTTTCTAGAAGCTAGGGTTAGGTTTTTGTAGAGACATCCTTAGGTATCTTTTATTTGCTTATAGGCCCCTAAACTCTTCTATATAAGGGGTGCTCCTAGACATGTAAAAGGGTTGAACATTTTGAAGTAAAAACACTCTTGTGTCTCAACCATTTGTGAGAGTTTCCTCCCTAGGGAGTGAATACTTTTAAGCCTTATCTTGCATAGCAAGTGGCGGCACACATCCACTCATCTTCAAGGATGCCATGGCTTCTAGCCTAGCCTTGTAGTGGCGTGCTTCTCACATTTTTACCATTTATTTCCTTTCCATTTTATGTTTTCTTCTTCCTTTAATTGTTCTTGGTTTTCTATGGTTTATGTGCCTTCCATTTCCTTTTTATTTTGAATCAATCCATCATCTTCTTCTCTTGAGCTTTGTGAAAGGAACCTTCACATCTAGATAGCTTGCTATCTTAATGTCCAGTGGGGATTTCACTTAGCTTTCTTAAACAACTCACACCATATTCAATAATCTTAAAAAGAAACAAGATAATCCTTCATCATTTGGTATCTAGAGCTTTGGTTGTCCTTGAATATGGTGTTTTCATGTTCTAACCTTGTCTTGTGTAGCTATCTTTGAATGGTCCACATAAAAACAGTGTTGGCAGCAACGTGTGCGTTTTTGAAAAAAATACTGCAGCTAGCTCAGTGGTCCAAAAGTGACGTTCTTTATATCAAAAGAAAGCTCTGTGAGTCTAGTTTCCAACAAAAAACGAATTAACGCATTTGGAGTTCTGTGGAGAGAGTTATGATCAAATGAGTGAGCAAAGTACAGAGCTGCAGAGAATACGAAAAACAACATTTTCAGGTTATGTTGTGGCAATTTTGGCTTCGGTTTTGTGACTCTTTTGCTCCTAAATGTGGTTGGATAACATGTCTTTTGATGCTTACTCTTTGAGCCTCAAATCCATGAGTTTAAATGCATGATAGCTACATGTTTGTGTCTTTGTGTATGTCATGTTGAGTCTTTAAATGTGTCTAACTTTTGCTTGAGTCATATGTCATATGCTTCTTTGCGTTTTCTTATTCTTGTTTCTAAGTATTTGAGCTATTGCATGAGATCTATGCCTTTTGTTGTAGCATGCTCCTTGAAATTGATTTTGACCTAATTTTTAAGGAACTAAGTGTTCAAGACACCCTAAAATATCCTTCTCATCATCTTAAGTACCTAGTTTTGAAAAAAAAAATATTTTCATGACCAAAAACAGTTTGGCCGAGAGCTAATGTGTTGCTTGGTGAATCCATTTGGCCAATTTTACTAGGTGTTATGCTACCAAATTTTATACTTGTATTTTGGGTGATATTGGCAAATTAGTTCCATGCTTTAACTTGGTTATGATCTTTCTTGGTGTATGCATAATTTGAGGTATAATCTTGGCTTGTTCAAATGCTTTCCATAGAGTTTTTAAAAGTGTTTTTCATTGCTTTAATCTTGTTCAAGTTTTGTCTTTAAAACAAAATTTCCTTAGAAGTTAAACTTTCTTGTTTTTGTGCTTTTCTTGCTTGTCACTAGGTGTTCTTTGTTGTGTCTTAGTAGTTTACTTTTCTTGAAACTCTTGGGATGTTGTGGCCGAATCACTTGTCTTGCATTTGAAAGGTTTTGAACAAGTTTTTAAAAGTGTTTGCTTCACTCTTTTGGTGGATTTTGAGTGCTAGCCTTGCCTTGTTACTTTGGGAGAGTGATCTAAACACTTGGGTTACAATTTGGGTTGGATTTGGTCTCGATTTTCATGTTGTCTAACCCCTAATCCATTTATTTGTCTCAAATTTGAGTGTTTTTGTTGTAGGAATCATGGCAAGTTCATCAAATGCACCTACACCAAACAAAAACAATACATTGATGAGATTGCTTCGGGATTTGGAATTGTCTAGGAAGGAGGCCTTTGAACAATTGAGAAAAGACAAGGAGCAAAGTGACCTAAGAATCCAAGAGCACATTCAAAGGCTTGAAGCTAGGGAGAAAGAAAGAGAGCCTAGGAAAATAGGGCATTCTAGGCATAACCCATCACAAGAGAAGCAAACTCTAAAGATTCCTAAGTTCTATGGCGGAAGTGATCCCAAAATCTTCCTTGATTGGGAAGCTAAAGTTGATCAAATTTTCAATGAAAATCATGTAAAGGATCAAGCACAAGTTGATCTAGTAGTTTTAGGATTTTTGGAGTATGCCAATACTTGGTGGCATAAAGTTTGTAAGAATTATGACCAAGGGCCACCCGCGGCTTCTTGGATGGACATTAAATCTCTTATGCGTGCTAGATTTGTTCCTCCCTCCTATAGGAAGGAACTTCTTTTGAAGCTCCAAAGGCTTCACCAAGGTCTATGAGTGTGAGTGAGTACTTTAAAGAATTAGAGTCTCAAATGCGTAGTGTTGAAATAAAAGAAACTAACAAAGAGAAAATAAAAATATTTGTGAGTGGTCTTAGGAGAGACATACAAGACCAAGTAGAGTTGTATGAGTACTCCACTCTTAAAAATGTTTTCACACTTGCCGTTGGGATTGAAATTCAATTGAAAAGAAAAAGAAGGGCAAGGAAGAGTTACTCACCCAACCACTACTATAGTCACTCATGGAAGGGAAAGGATAAAAAGAAACATGATAAGTTCCCTTCTAACTCTCATCAAGAACCACCAAGTAAAAGTAAGTCACCAAGTGATCACATTCACCATTCCACTTATCAAAGATCAAGTTCCATTAAATGTTTTAAATGTTTGGGTTATAATCACATTACTTTAAATTGCCCAACCAAAAGGACCATGATCTTAAAGAAGAGTAATGATGTTGAAAGTGAACACTCATCTCCCCATTCTCTTTCCAAAGAATCTTCTTCCTCTAGTAAAACTAAAATTTTTGAGAAAGACCCTATGTTATTAAGGCGCATGATAGGTCAAGATCAAAGTGAGCTTGAGCTAACTCAAAGAGAAAACATTTTTCAATCTAGATGCAAAATTAACAAATGGGTTTGCTCTCTAATTATTGATGGAGGAAGTAGTACCAATGTAGCTAGCACAAGGTTGGTGGAAAAGCTTTGCTTAGAGACCATTCCTCATGCTAAGCCCTACAAGCTTGCTTGGATAAGTAAAGAGGGAGAAATAGATGTCAATAAACAAGTCCTAATTAACTTCTCTATAGGAAGCTACAAAGATGAGGTGCTATATGATGTTGCTCCCATGGAAGTCACACATATCTTACTAGGTAGGCCATGGCAATTTGATAAACAAACTTTACATGATGACCATACCAACCAATACATTTTCTTCATAAATGGGAAAAAGACCACTTTACTACCTCTATCACCTCAAGAAGTTAATAAGGATAGAAATATAATAAGAAAAGATAAAGAAGAAAAAGAAAAGGGGCAAGCTTTCACCAAGGTGTTACTTGCCTACAAAAAAATTCTTCCAAAGCAAGATGTACATCACCCTTCCTTCTCTTCCCAAGCCAAAAAGGAAGGCCCAAAGCACAAGCAAGAGAGGAAGAATAGTCTAGAAAATAAAGATGGCCTAACCAAAGCTAGGGTTAATACCCTTAGAAAGGATGGAAGAAGAGCTCATAAAAGGGAGGCGCAAATCCTCCCCCAAATCAAGTCAAGCTCCATCTACAAAGGCTTAAAGAATTTGTGGTCAAATTCTCTCTAAGGAGGGGAGGATGATGAAGGATTGACCCCAACCAAGGATGGAGGCAAATGCTTAAGAAGACTAAGCATGTTTAGAAAGGAAGTTCACTAATCCTTCATCCCTTTCATTTGTGTTTGCTATTTTTGATTCCCAAGTTGACTTAGTTGAATCAACTTTAGTTGACTTGTTGACCTTTGACTAGGTTTGAGTTGTTGACTATAGTTGACTTGACTTAAGCCAACATGCTAATCTATGTTTATTTGCTTTGTAGGTTAATTAGGAGTAAGAAAGCAATGCTAGGTGGCGCATGGTGATTGGGGAGCATAAATGATGTGGAGGAGAGAGTAAAGCAAAGGCATAAAGCATAAAGTAAAAAGCATAAAGCAAAAACATTCTTGTGTCTCAACCATTTGTGAGAGTTTCCTCCCTAGGGAGTGAATACTTTTAAGCCTTATCTTGCATAGCAAGTGGCGGCACACATCCACTCATCTTCAAGGTTGCCATGGCTTCTAGCCTAGCCTTGTAGTGGCGTGCTTCTCACATTTTTACCATTTCTTTCCTTTCCATTTTATGTTTTCTTCTTCCTTTAATTGTTCTTGGTTTTCTATGGTTTATGTGCCTTCCATTTCCTTTTTATTTTGAATCAATCCATCATCTTCTTTTCTTGAGCTTTGTGAAAGGAACCTTCACATCTAGATAGCTTGCTATCTTAATGTCCAGTGGGGATTTCACTTAGCTTTCTTAAACAACTCACACCATATTCAATAATCTTAAAAAGAAACAAGATAATCCTTCATCACCACTGCTTTTCCTAAATAAGATTCTTCATGGGTTATCTAGAGATTATTGTTAAATTAATTATTGTTGTTGATTTACAAATCAATCAATGTAAAGACTCAATTCATTTGTTGGCATTCTCACTTTTAATCAAAGTAAAGTCTCAATTAAAAGTGAGAATTGTTAGATTGTCCATAGTAAATTCAATCAAAGTACAGTCTCAATTAATTTTACTGTTCCTAATCATGTCTATTCCTTTGTTTCTTCACCAAATAGAAAACTTAATTAATCAAAGTAAAGTCTTGACTAATTTTAGTTAAAGTAATTACCTCTAATCAAAGTAAAGTCTCAATTATTGGAAAAAACTTATTTAATCAAATGAAAGTTTCTAAATAAAATCAAAGTAAAGTCTCAATTTAATTTAAAAACCTTTTGACTCATATGATTAGCATGCATATAGATTAAAAATCATTATTTTCTATTCGATTAAGAAGCAAAGGACATAGATAAACAAAAACCACAACAATAATCAAAATAACAAACACATAAATTCATCTAACCTCAGAATCCAGTTAACAAATTACAGTGGAATCAACCCTAAAAGCTTAGCCCTCCATGGCTTTGATAGAATACATGATGATATGAAGGAAAGAAAATAAAAGAAAGAATGAGAGATGTGGTGGAGACGGTATCTACCAAAACCAGAGAGTTCTAAGTGTCTAAGTTATGTGTCCCTTAAGTCTCTTTATATAGGCTTCAACTGGACTTTGGGCTTTATTTGTTAGTTGCTAAAATCTTTTATTTTTATTTAATTAATTAGCAACTTAATTCCTGTCCAATTTCCAATTCTGCCCCTCTTATTTAACCATTTTTGCAGTTTTGACCAGAGTTGACTGCTGACTTTGACCAATTGACCAGTGTTGACCAGTTTGACTGTCCAATAGCAGCCTGACACATGGCAGTGCATTTTCTCTCTCCAGAATTAAGGTTTCTACAAGTGCAATGGAGATGGAGATGGCAATGACGGCTGCTCCTCTGCTGCCGGCGCTAGCTCATCCACGGTGGTGCGTTGCGGTGGCGGTGCTGGTCTGGAAGCTGCTGCCATGGTTGTGCGCGAGGAAGAAGAACTCGTGGTGGCCGTGAAGCTGGTGCAGGGATGAAGGAGGAAGTTGCATTGGCGTGAGCTGGTGCAGGTGCGAAGATGGTGACAGGCGCAAGCTGCAATGGTTGCTGCCGTTGCGTTCGTGAATGACAGGTGGTGGTGCAGGTTTGCAGTGGCCATGGTTGATTCTACGGTGCTGTTTCCGGCGTGCGAAGCTGCTGCGCGGTGGTGTTCGCTGCATTTGTGTGTGGACGGGGATGGCGTCGCGATGATGGTTGAACGCAACTGATGCATGATGGTGGTCGGATTTTCGGTGAGCTGCAGGTTCTTGGTAATGGCGACACGGTGGTGCAGAAGGTTGGTGCCCGTCGCGGTGGTGGTGTTGGCAACGAGAATATGGTGCTGTAGAATCGTGGTGGCCGACGGCGAGATTGGCGGCGGCGGCTGCCATGTGATGGAAGGAGAGGAGAAAATTAGGGTTAGGGTTTCATTTTGGGAGATGTTGACGTGGCAAGATTTGATTGGTCAATTTGGTGAGTGGAGGATTATGACACGTGTCAGCTTATGGTTGGCCTGATTTGAAAGGTGGGGATTGCCACATGGCATAATCTGGTTGAGTGGAGTTTAGTGGTAGGAGGGGTGCAACTTAGTAAAAACTAGGGGTGCAGAACAGATTTTTGTGGTCCACTTGCAGGAGGAGTGTGCAAATAAAATCTGGGGGTGCATTTAGCTCCTAATTTATTCTTTTCCAAAATTTCCTGATTTTGGACTTATTTTGTAACTTTGAATATTTCAAATCCACACTATTAATGACCAAAAATAAATTCCAGCTGCATTAACAAACGTTAGAATATCCAATAATATTTTATGCAACTGAAACAAATTTTTACGCCACTTTTACCAAACTTACTCAATAAATCTAATAATTACAAATCCTAATTAAATCAATCTTTAAGCACAGAAAATTCAATTAAATCCCCAAATTTAAATATTAAATGAGGGCAAAAGTTTGAACTCATCACACCCCAAATCTCATGAATAAAACAAAGGGTTCTTAACCTCAGGTCTACTCCAAGCCTTAATGTTACATTCGCTTTTACTTCCCCACCCTTACCACAAGTAAGCAGCCCAGGTCAAACACCTTTAACTTAATGTTACATTCGCTTTTAGTTCCCTACCCTTACCACAAGTAAGCAGCCTGGGTCGAACACCCTTAACTTAATGTTTAATTCACTTTTAGTTCCCCACCCTTACTACAAGTAAGTGGCCTGGGTCGAATACCCTTAACTTAATGTTACATTCGTTTTTAGTTCCCCATCCTTACCACAAGTAAGCGGCCTGGGTCGAACACCCTTAACTTAATGTTTAATTCGCTTTTAGTTCCCCACCCTTACCACAATTAAGCGGCCTGGGTCGAACACTCTTAAGTTAATGTTTAATTCGTTTCCAGTTCTTCACCCTTACCACAAGTAAGCAGTCTAGGTCGAACACCCTTAACTTAATGTTTAATTCGCGTTTAGTTCCCCACCTTTACCACAAGTAAGCGACCTTGGTCGAACACCCTTAACTTAATGTTTAATTCGCTTTTAGTTCCCCACCCTTACTACAAGTAAACGGCCTGAATCGAACACCCTTCTCAAATTAAAACGGACTATAACCAAATATGGCTTACATCACAATTCATTCACGATAATATCATTCCACATGATATTATAACGCATCATATCGGTATCGCGCAACAACAAACATACCAAGAATAACCATCACATTAACAGTAAAGTAGATAGTGTATGAATTAACGAAAAATTAAACAATGTACGGATTAAGACAGACTTAGAATCGAAATCAAATTGACAACATTCAAACACCAATCCTAAGCCACCCCCTATTCGACATCTTTCGCTTCCCCGCATCATCAGGATTTGCATCTACCTTCTCAACCTCCACCACCTTCCCTACATCCTCCCTAGGACTGGATTCCACCTCATCCACGAGGACACTGTCAACCACATCTTTATTTACATCAAATCTAACATCACCAGCATCCATATCCTTGTAAAAGAAAGACGCTTGCCGCAACCCCTTCTGGAATCCTTTTATATGTTCCTGGATAACATAACTCTTTAAATCATCAAGCTCCACCTCCAGACCGTCATGTTTCTCCTTCATCTCGTCATAACCCGCCTCCAAATCAGCAATGCGGCCCTTCAATTTCTCCTCCGAGTCCAAGCAACGCACTCTCCACGTTGCCAGCCTTTTCCTCTCTTCTAGCCATTCTTCCTTTTCTTTCTTTCAGGCCTCCTTCTCCTCGGCATGTTTGTCAACCTTCTCTTGCAACTCTTGCAACTTTTCCCGATTCCCTTCCTTCAACTCCCTCCGATACAAGGACCCAACCCGGTGCCCCAATAGTAGCGCCTTACTACTAAATTCCACCATAGTCTTCACTAGATGGTTAGGATCCATGTTATCGATTGAATTAATCAGCGTCTCTAGCATATTAATTTCAATATCTCGTTGTACAACTGTCTCTGGCAGCTCAATCAGTCCAGCTTCTGGCCCTTTTGTGCCACTAAACAACCCCACCCCTAACAGAGCAGCTCAGACCTTCTTCACAACTTTGCCCTTACCAGGCCTAGCCAGTAACTCGGCCTTTCTTTTCGTCCCACCATGTACGTGAACATCCACCAACGACTCTTGCAAGTTAGGAACCTCAGTGTCCCCAACAGCCTTAGCTCTAGCCGCTTTCTCCTTTCGCAGTGTCTGGAACAGAGTCAAGTTCTTCTTTCCCATCTACGCCATGTGACATGCAAACAATAACACACATCCATCAGACCACTCAAACACAATATAAAACTCAGATATACAAAAAGATACCTTCAATATCAATAATCGGATGAACTGAATTATAAACCCTAACTAAGCCTTTAGTGGGCATCTTATTGCTAAAAATTATCACCGCATCCACCACCTCCCTGTCAGCCACCGACAACTCCTCCCTCGCCATCCCCTTATATCTCCAAGGGCTACTGGACCAAAAAAAGGGAAATTTAGTACTCCCATTGTTGGTGTAAAAATGTGAGCGTCCAACTTACTTTAAAGAACCCATCTTTAATGTGTTTGAAAGACTGAGTAAAAGCATCCAGTCTGTTAATTCTGGGTCAGCTTATAAGCAACAACCACGTGGTCGAACTTATCGGCCTCGTATCAAAAAAGTAAAGGAACGCCCGTGGAGTAGGTTGCAAGTACAAAGCCATACACAACAACCGAAACGCCTAGAAGTATGCCCAGCTGTTTGGGTGTGGTTGAGGGGGAGCAACATTCAACAAACGCAACACTCCCATGGTGAACTCGTCAAACGGCAACCGGATGTGTAGTTGTAAAAAGTGACACATGTACATGTAAAGGAACTCCTCGGCAGCTCCATCTCGATTGTGGCAGACACATTCTACTGTAGTTACCCTCTCTGGCACCACTATATCCCTTTGAGCACCTTTCTCAAAGATAGGGGTACAATTCAGCCACGACTTCAGTAACTGCAACCACCGGAATATCATGTGTTGCATTCGAACATCTATGGCCCACCCATATCCCGCCTTTGCCGGCCAGTTGCTCTCTGCCAACTCCTCAAGTGGATCCTCCCTAACTTCCACTGTTCTCTCCATAGGGATCCTCCCCATATTTCCCTATCACTACTACCCGACCGACTACTCCCACTCCCTCTTGACTGCTCACTACTCGAACTTGATAAGGAAACCCTATCGCTACTACTATACATACTTATTCTTTTTAGGACGGTGGAAATAAGGAAGATATTGGACAACTCTAACGCATACAAACAACTGATCTGAGATTTCTAACAAATGAAGCAACGTGAACACATTCCCAACATCATCTTCATTTATAAACATGAATACCAAACGCTACAACTTCTTCCCGCCAAAAGTCATAAGTCATATGAAGCGTCACAACACACACCAAGCGTCACCAACCTCAAAATAACGGCGTAAAATCCTTTCGATTAGACCTCTAACATCTGCCACCCCTTCACCTGCCACAAACTTATTCAGATTCCAAGCCTGAACAATGTTAGTCACACTTAAAAGGTGGGGGATTGGTGTACCACACCTAGCCAGCCTAGCCAAACACACTTCTCTTCCTTTGCCACTATAACTATACCGGCAAAGACTGTGGGATTGGTGTACCACACCTAGCCGGCCTAGCCTAATCATAACCGTCTACATAGCCCCCAAAGACGTAAATAATCACCATGTATGAACGAGTAACAATACCCAGCTTAAGTCATTAAAGGGTAACCGGTCTAAACCGCTAACTTAGGATAACCAAGCAAGAACTTGAGAAATTCAGAGCACTACCAACAAGGCCCCTAAGGGCTCACGATAATCAAACTAAGGGGCCTAGCGTAAGACCCAGGCCCACCTACGGCCCAAACAGGGGCCAAGCCCATGACGTGGCTAGACATAATTAATAATCTATAAATATGTCTGGACCCCAACAATTAAAGGTACGCATTCATTACTCCCTTAATTACAAGATTTGACTTTTTGAGAGTTTTTGCTGACTTGAGCATCGAAGTCTCTTCCGCAGGTAACCCCTCTCAGGTCAAAGCTGGTCTACAACGAGATATCCATAAATGACATATATCAGCCAGTAGGAAGCCTACTGAGGAGATTGCGGATTGGGGTAAGGTAATGCTTGTGTCTAACATATCTTATTTGTTCTTCGCAGGAACACAAGACATGTTCCAATCAGTATTTATAACAAGTACAAAGCCTCAGATTACACAAGAACGCATTGAATCACACCAAAGATCAAATTGCTTGGTTTTGTTGAGTTTTTAAAGAGTTTTAAAGAGAGGGAGATGAGGGAAAGAAGAATGCACAACTGTTTTAATACTGGTTCACTTAACCACAGAGCTACATCCAATTTTGCAAGTCAACCTGAGCCTCGTTTCCACTATATTTAAAAGTTTTACAAATCAAACATCAAGATTACAGTTTTGAACACAAAGCACACAAGACTTCTGACTCACACAAAAATCTAGAACCTCAACCTACAAGAATCACACTTGCAGACCTGAAATCACATCAGGCAAACCATCCAGAGGCACAAGAACATCTAAACCTGATGGTGGTTGTCCCTAGCACACCATACATGTGTTCTTCAAGCTACTCACAAGCCAAAATGCCTCCAAGATCAACCAAGATGTTCAAACACGAGTTACAGATGTGTATTACAAAGAGAGAACACTTCCTAGAGATGAATGACACAATTTCGTTCAGAAAAACTCAGATTCGCACCTCTACTCTCGAAAACACAACTTATATAGTCTGGTTTAAGTGAAAATAGTCTATAGAATTTTTCGTACAGTCAGTTGATTTCACCTGACTTAAGTGAAATCAGTCGATTGAAAAATAATTCAACTGACTGAGTGCATTCATACCAGAAACTATATACAGCAAGCCTTTTAACCTGTTAAAACGCATTTTAACATATTAAAAGAGACTAACTAAGGCACACAAGACATCTAACCTATGTCATATAACCTATCAACAATATATAACACTAACACATTACATTTAACATGTTATATACAGGTTTAACAAACTAAAACTTAATCTTCAAGAGGATCTTCGTCAAACTTCATCAAACACTTAAGATCTTCATGCACATGGCTTTATCAATTCTTTGCTTCAAGCTTGCTTGTGCCAACAACCTTCTCCATTGTGAAGCCATATATGGGTTCGTCGTAGGGAACCATGGCGGTGGTGGGGAGTTGGAGTTTTTGATATGTTACCCAATAGAGGATGTCGACTGAACTGTCTTGGTCGATGAAAACTTTCTTAACGACATAGTTTTCCAATTCAACCCTTGTGACCATGGGGTCATCTTGCTGGTGATTAAGGCCATGGAAGTCATCGTCTGTGAAGGTTATAGGAGGCATTCAGCGTCAGTGGTGGGAATGGGTTATGTGGTTGATGGATTGGAGATGGCGGAGATGCTTCTTTCTGGCGGACGAGGTGGATCCTCCACTAGTGAAGCCACCAGAGATTGTGTTAATGGTTTCGCGCAGTAGGGGGTCGGTTGGGGCAATATCAGTGCGAGCAGGTTGGGGGTCACGGTTGGTGGGTTGGCTAGGACGTCGGTCGTGGCGAGAATCGTGGGGACGACGTCGGTGGTCGGATCGTGGAGGGTGGTCGTGTCTACAGATGAAGCGACGGAAATGGCCAGCACGAACCAACTTTTCAATCTTGTCTTGGAGTGCTTTGCATTCGTTTGTGGTGTGGCCATTGTTTCGATGATGGCAACAATATTTAGTTTTGTAGGCATTGGGGGGAATGGATATCTTGCATGGTGGGGGGATGAGGTCAGCCTGAAGAGCTTCATCAAGGAGACGGGATCAAGGAACATTGAGGGGTGTGTATCTAGTGAAGCGAGGTTGATGGGGTTCTCTGGGTCTAGGATCAGGCCGTGAAGGTTGTTTAGGGGAGGTTGCCATAGAGGGCGTGTAGTCGTTACAAAATTTTGTGTGCAGAGTTTGCATCTCTTCCATACGGATGTAGTCCGCAGCACGAAGCTTCAGTTCATGCATGGATGCGGGTGGGTATAGGTAGACATTGTTGGCGAAGGGGCCAGGTTTAAGAGTGAGTGCCATGCATTGAAGTATCATTTCCTGGTTAAGGTGTGGTGTGCGGAGGGCTGCCTTACTGAAGTGGTCGATGAAAGCCTAGCGCATCTCGTCTTGTTCCAGTCTGACGCCAAGAAGAGAGATGGTTGTGGTTTGATAAGGGCGGCTGCCAACGAAGTGAGTGGTGAACATGTGGGAGAGGGTGTCAAAGTAGTCGATGAAGTATGGTGGTAGGGTGGTAAACCACTCGAGAACGGGGCCTTTGAGGGTGGTAGGGAAGCCCTTGCAGAAAACGACATAGTGAGAAGTGTAGAGGGCGACATGGGTGATATAGACTTTGAGGTGCTCGTCTGGATCGGTCTCGCCTGTATAACGGTCCAATGTGAAAGGTTCCCACTAGGTAGGGAGAGGGGTGTTGGCGATGAAATCAGTAAATGGGTGACAACGTCTAGGTTCTGTGGATGATAGTGGGTGAGAGGGGATGGGATGGTGGATGAGGGTGGGAAAGGTTGATGTAGTATAACAACTTCAGTATTGCTAAGATAGTAGTCAAGAAAATAGAAAGGGTAAAGTAACCCAAAGTCGTCTCCCAACGAACACGGAATTGATTTTTAACAAATTAGTTCTTATAAAACTATACAAAGCGGTTAGTCAAATAAAATAAAAAATATCGGGGATTAAGATAAACAAAGATAGAAATAAAATTTAAAAGATAAAAAGAAATAAAAACAATAGTAAAGAAAATAGATTGATTCCATTGCTTTTTCAAAATAGATTCATCATCGATTATCTAAAGATTATTGCTCAATTAATTATTGTTGTAGATTTGCAAATTAATCAATGTAAAGTCTCAATTAATTTGTGGGCGTTCTCACTTTTAACCAAAGTACAGTCTCAATTAAAAGTGAGAACTTTTAGATTATCCATAGTAAATTCAATCAAAGTACAGTCTCAATCAAATTTTACTATGCCTAATCATGTCTATTCTTTTATCTCCTCACCAAATAAAAAGCTTAATTAATCAAAGTAAAGTCTCGATTAATTTTCATTAGAGTAAATACCTTTAACCAAAGTAAAGTCTCAATTATTGGTAAAAACTCATTTAATCACATGAAAGTTTCTAAATAAAATCAAAGTAAAGTCTCAATTAAATTTAAAAACCCTTGAACTCATATGATCAACATGCATATAGATTTAAAATCATTACTTTTTACGAGATTCAAAGATAAAAGACATAGATGAATGAAAACCTCAACAATAATAAAAGAACAAAGAAATTATTTCATTCTAACCTCAGAATCCATAATGAAATTACAATGAAATCAACCCAAGAAGTTTAGCAATCCATGGAATACAAAAGAAGAATAGAGAGAAGAAAAGAGAGAGAAAGGAAACAAAATTAGGCACCCCTGAGGGTTCCAAAACTCCGAAGTCCCGAGCTTGTCCTTTCTGCTTCTCCCTTGGTGTCTTTATATAGAAATTGGACTGGGCTTTTCTGTTGCTAAAATATCTCAAATATCTTTTAAAATAAAGATAAATATAAATATTTAAAAATATTTTGAGAGATATAGAGTATTTCACAAATATAGTTGGTTGATAATATCAATATCTAATATAATTAAATTAATTAATTACTTAAAGATATATGATAAATTATCACCAATTAATATTTGTATTAATTTTCCAAATCAACCCTTTTCAATCTCCTCAAATTATCTTCTAAATAATCCAATATCTTCTAGATATATTTGTTTTTTGTGGATCTAAAAAGATTCCAGAAGATCTTGTCATATTTAAAAATATTTGGTAGTTAATATCTTTTAATATTTTGATATAATTAAATAAGATAATTATTTAAAAATATCAAATAAAATATCTAAAGATATATTTTTTCCAAATTATCTTCTATCATAAAGATAAAGAAAACCGCAAGGTCCAATTTTTTTGTTCCTCTCTTCTTGGTTTAGCCAAACTTCTTCACTTTTTCAAGTTTTTCTTGCCGTCTTCATGGAATGCTTCGCTTGGATTTTTGTGATTTTGATAATTTCCTATTCTTGGATTTATCTTTAAGGTGTTATGAAGCTTTAAGCAATTTATTTCCACACCTCTATGAGCTCAACTTAGTTGTAGCTGCACTAACACACCTGAAAATATCCAAAGAAAATTTATGCAACTAAAAAGCTATTTTTAACATGCTTTTGTACCTCATGCTCAATAAACTCAATTATAGGAAATTCCAATTAAAGCAATCTTTAAACACACAAATTCAATTAAATACCCAAAATTAAACACTGAATGAGGGCAAAAATACGCACTCATCAGATGGGATGGTGGATGAGGGTGGGAAAGGTTGATGTAAAGTTGTGAGGTGGGATATGGGTGGTGGGGAGGGTGGGAGGGATGTTGTAAGGTTGGATGTGGGTGGTGGGGAGGGTGGCGGCGGGGGTAGGAACCGTAGTGTTTCTTGGGAGGGTGGGATGGAAGTGTGTATGATGGGTTGAGAGGGTGGGAGTTTGTTGAGTGGTAGTGAAGGTGTGCGGGGTAGGATTGTATGCGCTTTCTTCTTTAGTAAGCTGGAAAGCTAGGGACTTTGCAGCATCGGATGTTTCCTTTTGAGTGGGATCGGCCTCGATCTTTCTCCTCAGACATGAATTTTCCTGTCGTAGTGCCTCCATTTCATCAGCAATACGCTTTTTCAAATCAGCTAGTTCTTGTTGCATTTTGTCTTGGCCATCCAAGATAGCGGCCAAGTCCGGAGTGGTAATAGCAGGTGCTACAAGACCTGCTTCAGCTTGCTTGTTAACTCCTGCTCTATTGCGGGTAGAAACCATTTTCGAGAGAATGCGGGTTGGTCCATAAAGTTTTGCTTTGTGCCCCACGGTGGGCGCCTATTGTTCCTGCGGAGAACAAATAAGAGATGTTAGACACAAACGTTACCTTACCTCAATCTGCAATCTCCGCAATATGCTTCCTTCTAGCTGGCATATGCTATTTGTTGGAATCTCGGTTTGGACCGGTTTGGACCCGAGTGGGGTTACCTGCAGAGAAGACTCTGACGCTCAAGTCAGCAAAGAACTCTCAAAAAGACAAATCTCGTGATTAAGGGATTAACGAATACGTAGCTTTAATTGTTGGGGTTCATGCATACTTATAGATTATTATTTATGTCTGGCCACGTCATGGGTTGGGCCTTGTCAAGATTGGGGTTCATGCATACTTACCGATTTAGGCTTGTTACTCTTTAGTGGCTTAGGTCAGTTGCTCTTTTAGTGATTTAGGTCGGTTACTTTTATTCGCTCAGCATATATATGGTGATTATTTGCGTCCTTGGGAGTTATGTAGACGGATTTTACGGCTATAGTTAGGCTAAGCCGCCTAGGTGTAGTACAAAAACAACCACTCCCCTCTGAGTATTGGCCAACATGTTTTATTTGAAATGATGAACAATTTTTATATATAAAATATGACTCATTTAAATTGTAAACGGTGAAAAGAATAAAAAAATTAAAAAATTGTTACCAACACAGGAAAATTTTCAAATTTAAAAACACCAGTGCCCTCTAAGTATCGTCCAACATGTTTCTCTTAAAATGTTGAACAATTTTTATATATAACATGATTCATTTAAATTGTAAACGGTGAAAAGGGTGAAAATAAATAAAAAAGTGTTACCAAAAGATGAAAATTTTCAAATTGTAATACAGCAATTCCCTTTGAGTATTGGCCAAAGTGTTTTATTTAAAATGTTGAACAATTTTTATATATAAAATATGAATTTTTTAAATTATAAACAGTGAAAACGGTAAAAAAATGAAATAGAGTTACCATAAGATGAAATCTTTTAAATTTAAAAACACCAATCCCCGCTGAGTACTGCCAAATAAAATTCTTCAGAAATGTTGAACAATTTTTATATATAACATGTGAGTTATTTAAATTGTAAACAGTGAAAACGGTAAAAAAATATATTAAAAAAGTGTTACCAAAAGATGAAAATTTTAAAATTGTAATAAACCAATTTACTTTGAGTATTGGCCAACGTCTTTTTTTAAATTTTGAACAATTTTCTTATAAAAATTATGAATAATTTAAATTGTAACTGGTGAAAATGGTAAAAAAAAGATGAAAAAAGCGTTACCAAAAGATGAAATTTTGCAAATTTAAAACAACCAATCCCCTCTGAGTATTGGCCAACGTGTTTTATTTGAAATGTTAAACAATATTTATATATAAAATATGAATCATTTAAATTGTAAACGGTGAAAATGATAATAAAAATTAAAAAATTGTTACAAAAACACGAAATTTTTAAAATTTAAAAACAACAATTCCCTCTAATTATTGTCCAACGTGTTTCTCTTGAAATTATGAACAATTTTTATATATAACATATGAGTCATTTCAATTGTAAATGGTGAAAAGGGTAAAAAAAAAAGTGTTACCAAAAGATGAAAAATTTCAAACTGTAATACAACAATTCCCTTTTAGTATTGGCCAAAGTGTTTTATTTGAAATGCTGATCAATTTTTATATACAAAATATTAATTTTTTAGATTATAAAAAGTGAAAACGATAAAAAAATTAAAAAAGTGTTACCAAAAGATAAACTCTTTCAAATTTAAAAACACCAATCCCCGCTAAGTACCCCCAACATAATTCTTTTGAAATGTTGAACAATTTTTATATATAACATATGAGTCATTTAAATTGTAAACGGTGAAAAGGGTAAAAAAAATATAAAAAAAGTGTTACCAAAAGATGAAAATTTTAAAATTGTAATCCACCAATTCCATTTGAAATGTGTTTTATTTGAAATGTTAAACAATTTTTATATATAAAATATAAATTTTTTAAATTTTAAACAGTGAAAACAGAAAAAAAAATGAACAAAGCGTTACCAGAAGATGAAAGATTTCAAATTTAAAAAGATCAATCCTTACTGACTACTGCCAACATATTTCTTTTGAAATGTGAACATTTGTTATATATAACATATGAGTCATTTAAATTGTAAATGGTGAGAAGGGTAAAAAAATATTAAAAAGGTGTTACCAAAAGGTGAAAATTTTCAAATTTTAATACACTAACTCCCTTTGAGTAATTGTCAACATCTTTTTTTGACCTTTTAAACATTTTTCTGATAAAAAATATGAATAATTTAATTACAATTTAAATAATTCATATTTTATATATGAAAATTGTTTAAAATTTCAAAAGAAAGACGTTAACTTGTAATTAGAGGGGATTGGTCTTCTTGAATTTAAAAATTTTGATCTTTTTGTAACACTTTTTTAATTTGTTTTTCTCCTTTTCACCGTTTACCATTTAAATAATTCATACTTTATATACAAAAATTGTTCAAAATTTCATAAGAAACACATTGGCCAAAACTCACATGGGATTTGTGTTTTTAATTTCACAATTTTCATCTTTTTATAACAATTTTTTATTTTTTTTACAATTTTCACCATTTACAATTTAAATGATTCACATTTTATATATAAAAATTGTTCAACATTTCAAAAGAAACACATTGGCCAATATTCCGAGGGGATTGGTGGTTTTAAATTTACAAAGTCTTATCTTTTGGTAACACTTTTTTCAATTCTTTTTACCCTTTTCATCGTTTACAATTTAAATGATTAATATTTTATATATAAAAATTGTTCAAAATTTCGAAAGAAACACTTTTGGCATTACTCAAAGGGAATTCGTGTTTTTAAATTTGAAAACTTTTATCTTGAGGTAATGTTTTTTTAATTCTTTTTACCGTTTTCATCATTTACAATTTAAATAATTCGTATTTTATATAAGAAAATTGTTCAAAATTTCAAAAGAAAGACTAATGAGTGCATATTTTTGCTCTCATTTAGCGTTTAATTATTGATATTTAATTGAATTTATGTGCTTAAAGAGTGATTTAATTGACAGATCTGATAATTAAGCTATTTGAACTCGTGCGATAAAAATATCTTAAAAAGTGATTTTTAGCTGCATAAATTATTTTTGGATATTTTAACGTTTGTTGATGCAGCGAAAGTTAGGATTAAGCTCATTTAAGGTGGAAAAATAAATTGATTGAAGTTACAAACCACCTTTAAATAAGGCTAAAATCAGCAAGTTCTAGAAAAATCACTTTTGCACCCCACACATTACTTATACACTCCTCTCCTTCCAAATGGGCGACAGAAAACCTACTTCTACACCCCTACCTTTGTCCATTTTCACTCCACTTATTAAACTAACCAATCATAGAATGGCACGTGTCATGATCCAGTAACTCAAAATTCAGCCAATGAAGTAGTGCCACGTCATCATCATCTTCTTCCCTCAAACCCTAGGCACCTTCATCCAACAGCAGTCTTGCACCTTGCAGCTGCCACCACCATCCTCCGTGCCTGCAACTCGCCGGAGAAGGCAAACAAGTGTTGCCACGTCGGAGTCTATAACATCCCGTCAGGATATTACTGATTTAAATAAATAACATAAATAATATCATAAAGAAATCACATTTATGAATAAACTTCATTTCCCAAAAGCGCGGTAAATTTAAACTTTTATAATTTCAATATTTAAATCCAAATCCGAGATTACAAAAACTGAATAATCCAGAACGTCTCATAGACTTTTACATTTTTATTTCAAAATACAAATAACATAAAGCCATAAAAAGTGTCCCATGTTATCCCCCGCTCCGTATCTAAGCGTCACCGGCACCACCTGCATCAATATCCTCTGCTTACATGTACCGCGTACACGATCATCGCCAAACACAAGCATATAGGGTGAGTTTATGAAATCAGCATACATCATAACAATAAATATATAACCAACTATAGAACTATATTTTCTGCAAAGAACCAATATACGATCTCTTTCTCTATTCTCTATCGTCTGGCCACAACCAGACCATTGGTGTTCTACCTCTTCTAATGATTACCCTAAGATAATTTGCTGTCAAACCTATTGGCCACAACCGACAAAGCACGTGCGGGAACCAATGCCATAGATCATACACTGTAACACCAAATGGAGTTCCCAATTATGAACATAGTCCTAATGTCCCAAGATTACCAAACTCGTTAGTGATTTACTGAGGAGGGCAATCCATCTAGACCCATCCGTACTGGCCACAACCAGCACACTCATACCGGCAACACTCGCCAACCCGAGGTCAACTCAAGGGTTCCTCGTGTTCATCCCCCATCCCGAGCTCAACTTGAGGGATGCCATTCCGAGCTCAACTCGAGGAATGTACGTGCTTAACCCTTATCCCGAGCTAAACTCAAGTAATACGTTCCGAGCTCAACTCAAGGAACCCATCAACCTTACCTTTGAGGCATCACCAAAAGTCTTGTAGATCACCCTACAAAGTCCAATAACTAGGACTTACAACAGCCAAATCGCCTAGCGGGGGACACGTACCGCTAGGCGCTACAACTTCCAGACCGCCTGGCGGGGGACACGTACCGCCAAGCGCCAAGCGCATCAAAACACGCAAGCACAGTAGCCACCGCCTGGCGGGTCAGCCCCCTTCTGCCAGGCGCCAGCGCTCCAGAACCCCACTATTTCTGCCTATATCGCTTGGCAGATTGAGTCTCGACACCAGGGGCCACGAACTCCCAGTCCCTTCTGCTCTGACGCTATCGCCTGGCGGGTTTCACATTGCCGCCAGGTGCCATGACAGTAATTACGCAATGTCTTCCTTCATCACAGTATTACAAATGTGAATTCACTCTCTAATTATAATCACAAATACAACACCAAGCATTCACACTCATTCTGTCTTTACAGAATTTCCCATTACCTCAACCATGACAACATTGTAACCAAGTTTCCCTATGTTATCATTCTAGTACTCTGGACTCTTCACCCTTCCTATTGTTCCAATTACTTTAAACAACCATTCAGACTACTACTTGGACTCAAACATAACCTATCCAATCAAAGTAACCATTTTATACTTCAGCCATGCCATCCTTAAAGTTACCAGGTTTCTAATCCATCATAGACTCCTTAATTTAATTTATCAATCTCTCTTTCCCTAATATAGCCAACCCTTAACAATGTTAATTTTACCTATGTTACTCTGTCACACAATAGGAACCTGAATGATCCCCAAAATTCTAAATTTCCCAATTTCCCAATTTCCCGCAGTCAAGCGCCCTTACTGGTTCTACTATGGCGCCTGGCGGCAGACCCCGTGTCGCCAGGCGGTTCACGTAAATTTGGGTATGAATCCCAGCATCCCAGTGCCTACAAACTCAACTCCACTCACCCGATCTCGGTCTTAAACTTTTTTCACAATCCTTATCATACGATTCTCATTTCAAGCACCTTCGTTTTCACTTCCCAGTATCACTAACTACCAATTTATCGTTAGGACAAGAACCCCAAATTTTCAGCCCTACGCCCATATTTCCAAAATCATAACATCATCGTCAAAATTGACTACCCAATTCAGAAGATATTGCAGAAACCAGACCTTGCGGGGCGGATGTCGTCCTAGGCCGTTGAGTTATCTGAATTCAACATCCGCTACGAACCTCACGGCCCCATCAAAGCTCAATGCCTTCTAGACTTTGTCAACGATCTCCAACAAACTCCTGAAGAGGACCAATGGACATTTTATGTTGATGGTTCGTCAAACCCGAAGGGAACAGGTGCTGGCATCGTGCTAGAAGGCCACAACGACATCCTCATCGAAAAATCCCTCGACTTCACCTTCAAGACATCTAACAACCAAGCCGAATACGAAGTCATCCTCGTCGGCTTATCCCTGGCCCGCGAGGTTGGTGTCAAGTCGCTAACATGCAAAACCGATTCCAAGCTTACTGTAGGCCATTTAAATGACGAGTTCCATATCAAAGACTCTACCCTCCTACAATATTACCATCTGGTCTGGAAAGTCGTCCAGTCCGCCTTCGAACAAGTCCGCATCCAACACATTCCCAGATCCAAAAACGTCAGAGCCGACATAGTATCCAACCTAGCCAACGCCAAGTTAAAAAGCCACCATCGATCCCTATTGCAGCAAACACTGTCCTCCCCTTCCATCACAAGTACTTGCCATAACCTAACCCAACACCAAGCCGACAATTAGACAACTCCTTACATCCAATACCTCCAAACCAGTAACCCTCCACCTAACGCCGACAGAATTTGGCTAACTAAAGTCGCTAGGTACACGATGATAGGCGATGACCTTTACAAACGCGGATACGACCAGCCACTTCTCAAATGTGTCACGATAGAACAAGCTCAGTACATAATTAAAGAATTACAAGAGGGCATATGCGACTATCATTCCGGCGCACACACCATGACTACCCGAATCCTTCGCGATGGTTACTTCTGGCCAACCATGGAGGCCGACTACTAAGACTTCATCAAAAAATGCATACCATGCCAGAAGCATGGCAACCTTATCCACCAGAAACAAGAGCAGCTTCACTCTATACTATCCCCGTGGCCCTTCGCAAAGTGGGGAATGGACATCGTTGGCCCCTTCTCCCCCGGCAAAGGCCAAGTAAAGTTCTTGATAGTAGTCGTCGACTACTTAACCAAATGGATAGAGGCCAAACCACTAGCCACCATTACAGCCCAACAAGTACAACAATTTATTTGGAAGGATATTATATGCCGATATGGCGTCTCACATACAATCATAACCGACAATGGCCGATAGTTTATAGACAAAGATGTATAAACATGTAACCAACTCCGTCGAACACCCATAGACCAATGGACAGGCCGAGGCAGCAAAAAAAGTTATACAAGTAGAACTGTGTAAGCGGTTGGACAACGCCAAGGGTCGATGGCTAGAAGAATTAGTGGAAGTGTTATAGGCCTATAGGTGTACCCCTCAATCAGCAACAAACGAATCTCCATTTAGCGTAGTGTACGACGCAGACGCCATAATACCCATTGAAATTGGCAAACCATCTGTGCGCCGAGAACTATACAACCCCGACCAAAATCATCAAAACATGAGAACCTACCTCAACCTCCTGCCCGAGTTAAGAAGCCCAAATACGTAACTTAGCAGCCAAACAACGAGCGGCAAGAAAGTACAATACGAACCTACACCTGAGATCGTTTGCAAAGGGAGACTTACTTTGGAGAATGGCCAGCAGTGCAAGAAAGAAGGATGGCAAGTTCTCCGCCAATTGGGACGACCCTTACCGAATACGTGAACACGTTGGAGGAGGAGCATATAGGCTTGAATAGTTATCAGGGGAAACAATACCCAATACATGGAATGTATCCCATCTCAAGTTTTACTTTAGTTAAAGACATGCTTTGTACCAAATACTTGTAACCCTAGATGTACTATTTTTCCTCACTTGGTCTTTTTTCCTTCAGGAGGGTTTTGGCCAGGGATGTTTTAACGAGGCACCCCAAATTTCATGAATAAACAAAGGGTTCTCAACCTCACGACTACTCCTCACTTCGCTTCTCACGCACTTTTAAGTTCTCCACCCTTACCACAAGTAAGCGGCCTGGGTCGAACACCCTTAACTTAATGTTAATTCTTTTAAGTTCCCCACTTTTACCACAAGTAAGCGGCCTGGGTCGAACACCCTTAACTTAATGTTAATTCGTTTAAGTTCCCCACCCTTACCACAAGTAAGCGGCCTGGGTCGAACACCCTTAACTTAATGTTAATTCGTTTAAGTTCCCCACGCTTACCACAAGTAAGCGGCCTGGGTCGAACACCCTTAACTTAATGTTAATTCGTTTCAGTTCCCCACCCTTACCACAAGTAAGCGGCCTGGGTCGAATATCCTCAATGAAAAATCGCATTCGCCAAACATTATATACATCAAACATCCACTCACAATTATACCATACCACTAACGCACCACTATCACACAAGTTATCAGCATCAAACAAACAACATAGCATACACAAAGCATTCATCATATTAAAAGCAAAGTAAAATAGTGTACGAATTATTACAAACTTAGAATTCATTGTCATTTTAACATCATAAACAATAAATGTCCTAAGCCGCCTTGCTATCATCACCCTCCACGGCATCTCCCGCATTCCCGTCCTCTTTCGCTGCTCCCCTCTCTGCCTCCTCCTCGGGGTTGCTCTCGACCTCATTAACAAGCTAGTCGTCCACCACATCCTTGTTCACGTTAAATCTTGGATCAGCCGCATCAATATATTGGCAAAAGAAGGCCGCCTGCCTCACCCCTTTCTGGAACCCGTTGATGTGCTCTTGAATAATCCAACCTTTCAAGTCTTCGAGCTCCACCTCCACGCCTTCATATTTTTCCTTTAATTCATCATAATCCGCCTCAACATCCGCTATCATCTCATTAAGTTTAGTCTCTGAATCCAGACAGTGAACCTTCTAGGTTCCCAACCTCTTCTTTTCTTCCTCCTACCCTTCCCTCTCCTTTTCCTACGCAGCCCTTTCCTTCGCGAACTTGTCAACTTTCTCCTGCAACTCCACCTTTTCTCGGTTCCCTTCTTTCACCTCCCGACGATACAACGAACCAACTCGGCGACTCAAAATTAGCGCCTTGCTCCCAAACTCCACCATCGTCCTTACCAAGTGGTTCGACTCCATGTTGTCGATAGAATTAATCATTATCTTTGGCAGATTAATCGCGATGTCCTTCCTAACGACCGTCTCTGGCAACGCTATCAGACCGGCCTCTGGTCCTTTAGCCTCACTCGATGACCCTTACCCAAGCAAGGCCGCCTTCACATTTTTCGCATCCTTGCCCTTACCAGGCCTAGCCAGTAACTCGGCTTTCCTCTTGGTGCCGCCATGAACGTGTACCTCAACCAACGACTCTTATAAATTTGGGACCTCAGTATTCCCAGTTGCTTTCACCTTCACGGCCTTCTCCTTCCTCAGTGCTTGAAAAAGCGTCAAGTTCTTCTTTCCAGCTTTAGCCATGTGTCCTGCACAAATACACCAAGTTCCGGTTAGTTTAACTTAGAAACATCAAGACAGTTTAAGTCATAAATAGATACTGATGAGTGCGTATTTTTGCCCTCATTTAATGTTTAATTCTGGGTATTTAATTGAATTTGTGTGCTTAAAGAGTGATTTAATTGATAATTCTGATAATTAGGTTGTTTGAGCTTGTGTGATAAAAATGTCTTAAAAAGTGATTTTTAGCTGCATAAATTATTTTTGGATATTTTAACGTTTGTTGATGCAGCTGAAGTTAAGTTTTAAGCTCATTTAGAGGTGTGGAAATAAATTGATTAAAGTTTCATGACACCTTAAAGATAAATCGAAGAATAAGAAATTATCAAAAGCACAAAAATTCAGGCCAAGCATTGCATGAAGATGACAAGAAAAACTTGGAAAAGTGAAGAAGTTTGGCTAAACCAAGAAGAGAGGAACAAAAAAATTGGACCTTGCGGTTTTCTTTATCTTTATGATAGAAGATAATTTGGGAAAAAGATATCTTTAGATATTTTATTTGATATTTTTAAATAATTATCTTATTTAATTATATCATAAAATATTATATTAACTACCAAATCTTTTTAAATATGACAAGATCTTCTGGAATCTTTTTAGATCCACAACAAACAAATATATCTTGAAGATATTGGATTATTTAGAAGATAATTTGAGGAGATTGCAAAGGGTTGATTTGGAAAATTAATTCAAATATTAATTGGTGATAATTTATCATATATCTTTAAGTAATTAATTAATTTAATTATATTAGATATTGATATTATCAACCAACTATATTTGTCAAATAGTATATATCTCTCTAAATATTTTTAAATATTTATATTTATCTTTATTTTAAAAGATATTTGAGAGATTTTAGCACCAGAAAAGCCCAGTCCAATTCCTATATAAAGAGACCAAGGGAGAAGCAGAAAACAAGCTCGGGACTTCGGAGTTTTGGAACCCTTACGGGTGCCTAATTTCGTTTCCTTTCTCTCTCTTTTCTTCTCTCTATTCTTCTTTTCATTTTGTATTCCATGAATTGCTAAACTTCTTGGGTTGATTCCATTGTAATTTCATTATGGATTCTGAGGTTAGAATGAATTAATTTCTTTGTTCTTTTTATTATTGTTGAGGTTTTAATTTATCTATGTTTTTTATCTTTGAATCACATAAAAAGTAATGATTTTAGATCTATATGCATATTGATCATATGAGTCAAGGGTTTTTAAATTTAATTGAGACTTTACTTTGATTTTATTTAGAAACTTTCATATGATTAAATGAGTTTTTACCAATAATTGAGACTTTACTTTGATTAAAGGTATTTACTCTAACGAAAATTAATTGAGACTTTACTTTGATTAATTAAGCTTTTTATTTGGTGAGGAGATAAAAGAATAGACATGATTAGGCATAGTAAAATTTGATTGAGATTGTACTTTGATTGAATTTACTATGGATAATCTAAAAGTTCTCACTTTTAATTGAGACTGTACTTTGGTTAAAAGTGAGAACGCCAACAAATTAATTGAGACTTTACATTGATTAATTTGCAAATCTACAACAATAATTAATTGAGCAATAATCTTTAGATATCCGATGATGAATCTATTTTGAAAAAGCAATGGAATCAATCTATTTTCTTTACTATTGTTTTTATTTCTTTTTATCTTTTAAATTTATTTCTATCTTTGTTTATCTTAATCCCCTATATTTTTTATTTTATTTGACTAACCGCTTTGTATAGTTTATTAAGAACTAATTTGTTAAAAATCAATTCCGTGTTCGTTGGGAGACGACTTAGGGTTACTTTACCTTTTCTATTTTCTTGACTACTATCTTAGCAATACTGACGTTGCTATAGTTTAGTAGTATTAATTTGATCGCGTCAACGACAGCGTTATCAAATAATCGGGTGAACCGAATTATAAACCCTAACTAAGCCCTTAATGGGCAGTTTATCAGTAAACTTCATTAGAACCTCCACTACCTCTTTATCCACCGCCGATAACTCATCGGTACCCATATCCTTATACCGAGAAGGGCTACCCGTCCAACTAAAAGGGAATTCTGTACTCCCATCTGCATTAAGAAAATGCGACTTGCCCCCCCCCCCTTCACCATAACCTTGAAATAGTCATCCTTGAAGTGCTTGAACGACTGTGAAAACGCGTCCAGTTTGCTAATGCTCGGCCTGCTCACCAAGGATAACTAGGTAGTCGATTGTCAAGGTCTCTTGTCATAAAAATATAGAAACGCATGAGGAGAAGGCTGCAGATACGGTGACTGGCACAAAACACGAAAGGCCTACAAGTAGGCCTGACTATTCGGATGTAGCTGAGTAGGTGCCACGTTGAGCTAACGAAGTACCCCCATGGTAAAGTCATCTAGCAGCAACCTCACATGTAACTAAGAGAAATGGCACATATACATGTAAAGGAATTTTTCGGCAGCTCCTTCTTGGCCGTGACCAACGCGTTCAATAGCGCTCATTCGTTCCAATGACACGATACCACGGTCCACACCTTTCGTGATAACGGGGGTATAGTTCAACCACGAATTCAGCAGACGAGACCACCGGAACAATGATGACTAGTTACGAACATCAGCCGCTACCCAATCATAATCGACCTTAGCCGGCCAATTACTTTCTACTATTTCTTCGGGAGGATCTTCCATCACCTCAATCACTGTCTCCATCGGTATCCTCCCCACCACAGCCACCGGACTAGTACTCTCCTCCTCAAAATGCCTACCTACACTCCCCCCAAACTGCACAGTCTCACTACTTGAAGAAGACAATGACACAGTATCACTACTACTGGACATACCTTTTTTTTTAAAGATGTCGGCAGAAACAAGGAACTAGTCGGACAGATCTAACGCACGCAAGTCTCTGATTATAAAATGCTCACAAATGAGCTAACAAATGCAAACTCTTCGCGAAATCTGCATTTATAAGCATGAATTCCAAACGACAAAACTTCTTCCCGCCAAAAGTAACAACCCATACCAATCGACACAAGGCACACCAAAGGTCATGAGTATCAGGAACGACGGCGCAAAAACCCTTTTTGATTAGACCCCTGACACCCCCTTACCTGCTACAAACCTTTTCTCGTCTTTAGCCTTAACACTGTTCATCACATTTAAAGGCTGGGAGACTGGTGTACCACACCTAGTCGGCCTAGCCAAAAAACAACAAACACTTGTCATCCTTTACCGACATAACTATATCGACAAAGGCTGGGGGACTGGTGTACGACACCTAGTCGGCCTAAGTCGAATAATAGCAATTACCATATACATGATAAGGTACTCAGACTAAAACCATAGCGACATTGATAAAACAAGCCAAAAACAACAATAGTGGCCTAAGTCGTTAAAGGGTAACCGGCCTAGGCCGACAACTCCACGAAAATAACCAAGGACTTGGCAAAAAATAGAACATTTCAATAAGATTCACCAGCCCACAATAATCGAACTAAGGGCCTGGGCTAGGGCCCAAGCCTACCTACGGCCCAAGCAAGGACCCCACGAATTAAAGGTACGCATTCATTACTTCTCTAATCACCAGATTTGACTTTTTGAGAGATTTCGCTGACTTGAGCTTCGAAGTCCCTTCTGTAGGTAACGCCTCCCGAGTCCAAACCGACCACTCCGAGATAACCATAAACGATATATATCAACAGGGTAAGGTAATATTTGTGTCTGACCGATCTTGTATGTTCTCTGCAAGATCACCTTGGTTTTCCTAATCAATCATCATCATATTCAATAATCTTCTAAAAGGAACAAGATAATCCTACATCACCTATATAAAGAGACCAAGGGAAGCAGAAAGAAACAAGCTCAGAACTTCAGAGTTTAGGAACCCTTAGGGGGCCCTAATTTCGATTCCTTTTTCTCTATCTATTCTTCTTCTATTTTGATTTTACTTTTTCATCCATGGAGTTCTAAACTTTTCAAAGGTTAGTTCGATTGTAATTTCTTAATTGGATTCTGAGGTTTGAATAAATTTGTTTGTTCTTTTGATTCTTCTTGAGATTTATTTTCATCTATGTCTTTTGGTTCTTAATCTAGTGAAAGTAATGATTTTTACATTGTAGCAAGTAAGTGAACTTGGTCCTTCAAGTCCACTGATCAAAGCCACAACCAATTACACAATGATCAAAACCGCCTGACACTGCCTAAACACCGGTAGGCGAAACTAGCAGCAAACCGCCCGTCGGCCAATTTCCTACCGCCAGGCGACACTATCTAAACAGGACCCACACAGCTCCGTCACCGCCAAGCGCCTAGCACTAATAGTGGCCACTTCCATTGTTTTGAACCCTACAGTCTGGTGGCTCGCCCCGCGCCGCTAGGCGCTGTACCAGTAGCGCAATGCTACTAATTTTAGCACTTTTTACAGGTCTTAAGGGTCTCAAACTTGCGATGCATCATTCACACATCTTATCAAAGCATTTAGAACATAATACGGCAACCATCACTACATATATATACAATTATTTGACGCCCAAACCAAGTAAATTCTTCCCTTAGCATACTTTACTTTACCCACCAATTTAGAACAATTCACATAATATCAATGTTGTATCCCTTCCCATTTGCCACAATACAATTTTACAGATTACAATACCCTTCTCAACTTATCATTTACACCTAAAGTTATACCGCCAAATGATCCTTAGTGCACACACGCTAAAATGTCCACCCTCACCCAATTCTAAAAAGGAAAACCCTGACGACTAATCCAAATTCGCACACAAAACACCAGCGACTTCCCTAGAACATAACTCGCAAAAAACATCACAAATCACCCTCTGCTCTGATGTGCCGCCTGGCGGTTCATACCCATTTTGGGTTTTGCCACATTTTCCCGCATCCATAATGATTCATATACTCTACAATTTCAATCCACACTCAAACTAGTAGGCTTTCACGTGCACACAACATCCAGATTTCCTAACCTAATCATGTCAACGTCGATTCCACAAAAACATTGTACCAATCACAAAAAGCTCATCCATGTTTTTCAATCCCCATCTCACATGAACCCTAAACCCCTAATTCAAGTGAAGGTTCATGCAATTTTCCACCAATTAAGCATTTTTAGATAACAATTCAGCATACCAATTATTCTCAAATCATAAAAGTTACTCCAAACTTTTAACATCACTAAAAATCCAAAAATTCGAGAAAATTGGACAAGCCAGTTTGTGTTTCCTAGCTGGCAGTACCTAGTCGCTAGGCGGTGCATAGAGGAAACCCATAAAATAGGCTCTGGAGGCATGAGCCGCATGGCGGTCCTTCAACGCCGCCTGGCGATTTCTGGAAATTTCTAGAAACGTGACAAAATTCAACGCAATTCCAATTTACACAGTCCACATCATCCAGAATAGCACAAAAACATATAAACGACATACAACACATATAATTAACTCCCCTAACCTGGATTAAAGCTTTCCTTGAGTGATTTTGTACTTCTTCCCTTTGACTCCAAAATGACCTTCCATGGCTTCTCTCAATTTAGCCCCCAAAAATCCACTCACACTCTCAATTTCTCACTGAAATTCGCACTCCTCTGCCTATCCCATGATAACCTTTGCAAAAACCTTTCTCCCATCTCACAATTAGCTTTTTACTGATGTTTTAATGGTGGTTTAAGGCCCTAAAACGAAAATTGCATTAAAGAGTGGTGTAATTGCCATTCAAGCACACTTAATTAGACTATTTTCCAGCTACCCTTGACTGCTATGTCTGTTAGGGTTCCCTTTAACCCTTCAACTTCAAATCAAGACTAAAAAAATGGCAAAAATAGAGTTTCATTTGGGTCCTCCAAAGTTTGAACCCATACACATGCACATACCAAGCCAATGCCAAACCATTCAACCAATTTAGATTTTATGCTAACCAATATGATTCAATTATTATAACACTCCACAACATGATTAATATATATATAAAATAATACTAATTTAATAACACACAAAAGTGGCATACATAGGACTCGAATCAAAGTCCTCTCACACAATCAAAGTACTCTCAACCACTTGAGCTAGTACTTTTCCACGTCATAACATTCTGCACTTATTACCTTAAAGGTTCTCTTTACCCGCATTTATTAAATAATTATTTAATTAACTGTTTAATTTTTCCCGAGTCTTACAGGTTCACTCAATCACAAAGCTACATCCAGTTTACCAGGACAACCTGAGTCTGGTTTCCACTATATTCAAAAGTTTTACAAATCAAACACTAAGATTAGACTTTTGAACAAAGAATCTCACAAGATTTTTGAGTCATAAAAATCTAGACAACTACCCTGCAAGAATCACACTTACACACCTGAAATCACATAAGGCAAAATAACTAGAGGCACACGAACATCCAAACCTGATGGTGGCTCTCTCTAGCCAACCATACATGTGTTCTTTAAGCTACTCACAAGCCAAAATGTCTCCAAGATCAACCAAGATATTCAAACTTCACGTTGCAACTGTGTATTATAGAGAAGGAGTTTTCCAGAGAAGAATGACAAGATTGTGCGCTCAAAAACTCAGAAACTTAGTTCTGCTCTCGAAAACACAACATACATAGTTGGGTTTAAGTGAAATCAGTCGATTGATTTTTCGTATAGTCAGCTGATTTCACTTGACTTAAGTGAAATCAGTCAATTGAAAAATAATTCAACTGACTGAATACATTCATATCAGAAACTATATACTGCAAGCCTTTTAACTTATTAAAACACATTTTAACATATTAAAAGAGACACTAAGGCTAACAAGACATCTAACCTATGTTATATAGCCCACCAACATAATATAACACCTAATCATTATAATTAACACATTATTTCCATATTTAACACACTAAAAATATAATCTTCAAGTGAATCTTCATCAAACACATGTGATCTTCATGTACATGGCTTTATCAATTCTTTGCTTCAAGCTTGCTTGTGCCAACACTTATTAGTAAACAACCTTTAGGATTGGAAATTTCCCTAAGTTAGTGGTCAACTCCGAATATATTTACCATAGCAGCTAACTTGGTCGTTGGTTCATAACAGCTAATTTTGGCCACTTTGGTACACTAACAATGAATACAAACATTTTATACAAGAGAACTATTTCCACCTCAAAACATTTAAATTAGATAACTATTTTAAATACAATAATAAATGGTAGTATCTTCGATCAATCATTTTGGTTCTACAAATAAATAGAAGAAACAATTAATATTTTAAAATGTAAGATATACCAGTACAAATATTAATGACAAAGTTTATAGACGATTAATATCACTAGTGCAGGGAAGGCAAACGACAACGGTTATTTTGCACTTTGGGCTTCGGGTTCGCACCCGAGGCATATACTGCCGAGGTAAAAAGACTATCGTTTATGCCCCGGTTATTAACCCGAGGTAGAAAAAGTAGTTACTGCCTCGGTTTCCTCCAACCGAGGCCTAATTGTGTATCAGAAATAAAATAAAAAATTTCGACGGTGCAGCGGCGGTGCAGGCGGAATGAAGGGTTGCGTGAGAGGTTTCCGCCACACCCAACAACGAAACCTTCTCGCCATCAATCTTTAGCAACCTCGTTAGCCCCGAAACAACAAACCTAACAACATCGACATCTACATCCTCCCCAACAAAAACCTCAACCTCACCAAAACTAACAACCATAGAACCAGAACAGCCCTTGCATTGCTGCTCCAAGTCCATCAATAAAGGTTTTCGCTTGCTCTTTCTCGACAGCACCTCCGCGATCCTGCGAATATTTTCGTCGGGCGGTCCGGTTCGAGGTTGCAGAGAAAAACCAGAGGGGCCCGGGCGAACCAGCGAACCAGTGATGAATCGGAGGAAGCGGCGGTTAAAGCAGTGCGAGTTTGATGTCACAGCTTCGAAACCCTGCTTCCGCGAAATCCTGACTCATAATTAGATCATCGAGGATTGACAAAACGAAGTGCTTCAGCTCCACTTTCAGAAACGACGTCGTGCCCCCGTGCTGGCTCTGTCGCCGCTGGTTCGCTTGCGACCGCTTGATGGTCGGCATGAGCGAGTTCGACACCCCTCTTGGACGACAGAAGCCGGTCCAGCGACACCCCCAAGGAGCGGTGGTGAAGCCGAAACAAAAGCTGGGGTGTAGTGGAAGATGAAGAAAAGATTTGGATGTTGTGTGGGGATGCTCGGGGAAGAAGAAAATCGAGATGGTTTGCGGCTGCGAAAGGATTTAGGGTTTTTTAAACCCTACGAAGCCATACTGCCTTGGTTAATTTGAAACTGAGGCATATTGTCTTACTATATGCCTCGGTTGGCAATAGACCCAAAGCAAAAAGGTCCATACTGCCTCGGTTATAAAAGAACCGAGGCATATTCTATCAGTGAATTAAAACAAAAAAAATACAGCCAAGTAACTGCATCGGGTAAAAAAACCTGAAGCAAAAAAGCTATTAGGCCTCGGTTTTGTGGTAACCGAGGCATAAAAGCAGTTAAAAATTTTCAAATTTTGTGAGCAGTGCGAATTCGTAAATTTTTTTAAGCTATATGCCTCGGTTATACTAACCGAGGCATAAAAGGTGTCTTTAATTACAAAAATGCCACCACATGTTTATATGCAGCAAGTACGTAGGAACCGAGGCAGATATTGCGATGTAAAAACTCTAAAATGCACTAGTGTATGTAATGGTGAATACAAACATTTAATACAAGAGAACTATTTCCACCTTAAAAGATTTAAATTAAATAACTATTTTAAGTACAATAATAAATTGTAGTATCTTCAATCAATCATTTTGGTCGTGCAAATAGATAAAAGAAACAATTAATATTTTAAAATGTAAAATATATCAGAAAAACTCTCATATTTGATGAAATACTTGTGAAAAGCTAAATCTTCCAATAATTAGAAAAACTCTAATAAAGTAGTCATATGACATGTGTGTTGACATGAGAAGCCAAGGTGGTTTGCTTCTTGAAGATTTGATGAAGATTGAATGAAGCTCTTTTGAACTATCTTGAAGCCATAAACATTGGAATGAAGTCTACATTGATGAAGGAAAGGAGATTTGATGATATCCATGGTGATCAAGGCTGGAATGTGTGTTCTCCATGTACTTACATCATTAAGAAAGTGTGCTTGTAGTTTGTAATTCATGTTGTAGACCTTAAAGCATTAATTAGATGTAGTTTGGTCTTTGTTGTGTTTTTAATCTGTTGAATGGTTTTTCAACAGGTTAAAATGTCTCTTTTAATCTGTTGAATGACTTTTTAACAGGTTAAAAGATTGGCTGCAGTAGTCTTAAGCTGCAACAAATTCAATCAGTTGATTTAGTCTTTAATCGACTAATTTCACTTAAGTCAAGTGAAATCAACCGATTGATTTAAAAATCAACCTGTTGAATTTCGTAACAGTTTGACTATTAAAGCTGTGATTTTCGAAAGAGAGGTTTGTTGATCATTTTAGAGCACGATTTGGTTCTGGAAACGTGTGGAAACTCTCTCCTTCGTGATCATAGGTGTTGCAGCTATTGAAGATTGATCTTGGATCAATTCTTGAAGCTTTTGGCTTGGTTTGAAGCTTGGAGAAAGTGGTGTGTGGTAGGCAAGGCTGTGCTACCACTAAGGTTTGATCTTTCTCAAGCTTTGTGTGTGTGCCTGGTGGTTTTCCAGGTCTGCAAGAGGGTTCTTGCTGTGCTGGTGTGATTCTTGTGTGATTCAAGAGTCTTTTGTGGTGTTTTTGCATATTTTGGAAGTGTAAGGGTGGATTCTTTGTAAAACTTTTGAAATAGTGCAAAGTCAACCTCAGGTTGCCTTGACAAACTGGATGTAGCTCAGGTTTGAGTGAACCAGTATAAAAATTCGTGGTGCCCTCTCTTCTCTAACCTTTCTCTCTTGCATTTTCATTTTAAAGTTTCAAGAACTTGTGCTTTAATCATCTTTTCCATGTTCATGCATGTTTTTATAGCATCTGAAGCATTGAGCATGTTTGTATAATCATTTGGAACTGATCTTGATCATTCTTGAGCATTGTTTCTGGTTTAAAATTCAAATTCACATTTCTGCATTTTTCCCAGTATTTTAGTCGACTGTTTTTCAGTTTCAATCGATTGATTATACCAGAATAGAATCTGTTTAGTAAAATCAATCTGTTAACTCTGTTTTTGATCGACTGAAAGTGTATAGTCCAGTACTGTTTGCATCCTAACTTGGTGATCTATTTGATTCAATTAAAGGAGGTTTTTAGCTTGCAAAAATAGCCTAAAGTTTTAACTAGCCAATTCAACCCCCCCTTCTTGGCTTTTCAACCATTTCAAAACTAACAATGTGATCTACCTTTCAATACATTATTGAACCAAGATAAAAGTGTTACCAATATGATTAAACCAAATAAAGGTTCCAACACATAAAGCAAATTTAATGTTATTAATACTAAATATATAAATTAAAATTGAGTACATTTAAATTAATAGAATTCAATTAACCTTTTGTGCTTCCTCATTGCACTTAAATTATTTACATGCTTACATGTACTTGATTCAAGTTGTTGAGCATTACTGGACTTCAAAGTATCAAACATTTTAGAATTTAATTTTAAATGGTTCAATCATCTACAAACATAAGAGCACCCAATTAAATGTAATGTCACTAGGAGAACAAAATAATCAAACCTTATTATACCTCACATATAAAAAACAAACTAAATAGTAAATAGATATATAAAACTGGTATAATATATATATATATATATATATATATATATATATATAACTCATATTATCAAACTTTCTTGATCTAGATCAATTTGATACAAATATTTATACCAAATAAATAATGCAAAGAAATAGATGAATATTTTTGTTTCTGTTATATTTTCCTCCTCTATGAAACAAACTCACTACAAAACCATAAATGAAAAGGGAATGATTTTCTCTTCATTCCATCACCCACGGAAATAACATTCGCTTCCCTTCCTTTGTGTTTCTTTTTTTAATTGTAATTGGTGTATAAAAGGAAGCCACAAGTCCCATCAAATTGAATGGTGAAAGAAGAAAAAAAAATAGCACGTTCCTTAAATTGGGATTGCCCTTGGAGGCAAAGTCCTCACTTTTTGTTGTTGAAATTCTACCACTTATTGTTCTTATTAAACCCCAATCCCATAATTAATTCAAATCTTGCTTTGTTAGTATTCTGCATCATTCCTTATCGTTTCACTCTTTTCTTCCTCTCCCTTTTACACTCTTCATACATGTCATATATTAAAGTTACAATAAAGCATCCATGAGAGAGAACAAGAACAATTATATAATAGCAAATATAATTCAAAAGGAAATAAAATTAAAACAAAAAGAAAGAAAGAAATGAATACCTTGAAGATTTAATGGTTGATGTTTGAGAGATAGAAATCCTATTATCATACCTAATCAAAGTTAATACGAAAAAGTAAAAATATATAAAAGAAAAGAAACTAAGAATTGATAAAAGTAATTGCCCATTATAGAGTAGAACGCCAATTAAAAGCACCCAAAATTTTATTGGTTAAGGCAAAATGTTACTAATAATGAATTAAAAAATTTGAGTTAAAAGCACCAATAGTCAACCAAAGTGTGCACTCCTCTTTAATGAGTCTCTCCAACCCTAAAAACCCTATGTTACTTTGTCATTATATAAGGTCCAAAAGGAAACCTATTCTACTAACCATAACCTAGATAAGGAGGTTGCCATCATCTCTAGTTCTAGGTTATTGTCTCCCAAAACTGAATGGGGTGTGCTTGTAGAAGACACTCTAACACACATGTCAGGCAAGTGCATTAGATGAAAATAAATATAGTAATAATGAAACTTAATTAATTTACCTCATATATTGTGCTATTTATACCATGTTTATAGATTTTTACCTTGATGGGTTTTGTCCACGTAACTAATTATCTTGATTAATTTTGTCTAAATACTATGCTAATATGTTTTAGCTATTGTCTTAACTTAATGAAACTTTGTCCTCGTTGATGATCTAACCAACATGATATTATCCTGGTCAATATAATGCAATTCTTATTTGCATATATCTAGGCGGAGTATATCTCAAACCATATGCTAATATGTTTTAGCTATTGTCTTAACTTAATGAAACTTTGTCATCGTTGATGACCTAACCAACATGATATTATCCTGGTCAATATAATGCAATTCTTATTTTCATATATCTAGGCTAAGTATATCTCAAACCAAATGACTGAGTAGCATATCAACCTATGAATAATATTTAAAATTATTTCCTACTTTTCTTACTCGTTCCTTTATGTTAAATTATATATTGATGGAATCTAATTAATTTATAACACTATAATAACGATAATAATGTATATTGTAAAATAGGCTTTTTATACCAGTTCTAGCATCTGTATAGATGCAGGTGGTATAGAAGGTTTGATCTTTCTACATCGGTTCCATGAGAGGTATAAAAAATTTATTTTTTATATCATTTCTAAAACCGGTATAGAAAGTCCTCTTGGAAATGGAAAGTTATGTAAGAAAAAATGACTTACTATACCGATTATAGTTCCAACCGGTATAAAAAATTACACATTTTACACCAAGTATGACCTCACCCGGTATAAAAAGTGATTTATTATTTTTTTATGAAAAATTTGTTTATGCTTCTTACCACATACCAAACCTGTATATAATTACCAAAAACATCCAGAAAACAAATCTCATTCAATCTAATATTTACATGAAATAGAATCTAATGTTTATATGAAATATAATACTACTCCAAAACGAATTACTATATAAGTCATAAAACACCTAACATCATCTTATATACTGTATATAATTACCCAAAACATCCAGAAAACAAATCTCATTCAATCTAATATTTACATGAAATAGAATCTAATGTTTATATGAAATATAATACTACTCCAAAATGAATTACTATATAAGTCATAAAACACCTAACACAATCTTATATAAACACTTAAAAGAAACAAAGCTCACTGCTCACGAACTTCCTTCAAAACTCCTTGATCCATTGGAGATGTGTCATTGAAAATCTACACAATGAATAGTTGAGTCAACAATCTTTTAGTGATAAATATTTAAGATGTGATTTATAAATTGTACATATTACCATATCCCATGAGTCAACAACGTTTGCGGATATGATTCTATGCATGTGCCTCATGGTATAATATCCACACTCATAGCTTCCCGGTTGACGTGAGCACTACAAGTTAAATTCATATAATATCATAAATTTGATAATTGTATTTCAACAGTTTGAAGATTAACTACTTATAGTTGGCGTAATGAACTGCAACTTCTTTGTAGAAGTGATTTGTTGTCCTTGCAACCTAGAATGAGCCTCAACTGCTCTGTAAAATTTAATGTATATTGAAATTGTGCCTAATATGGAACTTAGTAAAATTAAATTATATAACACAAAAAATAAGTTAATAAAAAAACTTACACTTGTAAAGTACTTTTAATTTTCAAAGTGTTAGGCTTCTTGTGTAATGAACACAAAAGAACCATAACAAACTTCTGAGGAAGAATTACCAGCAATTGCCAGTGACCCCTGCAGATTCAAATATCATTATATAAAATTAAGTTTTACATAAATATAATTTAATGTATAAAAGGCATTCTTACTGCTGCAAATAAGGCGCTAAGTACATTTCTTTTTTCCCAACATCAAATGCCTCTAATAGGCACTTTTGAACCTCTTCACTTTTATTCCTAATGTCTTGAATGGCAATAGGATCAATAAATCCATATATGTGATCATTCTTCTTCTCAGTGCATCTACGATGTAAATACCTTAAACATTGAAAATAAATAATATAAGAATATCATATTGAATATATTCAAACTTCACAAAAGTAATAAAAGTTTACTTACAACAACCAAAGTTGTATTACTGATATACATAACATATCTGTGCTAGAGAGAACTTCAAAAATATCCTTTTGACATATAAAAAAAGGGGTGTTAAAGGTCCTATTTGTGGCTTGGGGAGGCATTTCTAATTGTATAGGTTGCAAGGCGATAGTCGCTGCCATTGCACCAAGTCATTCTAGAATTGTCTGTTGTGGTAATGATTCCTTCACATCTTCCTTTTCTTGTACTCTAATCTGCTATACATATTTAAAGTAATAAATAACATTAATATACACCGATGTAAATAAATGCATAATTAAAACAAGTAAGGACAATTACCTCCTTTTCAATTACTTTTGCTAATCTAACTGGCCAAAGGATAAAATTTCCAGGGGCCTGACCCACTGTCTTAACCTCTTGAGTGGGCACTGGGACTCGAACAGTAGCATCTCGAACATCTACAACCACTACTCTCATCATATCATCTACAATGGTTGCATGGTGTATGGTTGACCCCAATGCATACATTTTACCTACGGTAACCAATGGCAACTGCCAATATGTCCTCACGCCCTTGTGGAGTGAATGATCCTTGTGTGCTTTGCTCGACCAACTCATCCTACAACACAAAAACTTTAAGTTAAGATTAAAAATATATATATATTAATATACATCTAAAAATAAATTAGTTTGAGTTACTTACAATACGCCTAGTTACACTTTCTATTTCTGCAGATATGTAATCCCCTGTTGGTTTTTGACGAGCTCTTTTCCATTTATCATGGTGAGGAGGATGCGTAACAGTAGTCCCACTGGAATTAGAGGCAGATGCCTCTTTCATCATCTTCTGCTCCAATTTATCATAACCCCCACGAGACAATCTGTGGGGGTAGACATTCTTTTTTGCTATCTCTTTTGCATATTTCCTCTTAGCCTATGAGCACTAAAGTATAAAGAATGATTTACGTTAGCAATATGTTCAATTAAATAGTTAAACCTACATATAATATGAATTTACCTGAAAGATAGGATTTAATTGCCTTTCCTTAAAAGCTTGGCATGTGTCTTCATCAAGGAATGAATACTTCTCACAAGGGTTTCTATCACTTAAGGGACCATAGATATAATGACTTGTAAAGTCTGTCTTAAAACCCTTCCATTGTTCCCCAGCAAATGAAATCCATTTCGTCCTCAACAGATTATTGTTTTTGACATCATATGTGACCTGTATAATAAGAATGGATTACATATGTTAAATATCATTTATATATGTACGTAATAAATTATATAAGTTAAGATTTCATACTTGGACACTTAGCCAAATCTGATTCTTTACTGTCTCTGGAACATGATCCCAATCATCTATAAGAATGGATGACTTGCTCCTACAAAGCAAGGCCACAAAGCTAGTGAATTTTGTGCTATTATCTCCCAAAGCTTTACCAATTTACATATCAAATTGGATAGGCAATCTCTAATCTGCACTACGACTGACTGTTAACTCTCTCCACCTAGTTCCACGCCTACCATTTTTTTTGGTACACAAATGAATCTTGTCCCCACCTTGTAATGGGGGAAGGTCACCAAATGGTGTGTCACCGGACATTTCCCTATTAAAATAAATAATTATTAGTGAGAATTAATAAATAATTTCTATGAGCTATTCGACAAAATTCACAAGTGAATATGAATACTGCCTGTAGAAAATTTACTATCTATTGCAAAACTATCATTCTTTTTATTCGTGTAATTGAAGTAACTACTAAAAGAAGACACAAAAGAGAAGGGGGAATTCTTGGAATTAAGCCTGTTGAGGATTTGCTTGAAATAATTGGTAACAATGAGTCAAAGGTGAAACAGATAACATGTGTAAAATGTCAAACCAAATGTTATTTTTCATGTTCTAATTGTTCTGAACTATAACCACTATTGTTTTGTCTTCTATGTCTCCAATTATAGCATTGTGAATTATGTATACAACTCCTCATTGAGAGCAATAATGCTTTATTAATAAAACTTTAATAAAAGGGTTAGAGAATTGTATTGTTATGTTGAATTGCATTGCGTTTGTAAGGGAAAATTTGGATATTGCTTTAGAGAAGAAGTGACAGATTACAGACAAGTTTCATTCAAAAAGTAGAGAAGAAGATCTCTCAAGTTATAACATTAACTAATTTTGACATATAATCCAATTTTGTACATACAACCAATTAGGCTATACCAAACTTTTAACAAGTCATACAAAATAAACTTTTACATTTTTGTTGGTGTTGTTGTTTGGCCAAACTAAACATTTTTCTGAAAACATTAAAAAGTTGACATTACCTAAACTTGAAACTAAAAGCGATAAATATGTTGGAGCATACATCATGTCCTATTCCAATTTGTTGGCATAATTATAAGTTTACAAGAGGTCAAGAGCTAGAAGAAATGAAAATAGTGAAATGAAAAAGAACATTAATGTTGCTGCAATTTTCATAATACCAAGCAATACCAAAAAGTGATGTTAAAGGAATATCAATAACATGATTTTCAAATTATACTGTAAAAATTTCTAAAAATAACTCATGACATGAACATGAATGTTCTGCATTTTCCAATGGGAAAGATTTTATCACAATTACCTCCATCTCCTCTCTAATTACTATAACCAAGGTATAGCAGAAGATGAAATTCCTCTTCCCCACCAACACCAATCATGTGCTGTCCTTTGAGTAATATGAATTTATGCTCCTTTGATAAGCATGTATTTACCAAAATTCACTGACTACACATCTAATAAATTCACCTACTATTTATTTGTTACTTTTTAACTGTTTTATTTTTAGGTAAAATTCATTAAATTATTCCATCTCAATAAAAATAGTGACTAAATTATAAATTTACTCCACATATAAAAGTTCCATTTAACATCTTTTAATATACTCCACAATAAATTAGTTTTTCCCACCTTCGTGAAAAAGTATAAATTAATTAAAAGTTGACAGTAAAGTAACATGTATTGATAAAAAAAAAAGCTATTGTCACATTAAACTTTAAAAAAATATAAAAGAAAAACTCAAAGTCATAAAACAGGAAGAAAGAATTAATCAAAGATATTTGAAAAATATATTTAAAGCACAACCAGTTTTACAATATTAGACTAATTTATAATTTGTTTTATTCCAATGTTTTACTTGTTCTTTTGATTTCGTTTGAGTTTCTATGATTAATTAATGTTGTTTTGAAATTCTTTGCATGATTAAATCACTTGTTAATGCATTCCATGGATGAATCCGAAATTGTCCTGCACCTTCATATACACATTTTCAATGCATCACTATCACCTTATTTTTCTGGTTCTAATTGTGATTTCGGTTTTCATTGATTCTAACTAGTTATAAATACATATTTTAGTTGCTTTAGATGTTTAAATCATGTTCCAAGCATCAGCATTGCATATAATTCATATCCAGAGTTCACTATGACATTTTATTCATCCATACATTTTATTTCATTAACTTCATGAACCTCCTTTGAACGAAAAGGGGGTAACCTATGAAGCATAAACACAGACGAGACTCATAACAGTAAATTATAGTACGACACAGTATGATAAACTTGTAACATTAGCATAATAGTAACATTCTAAAAGAAAGAGAGAACAAGACTTTGACATTGCAAGGTCCCATAAAAAATTGATATGCAACTTTAGGGTTTTAAAGAATATTCACATAATCATATAGAAAAAGTAGAATATAAAAGTTACCTGAAAGCAATGGATATTAGTTTATCTTGTTTGTAATGGCTTCAGATCAAAACTTCGAACCTACCCATGAAGAATATAAAAGAAATAAAGATGAAGTGAACCACATGAATCATAGTTTTTAAAATAATGAACAAGAAGGGATAAAATGTACCAATGAACTTTAACTAAGAAAGATGAAGAGGGTGAAGAAAAGCCACACACAAGTTTATGAGCACATAAATAAATGGGTCAAGTTAGAACGCTCTCCCACAACCCTTCGTTGTGGTCACCACGTACGGCATGAACATCATCTACTTCATTGTTGACATTCAAGGTCGACATATTTGATGAGAAGGATGGAGTTTCGCTAATATCAAGTATCAATTCATCATTGTAATCAGTATAATGTATGGTTTTGCCCTTGAGATCCACTGACCATCTTTTGTTAGCGGGATTAGTGACATAAAACACTTGTTTTGCTTGGGATGCCATGATGAATGGCTCTTTAGTATAACCTTCCTTTTCTAGGTCAACCAAGGTAAAACCTAGATCATCAGTCTTCACGCCAGTATTACCATCAACCCACTTACATTTAAAAATAGGTACTCTGAAACTTGTGTAATCTATTACCCAAATATCTTCAATTACACCAAAGTAGCACATTGAGGCCATAATCGGATATTTATCCTTTGAACTTGAGAAATGCATTGATTCAGCTACAACCATTACTCCACTATTCTGTGTGGTGCATTTTTCATCTTCGTCTTTTGTATGAAATGTATAATTGTTTATATCATACCCACTCCAGCATAAGACATCATAGTTTGGCTCACTTGCTAGCCAATTTAATGTATCAGAAGTTGTATTGTCATTTTGAACCTGTTGTTTGAACCACTTCAAAAAAGTTTTGTTGTGCTCATTAATGACCCACTTTTGAGACATTTGTGGATTATTTCTCTTCACAATATCTTTATGAGCACTTAAATAGGGGATGACTTCTTTAGTGTTATTCAATATATATAAATGTGCTTGGAGAACTTCATCTCTACTCAGAGTTATAACTTTTGCACTTCGAGTACCCTTACCAACACCTCTTCCATGGTAACGAGACTTCGGTACCCCTATAGCTTCAACTTGTGATAAGTAATCTGTACAGAACTCAATAACTTCCTCTGCAATATATCTTTCAACAATTGATGCTTTTGGACGGTATTGGTTCTTTACATACCAATTCAATATCTTCATGTATCGCTCAATAGGGTACATCCATCGTAAGAATACTAGCCACAAATTCTAACTTCTCAGACTAAATGAATAATCAGATGGACCATAATATTAAAGAATGATGGAGGAAAGTACATGTCCAACTGACACAATATGAGTACAACCTCATTTTCTAACTGATCCAACTTCTCAATATCGATAACCTTACTACATATTGCATTAAAAAAGAAGCACAATCTTGTTAAGGTATATCTAACATTTTTAGGCAATATGCCTCGAATAGCCACTGGTAGAAGTTGTTGCATCAATACATGGCAATCATGAGATTTTAACCCAAGTAATTTTAGATCTTTCATGGATACAAGTCTTTTAAAATTGGAAGAGTAACCTAGTGGAACTTTCACACCTTGTAAAATCTCACTAAAACTTCTCTTCTCTTGTTTAGACAATGTGTGGCATGCTGAAGGCAGGTATGTTCGCTTACCATGTGATTGTGGAGCTAATTGTTCCTTATGCCCATTTCAATTAAGTCCAAATGAGCATTTAGACCATCTTTCGTCTTGCCTTGAATATTGAGGAGTGTTCCGATAATACTATCACACACATTTTTCTCTACATGCATAACATCTATACAATGTCTCACATCAAGCACCCTCCAATATGGGAGATCAAAGAAAATTGACCTTTTCTTCTATATGTTGTTTGAAGTGCCTTTATTTTTTATCTTTCCAAACATATCCCCAATGTCTTTCACACCCTCATATACTTGTGACCCACTTAAAACCATTGGAGCTAATTCATTTTCTTGACACCCATTAAATGCTTTCTTCAATTTATGATATGGATGGTTTGTACTAAGAAATCTCCAATGTCCAAGATATATTGTTTTCCTTCCATGTTGTAGTTGATGGTGACATGTGCCTTCTTCACATATAGGGCATGCTTTGTGACCCTTAATTCTATATCCACTTAAATTACCATATGTTAGAAATCTCAATATCGATAACCTTACTACATATTGCATTAAAAAAGAAGCACAATCTTGTTAAGGTATATCTAACATTTTTAGGCAATATGCCTCGAATAGCCACTGGTAGAAGTTGTTGCATCAATACATGGCAATCATGAGATTTTAACCCAAGTAATTTTAGATCTTTCATGGATACAAGTCTTTTAAAATTGGAAGAGTAACCTAGTGGAACTTTCACACCTTGTAAAATCTCACTAAAACTTCTCTTCTCTTGTTTAGACAATGTGTGGCATGCTGAAGGCAGGTATGTTCGCTTACCATGTGATTGTGGAGCTAATTGTTCCTTATACCCATTTCAATTAAGTCCAAATGAGCATTTAGACCATCTTTCGTCTTGCCTTGAATATTGAGGAGTGTTCCGATAATACTATCACACACATTTTTCTCTACATGCATAACATCTATACAATGTCTCACATCAAGCACCCTCCAATATGGGAGATCAAAGAAAATTGACCTTTTCTTCCATATGTTGTTTGAAGTGCCTTTATTTTTTATCTTTCCAAACATATCCCCAATGTCTTTCACACCCTCATATACTTGTGACCCACTTAAAACCATTGGAGCTAATTCATTTTCTTGACACCCATTAAATGCTTTCTTCAATTTATGATATGGATGGTTTGTACTAAGAAATCTCCAATGTCCAAGATATATTGTTTTCCTTCCATGTTGTAGTTGATGGTGACATGTGCCTTCTTCACATATAGGGCATGCTTTGTGACCCTTAATTCTATATCCACTTAAATTACCATTTGTTAGAAATCTCAATATCGATAACCTTACTACATATTGCATTAAAAAAGAAGCACAATCTTGTTAAGGTATATCTAACATTTTTAGGCAATATGCCTCGAATAGCCACTGGTAGAAGTTGTTGCATCAATACATGGCAATCATGAGATTTTAACCCAAGTAATTTTAGATCTTTCATGGATACAAGTCTTTTAAAATTGGAAGAGTAACCTAGTGGAACTTTCACACCTTGTAAAATCTCACTAAAACTTCTCTTCTCTTGTTTAGACAATGTGTGGCATGCTGAAGGCAGGTATGTTCGCTTACCATGTGATTGTGGAGCTAATTGTTCCTTATACCCATTTCAATTAAGTCCAAATGAGCATTTAGACCATCTTTCGTCTTGCCTTGAATATTGAGGAGTGTTCCGATAATACTATCACACACATTTTTCTCTACATGCATAACATCTATACAATGTCTCACATCAAGCACCCTCCAATATGGGAGATCAAAGAAAATTGACCTTTTCTTCCATATGTTGTTTGAAGTGCCTTTATTTTTTATCTTTCCAAACATATCCCCAATGTCTTTCACACCCTCATATACTTGTGACCCACTTAAAACCATTGGAGCTAATTCATTTTCTTGACACCCATTAAATGCTTTCTTCAATTTATGATATGGATGGTTTGTACTAAGAAATCTCCAATGTCCAAGATATATTGTTTTCCTTCCATGTTGTAGTTGATGGTGACATGTGCCTTCTTCACATATAGGGCATGCTTTGTGACCCTTAATTCTATATCCACTTAAATTACCATATGTTAGAAAGTCGTTGATTATACAAAATAACATGGCATGCAACTTGAATGAATCACTAGTGTAGTCATCAAACATATCAACACCCTTCTCCCATAACATCTTCAAATCTTCAACTCATGGGGTTAAATAAATATCAATGTTGTTTCCTAGTTGTCTTGGACCCAGGATCATCAAGGATAACATAACATATTTGCGTTCCATGCACAACCAAGGAGGTAAATTGTAAATCACTAATAGAATAGGCCATGAACTATGTTTACTGCTCAAGTTACTGTTGGCATGAGAAGTCAAGGTGGTTTGCTTCTTGTAGATTTGATGAAGATTGAATGAAGCTCTTTTGAACTATATTGAAGCCATTACCATTGGAATGAAGCCTACATTGATGAAGGAAAGGAGATTTGATGATATCCATGGTGATAAAGGCTGGAACGTGTGCTCTCCATGTAGTTACATCAATTAGAAAGTGTATTTGTAGTTTATAATTCATGTTGTAGACCTTATAACATTAATTAGATGTAGTTTGGTCTTTATGTTTTTTTAATCCGTTGAATGGTTTTTCAACATGTTAAAATGTCTCTTTTAATCTGTTGAATGGATTTTTAATAGATTAAAAGGTTGGTTGTAGTAGTCTTAAACTGCAACAAATTCAATCAGTTGATTTATTTTTAATCGACTGATTTCACTTAAGTCAAGAGAAATCAACCGATTGATTTGAAAATCAAAGGACAACATCATAGGTGATATCAAACAGGGAGTATCTACTAGACGTAGGATTGTATTTTGTGAACATGTTGCATTTGTATCTCAAATAGAACCTAAGAATGTGAATGATGCTTTGAATGATAGTAATTGGATTGTGGGTATGCAAGATGAACTCAATCAATTCACAAGAAATGATGTTTGGTTTCTAGTGCCTAAAACTAATGATATGAATATAATTGGAACCAAATGGGTTTTTAGAAACAAAATGGATGAAGATGGTAATATTGTAAGAAACAAAGCTAGACTAGTTGCTAAAGGTTATAATCAAGAAGAAGGTATTGATTTTGATGAAACTTATGCACCTGTAGCTAGGCTAAAAGCTGTGAGATTACTCTTAGCATATGCTTGCGTGTGAACTTTAAATTGCATCAAATGGATGTGAAAAGTGCATTCTTGAATGGTTTCCTAAATGAAGAAGTGTATGTATCACAATGATGAGTGCGTATTTTTGCCCTCATTCAATGTTTAATTCTGAGTATTTAATTGAATTTGTGTGCTTAAGGAGTGATTTAATTAACAATTCTGATAATTAGGCTATTTGAACTTGTGCGACAAAAACGTGCTAAAAAGTGATTTTCAGTTGCATAAATTATTTCTTGCATATTTTAACGTTTGTTAATGTAGCTGAAGTGAAGATTAAGCTCATTGAAGGTGGGAAAATAATTAGCAAGTTCTGGAAAAATCACTTCAGCACCCCAGTTTTTACTTATACACTCCCCTCTTTCTAAATAGGTCTCACCAAAAACCTATTATGCACCCTCTAATATGTCTATATACACCCCCTTCTAATAGGTCCTACCACTTAAACTCCATTCAACCAGATGTTGCCATGTGGCAATCCCCACCTTTCAAATCAGGCTAACCATATATTGACATGTGGCATTAATCCCTGCAAACACATATACACCAATTAAACACTGCCACGTAATCATCTCCTCCATTTCACACATGAAACCCTAACCCTAATTTCAGCCACCATTACCACCCTCCACGGCAGCCACCGCCGTTCACTGTCAAATCACCGTGAGTTGCGCTCCACCATGCCGAAAATCGTGCACCATTCACGCATCCACACCAGTCACGACCACCACCATCCTCATTGCATCTTGTTGGAAACCTGCATCAGTTCACGTTGGAACAGCGAAAAATGCAGCCACTGCTACGAGCCACCAATGTTTTGCAGTCCACTAGAGCGAACCTGCAATGCAAACAGCAATGTCGACAGCCATTGCATGACCATGGACGAGCACCACCGTCAACCGCAATCCACGATGGAGATGGAAACCTTGAAACGTAGTAAAAACCTAAAGGAGGCGGAAACCCTAATTTTGGAGAAAGAAAGTGCACTCTACCACGTGTAAGTCTGCTATTGCACAGTCAAACTGGTTAAAGCTGGTCAAACAGTCAACTCTGGTTAAATGTTTAAATCTGGTCAAAGACTGATCAAATGAGAGAGGTTTAACTGCAAATATTGATATTTTTGGATGTCTCTGCAAATTTGGACTACAAGATTAAAAATGGCTTATTGAGAAAATTAATGCAAACATTATTTGTTAATAATTTATCAGATATCTCTAAATAATTTATTTATTTAATTATATCATAAATTATTAACCAAACTATATTTGTTAAATAGTCTAGATCTCTCCAAATATCTTTGAATATTTATCTTTATCTTTATTTTAAAAGATATTTGAGAGGTTTTAGCAACCGAAAAGCCCAGCCCAAATCCTATATAAAGAGACAAAGGGAGAAGCAGAAGAGAGGAAGCTCAGGACTTCAGAGTTTTTGGACCATTAGGGGGGCCTAATTTCGTTTCCTTTCTCTCTCTCCATTGTTCTATTTTTATTTTGCATTCATGGAGTTCTAAACTTCTTGGGTTGATTCCATTGTAATTTCTTAATTGGATTATGAGGTTAGATCAATTAATTTCTTTGTTTTTTTATTATTGTTGAGGTTTTATTTCATCTATGTCTTTTATCTTTAAATCACATAAAAAGTAATGATTTTAAATCTATACGCATGTTGATCATATCAGTTCAAGGGTTTTTAAATCTACTTGAGACTTTACTTTAATTTTATTTAGAAACTTTCATATGATTAAATGAGTTTTTACCAATAATTGAGAGTTTGCTTTGGTTAAAGGTATTTACTCTAACTACAATTAATTGAGACTTTACTTTGATTAATTAAGCTTTTTATTTGGTGAGGAGATAAAAGAATAGACATGATTAGGCATAGTAAAATTTGATTGAGACTGTACTTTGGTTGAATTTATTGTGGATAATCTAAAAGTTCTCACTTTTAATTGAGATTGTACTTTGGTTAAAAGTGAGAACGCAAACAAATTAATTGAGACTTTACATTGATTAATTTGTAAATCTACAACAGTAATTAATTGAGCAATAATCTTTAGATAACCAATGATGAATCTATTTTGAAAAAGTAATGGAATCAATCTATTTTCTTTACAATTGTTTTTAACTCTTTTTATCTTTTCTATTTCTTTCTTGTTTATCTTAATTCTCTTATATTTTATTATTTTATTAGACTAACTCTTTTGTATAGATTTTATAAGAACTAATTTGTTAAAAATCAATTCCGTGTTCGTTGGGAGACAACTTTGGGTTACATTACCTTATCTATTTTGTTGACTACTATCTTAGCAATACTAACGTTGCTATAGTTTAGTATTATTAATTTGATCGCGTCAACGACAACGTTATCAAATTTGGTGTCGTTGTTGGGGAACATGGTTAGAATTTTTATCATTTTAGTTCTTATTTTTATTCTTTTCATTTTATTTTTTATTTTTTATTATTATTTATTTTTTTTTATCACTAACATTTTTTTCTCATTTTTTTCCTAACATTTTTTTAATTTTCTTTAATTATTTTATTTTATTTTATTTAGTTATTTTTTTTAAGCATATTTTTTGTTTGAGGAATTTTGTTGGGAAATTTGTGAAACTAGGTTGGAAACACTTTGGCTAAGGAAAGACAAAGTACTTAGGTTGTCCATTGAGACGCACCTCTCTTTCCTAGAAGTCTACTAATGAAGGATTGACCTCAATCAAGGATGGAGGCAAATGCTTAAGAAGACTAAGCATGTTTAGAAAGGAAGTTCACTAATCCTTCATCCCTTTCATTTGTGTTTTCTATTTTTGATTCCCTAAGTTGACTTAGTTGAATCAACTTTAGTTGACTTGTTGACCTTTGACTAGGTTTGACTTGTTGACTATAGTTGACTTGACTTAAGCCAACATGCTAATCTATGTTTATTTGCTTTGTAGGTTAATTAGGAGTAAGAAAGCAATGCTAGGTGGCGCATGGTGATTAGGGAGCATAAATGATGTGGAGGAGAGAGTAAAGCAAAGGCATAAAGCATAAAGTAAAAGGCATAAAACAAGTGTACCTATGTACCTTTGGTCTCCTTTGTTTTTAGCACACTTTGGCCACTTTTTGGAGACATATGGGACACATTCTTTGTCTCCTTTTGTGCTAGAACGAAATTAGCCTTGCACACATCATAGTTGGCTCTTTTGTCTCTCATTTTTGTAACCTTATTTGACCTAGTTTCTAGAAGCTATGGTTAGGTTTTTGTAGAGACATCCTTAGGTATCTTTTATTTGCTTATAGGCCCCTAAACTCTTCTATATAAGGGGTGCTCCTAGACATGTAAAAGGGATGAACATTTTGAAGTAAAAACACTTTTGTGTCTCAACCATTTGTGAGAGTTTCCTCCCTTGGAAGTGAATACTTTTAAGCCTTATCTTGCATAGCAAGTGGCGGCACACATCCACTCATCTTCAAGGTTGTCATGGCTTCTAGCCTAGCCTTGTAATGGCGTGCTTCTCACATTTTTACCATTTCTTTCCTTTCCATTTTATGTTTTCTTATTCCTTTAATTGTTCTTGGTTTTCTATGGTTTATGTGCTTTCCATTTCCTTTTTGTTTTGAATCAATCCATCATCTTTTTCTCCTGAGCTTTGCGAAAGGAACCTTCACATCTAGATAGCTTGCTATCTTAATGTCCACTGGGAATTTCGCTTAGCTTTCTTAATCAACTCACACCATATTCAATAATCTTAAAGAGGAACAAGATAATCCTTCATCATTTGGTATCTAGAGCCTAGGTTATCTTGAATATGGTGTTTTTCAAGTGCTAACCTTGTCTTGTTGTAGCTATCTTTGTATGGTTCAAATCCACTTCCATTGCATACAAAAACAATGCTGGCAGAAACTGTTCACCATTTTAAAATATTAAAATGCACCTTCTCAGTGATCCAAAAATTACGTTCTGTATGTCAAAAGAAAGCTCTGTTAGTCTAGTTTCTAACAAAAAAAGAACCAATGCATTTGGAGTTTTGTGGAGAGAGTTATGATTGAAATAGTTAGCAAAGGTCAGAGCTGCCGAGATCACCGCGAATCAACGTTTTTCAGGTTATGTTGGGCAGTTTTTGCTACTGTTTTTGTTACTCTTCTTACTCCTAAATGTGGTTGGATAACATGTCTTTGGATGCTTAGTCTTTGAGCCTCAAATCCATGAGTTTAAATGCATGATAGCTACATGTTTGTGTCTTTGTGTATATCATGTTGAGTCTTTAAATGTGTCTAATTTTGCTTGAGTCATATGTCGTATGCTTCTTTGCGTTTTCTTATTCTGGTTTCTAAGTATTTGAGCTATTGCATGAGATCTATGCCTTTTGTTGTAGCATGCTCCTTGAAATTGATTTTGACCTAATTTTTAAGGAACTAAGTGTTCAAGACACCCTAAAATATCCTTCTCATCATCTTAAGTACCTAGTTTTGAAAAGAAAAATTATTTTCATGACCAAAAACAGTTTGGCCGAGAGCTAATGTGTTGCTTGGTGAATCCATTTGGCCAATTTTACTAGGTGTTATGCTACCAAATTTTATACTTGGATTTTGGGTGATATTGGCAAATTAGTTCCATGCTTTAACTTGGTTATGATCTTTCTTGGTGTATGCATAATTTGAGGTATAATCTTGGCTTGTTCAAATGCTTTCCATAGAGTCTTTAAAAGTGTTTTTCATTGCTTTAGTCTTGTTCAAGTTTTGTCTTTAAAACAAAATTTCCTTAAAAGTTAAACTTTCTTGTTTTTTGTGCTTTTCTTGCTTGTCACTAGGTGTTCTTTGTTGTGTCTTAGTAGTTTTCTTTTCTTGAAACTCTTGGGATGTTGTGGCCAAATCACTTGTATTGCATTTGAAAGGTTTTGAACAAGTTTTGAAAAGTGTTTGCTTCACTCCTTTGGTGGATTTTGAGTGCTAGCCTTGCCTTGTTACTTTGGGAGAGTGATCTAAACACTTGGGTTACATTTTGGGTTGGATTTGGTCTCGGTTTTCATGTTGTCTAACCTCTAATCCATTTATTTTGTCTCCGATTTGAGTGTTTTTGTTGTAGGAATTATGGCAAGTTCATCAAATGCACCTACACCAAACAAAAACAATACATTGATGAGATTGCTTCGGGATTTGGAGTTGTCTAGGAAGGAGGCCTTTGAAAAATTGAGAAAAGACAAGGAGCAAAGTGACCTAAGAATCCAAGAGCACATTCAAAGGCTTGAAGCTAGGGAGAAAGAAAGAGAGCCTAGGAAAAGAGGGCATTCTAGGCGCAACCCATCACAAGAGAAGCAAACTCTAAAGATTCCTAAGTTCTATGGTGGAAGTGATCCCAAAATCTTCCTTGATTGGGAAGCTAAAGTTGATCAAATTTTCAATGAAAATCATGTAAAGGATCAAGCACAAGTTGATCTAGTAGTTTTAGGATTTTTGGAGTATGCTAATACTTGGTGGCATAAAGTTTGTAAGAATTATGACCAAGGGCCACCCGCGGCTTTTTCGATGGACATGAAATCTCTTATGCGCGCTAGATTTGTTCCTCCCTACAATAGGAAGGAACTTCTTTTGAAGCTCCAAAGGCTTCACCAAGGTTCTATGAGTGTGAGTGAGTACTTTAAAGAATTAGAGTCTCAAATGCGTAGGGTTGAAATAAAAGAAACTAACAAAGAGAAAATAAAAAGATTTGTGAGTGGTCTTAGGAGAGACATACAAGACCAAGTAGAGTTGTATGAGTACTCCACTCTTGAAAATGTTTTCACACTTGCCCTTGGGATTGAAATTCAATGGAAAAGAAAAAGAAGGGCAAGGAAGAGTTACTCACCCAACCACTACTTTAGTCACTCATGGAAGGGAAAGGATAAAAAGAAACATGATAAGTTCCCTTCTAACTCTCATCAAGAACCACCATGTAAAAGTAAGTCACCAAGTGATCACATTCACCATTCCACTTCTCAAAGATCAAGTTCCATTAAATGTTTTAAATGTTTGGGTTATAATCACATTGCTTTAAATTGCCCAACCAAAAGGACCATGATCTTAAAGAAGAGTAATGATGTTGAAAGTGAACACTCATCTCCCCATTCTCTTTCAAAAGAATCTTCTTCCTCTAGTAAAACTAAAATTTTTTAGAAAGACCCTATGTTATTAAGGCGCATGATAGGTCAAGATCAAAGTGAGCTTGAGCCAACTCAAAGAGAAAACATTTTTCAATCTAGATGCAAAATTAACAAATGGGTTTGCTCTCTAATTATTGATGGAGGAAGTAGTACCAATGTAGCTAGCACAAGGTTAGTGGAAAAGCTTTGCTTAGAGACCATTCCTCATGCTAAGCCCTACAAGCTTGCTTGCATAAGTAAAAAGGGAGAAAAATATGTCAATAAACAAGTCCTAATTAACTTCTCTATAGGAAGCTACAAAGATGAGGTGCTATGTGATGTTGTTCCCATGGAAGTCACACATATCTTACTAGGTAGGCCATGGCAATTTGATAAACAAACTTTACATGATGGCCATACCAACTAATACATTTTCTTCTTCATAAATGGGAAAAAGACCATTTTACTACCTCTATCACCTCAAGAAGTTAATAAGGATAGAAATATAATAAGAAAAGATAAAGAAGAAAAAGAAAAGGGGCAAGCTTTCACCAAGGTGTTACTTGCCTACAAAAAAAAATCTTCCAAAGCAAGATGTACATCACCCTTCCTTCTCTTCCCAAGCCAAAAAGGAAGGCCCAAAGCACAAGCAAGAGAGGAAGAATAGTCTAGAAAATAAAGATGGCCTAACCAAAGCTAGGGGTAATACCCTTAGAAAGGATGGAACAAGAGCTCACAAAAGGGAGGCACAAATCCTCCCCCAAATCAAGTCAAGCTCCATCTACAAAGGCTTAAAGAATTTGTGGTCAAATTCTCTCCAAGGAGGGGTGGATGATGAAGGATTGACCCCAACCAAGGATGGAGGCAAATGCTTAAGAAGACTAAGCATGTTTAGAAAAGAAGTTCACTAATCTTTCATCCCTTTCATTTGTGTTTTCTATTTTTGATTCCCTAAGTTGACTTAGTTGAATCAACTTTAGTTGACTTGTTGACCTTTGACTAGGTTTGACTTGTTGACTATAGTTGACTTGACTTAAGCCAACATGTTAATCTATGTTTATTTGCTTTATAGGTTAATTAGGAGTAAGAAAGAAATGCTAGGTGGCGCATGGTGATTGGGGAGCATAAATGATGTGGAGGAGAGAGTAAAGCAAAAGGCATAAAGCATAACGTAAAAGGCATAAAACAAGTGTACCTATGTACCTTTGGTCTCCTTTGTTTTTAGCACACTTTGGCCACTTTTTGGAGACATATGAGACACATTATTTGTCTCCTTTTGTGCTAGAACGAAACTAGCCTTGCACACATCATAGTTGGCTCTTTTGTCTCTTATTTTTGTAACCTTATTTGACCTAGTTTCTAGAAGCTAGGGTTAGGTTTTTGTAGAGACATCCTTAGGTATCTTTTATTTGCTTATAGGCCCCTAAACTCTTCTATATAAGGGGTGCTCCTAGACATGTAAAAGGGTTGAACATTTTGAAGTAAAAACACTTTTGTGTCTCAACCATTTGTGAGAGTTTCCTCCCTTGGGAGTGAATACTTTTAAGCCTTATCTTGCATAGTAAGTGGCGGCACACATCCACTCAACTTCAAGGTTGTCATGGCTTCTAGCCTAGCCTTGTAGTGGCGTGCTTCTCACATTTTTACCATTTCTTTCCTTTCCATTTTATGTTTTCTTCTTCCTTTAATTGTTCTTGGTTTTCTATGGTTTACGTGCTTTCCATTTCCTTTTTGTTTTGAATCAATCCATCATCTTCTGCTCTTGAGCTTTATGAAAGGAACCTTCACATCTAGATAGCTTGCTATCTTAATGTCCAGTGGGGATTTCGCTTTGCTTTCTTAATCAAGTCACACCATATTCAATAATCTTAAAAATGAACAAGATAATCCTTCATCATCTACTCAACAAGCTTGCAACTTATTTCTTTTCAGAAATCCTCTTTCAAAAATGCAAAATAATTTTTCATACGAAAGTAATCAACATTGTAGTTTTCAAATGGATTACAATTGCTATCCACAGCAACCACGTGATTTTCAGCAACAAATTGTCACACCTACTTCTACACCTGATATAAGTGGGTTAACTTTACGACAATTTAATGATCTATATCCTAGATCATCTTTTTTGGGATATGGGCAACAACCACATTCTGAGTGTCCACCTCAGCAACCATATGTTCCAAATAGTTTTCAGCAACAATATGTACCACCACAGCAAGTTGAAGCAACCAATGGACCATCCTACATGGAAGTTATGATATTAATGGGTGAAGCTATAGAGAAATTAGAGTCCATGGATGAAAGGTTGCGAGTTGAACAAAGATGCAGAAATATTGAGCAAGAGTGGTACGAAAATAAGCAAATATTGTCTGATTTGTTGAGGGATGCAAGTAAGAACAACTTCATAGAATTACTTGTAACTATTAATACCACCCCTCAACCCCATCAGAGATTTCCTGAAAATCCAGATTTTAATGAACTTCGTCATGAAATCAAAGATGTGCTTCTTAAGTTGAACAAATGTCTGAAGATTTGAGTCAGCAATGAATGATGCAGTGAGAAAGATCACTTTGGAAGATATGATGAATATGATGATTGAAATGATGAAGATCAATCAGACATATCAGAAAGAGATGATGAATGCCGCCACACAAAGCTTGCAGAGTCAGTCTGAAAAACCAATGGCGGAGTCACATCACATTGATATATCTACTGATGGATATAATGATGCTCATAGCAATATGTCTACTGATGGACATATCAATTTTGCTAAAGATGTTGCTGATGAAGAAATTAAAGATTCTCACACAAACATATCTACTGATGGATATGTTGACGATGCTCCATGTGGATATAAAGTTGTACCTATTGATGAGGATATGAGTACAAATGATCATTTTCAAGAGCAAAGTTGTGAGAACAATACAATGGAGGAACCAAGTGCCGTTGAAGAGCTAATAGTATTCGAAGATGCAGCTGAAGCATCTATTATTGCAACTGACTTGGTTAATGATGAAGCAGTAGAGTCAACAACACCAGGTGAAAATTTTTGCTCAGAAGATGAGATTATGAGGATTACTGATGATCCGCTTAACCATCTGAATGCACCTGATGATGCTCAAGTTGAGTTGAAGCCACACACTCCACACATCAAGTTTGTTGATGTGAATTATGCAAATAAGTTTTCAGTGGTTATCTTTGTTGACATGGCTACAACAGGTAAAAAGCTTAGATTCAAATTCTTTTGAAACCATTATTGATAAAAAATTTAAATTGCATGCATGTTTGTTTTTTGTTTCTGTTTTTAATTTTAAAATAATTTCAAAAATATGTGTTTTTGTTTTCTTTAATAAAATTGTACAAGCTGACTTGTACTTTATAAAATTAAAGAAAATAAATTTTGACATATGGCCAGATTGAGCCAATAGTCACAAGATTTTTCGTTTCCTCCCCAAAATAAGTCCATCAAGGAAAATTTTTTTGAAATAAGTGTGGGGAGACAAACTATAGGTAGGATTTTTCTTTTTTCTGTTTTTCAATTTTTTTTGTTTTTGTTTTCATTTAAAAAGAAATTGTGATTTCTTTTTGAGAAAATTGTTAAAGTATTAACTTTTTACTAAGTGAAACTTTTAAACAATATGTCTCATAAGAAATCCACCAAAAATATTTCCCTGCTTTCAATAAAACATATTGACATTGGATTTTGGGATTTGATTCAATAATTGGGATGATCATAATTCTGGAAAAATAAAAGTCATGTTGATATGAGTGGATTGTTTCTATGATTTACTAATTGAGTTGATTTGAGAATTTCTTTATTAAATCTTTTGTGAAAGAATTTGACCTTGTGAGTCTTGAGCCTTAATGCAAAGGATGGACCGCCATGTGCCATTCCTATTTTTTCTTGAGTGACTTGTGCATGTTTTTTTATACTCAAATGTTTATCTTGACTCTTTTGTTTTGCATCTTAGGTGAATATGCATGATTTGATATGACTGAGGCATTTCTTATTTTTAGCTACTTGGCCAAATAAGCCAACCTTGATATTAATCCATTGGTAGCCCCTTTGAGCTTTAAACTTATTTTTCTTGTTTTAAGCCTATTGCATAACCTTGAAAAGAAAAAGACCATATTCTACCTTAGGAAGAAAGAAGGAGCTAATGGATTGTGTTCAAGAATGGTTGAGGAATAAAGTGTATGGGTGAGTACCTCACCCACAAAATAATGAAAATGGCAATAAGGAAAAAAAATGATGAAAGAGTTTTGAAAGAAATGTTTAAGAAAATGATTCTTTAATCAAAAAGAGCAATAAATGGAAAAGAGTTGTTTTTGAAATTATGCTCCATTATTCTTTCTATATTTTAATTTTAAAAACCCTCAAAAAGTCCTAAATTTTTCCTACCTTTGCCTTGGCCCCATTATAACATGTGAAAAGTCCTCATGATCTTTGAATGCATATTTTTCTGAAAGTTTGTAAATATTAGAGTCTTGTTAAGTATTATGATAGTTTACTTACATGGGTATTTTGAGTGAAAACACAAGTCAAAACACTTGAGCGAATTTTGGAGAGAAAATATACACTTTATCTTGAGTGATATCTTTCATAATTGATTGTCTTGTGAATTCAAAAGATTAACTCATGTGTGAAAAATAGAACCTTTCCGTTTGTATATACATGATAATTTGATCTCTAGAGTATTGATTTGCCTCCAATGATGTTCATTCCTTTGATCCAGTGTTGATGTGAAATAAAATACCTCAGATTAAGTTTTGAAATTCTTCGATTTTGCCCAGGAGTGCAAAAAGATAAGTGTGTGGTTATGATGAGTGCGTATTTTTGCCCTTATTCAATGTTTAATTCTGAGTATTTAATTGAATTTGTGTGCTTAAAGAGTGATTTAATTAACAATTCTGATATTTAGGCTATTTGAACTTGTGCGATAAAAATGTGCTAAAAAGTGATTTTTAGTTGCATAAATTATTTCTTGGATATTTTAACGTTTGTTAATGCAGCCGAAGTTAAGATTAAGCTCATTCAAGTTACAGAACACCTTTAAATAAGGCTGAAATTAGCAAGTTCTGAAAAAATCACTTTTGCACTCCTAGTTTTTACTTATACACTCCCCTTTTTCTAAATAGGTCTCACCAAAAACCTATTATGCACCCCCTAATATGTCTATTTACACCCCCTTCTAATAGGTCCTACCACTTAAACTCCATTCAACTAGATGCTGCCATGTGGCAATCCCCACCTTTCAAATCAGGCCAACCATATGTTGGCATGTGGCATGAATCCTTGCAAACACATATGCACCAATTAAACACTGCCACATCATCATCTCCTCCATTTCACACATGAAACCCTAACCCTAATTTTAGCAACCATAACCACCCTCCACCACTTGCCGCCGCCGTTCACCGTCAAAGCACTATAAGTTGCACTCCACCATGCCAGAAATCGCGCACCATTCACGCATCCACACCAGTCACGGCCACCACCATCCTCTTCGCATCTTGTCAGAAACCTGCATCAGTTCACGTTGGAACAGCAAAAAACGTAGCCACTGCTGCGAGCCACCAACGTTTCGCAGTCCACAAGAGCGAACCTGCAATGCAAACAACAACACTAGCAACCATTGCAGAAGCAACGCGCCACCGCAGCTTCCTCCTTCCTCTCTACGCCATTACTGCACCTATTTGCATTTGGACCTCACGTTGTCACAATTGCATCTCTGCACCTGTTCGAGCAGCCAAGTCGCCGGAATACAGCAGCAGCAGAAGCCACCACCACCGCACTTATTCATCACCATTGCAGCAAATTCACCATCTTCTCGCGTCGTTCGCACCTGCAGCCTCCATAGCAGCAGCCTCTTCGTTCACGCTGCAGTAGCACACCATCACCACCATTTCTGCATCTGCACCGTGAGCTAACCATTGCAGCGTCGCCAGAAAACGTGAACCAGCAGCACCAGCAGCACCAGCAGCAGTAGCATGACAATGGATGAGCACCACCGTCAGTCACAATCCATGATGGAGATGGAAACCTTGAAACATAGTAGAAACCTAAAGGAGGCGAAAACCCTAATTCTGGAGAAAGAAAGTGCACTATACCACATGTTAGTCCGCTATTGCACAATCAAACTGGTCAAACAGTCAACTATGGTTAAATGTTTAAATATGGTCAAAGACTGATCAAATGAGAGAGGTTTAACTGCAAATATTGATATTTTTGGATGTCTCTGCAAATTTGAACTACAAGATTAAAAATGGCTTATTGAGAAAATTAATGCAAACCTTATTTGTTAATAATTTATCAGATATCTCTAAATAATTAATTTATTTAATTATATCATAAATTATTAACCAAACTATATTTGTTAAATAGTCTAGATCTCTCCAAATATCTTTGAATATTTATCTTTATCTTTATTTTAAAAGATATTTGAGAGGTTTCACCAACCGAAAAGCCCAGCCCAAATCCTATATAAAGAGACAAAGGGAGAAGCAGAAGAGAGGAAGCTTGGGACTTCGGAGTTTTGGGACCCTTAGGGTGGCCTAATTTCGTTTCCTTTCTCTCTATCCATTCTTCTATTTTTATTTTGCATTCATGGAGTTCTAAACTTCTTAGGTTGATGCCATTGTAATTTCTTAATTGGATTCTGAGGTTAGATCAATTAATTTCTTTGTTCTTTTTATTATTTGGTGAGGAGATAAAAGAATAGACATGATTAGGCATAGTAAAATTTGATTGAGACTGTACTTTGGTAGAATTTACTGTGGATAATCTAAAAGTTCTCACTTTTAATTGAGACTGTACTTTGGTTAAAAGTGAGAACCCCAACAAATTAATTGAGACTTTACATTGATTAATTTGTAAATCTACAACAATAATTAATTGAGCAATAATCTTTAGATAACCAATGATGAATCTATTTTGAAAAAGTAATGAAATCAATCTATTTTCTTTACAATTGTTTTTAACTCTTTTTATCTTTTCTATTTCTTTCTTGTTTATCTTAATTCTCTTATATTTTATTATTTTATTAGACTAACTCTTTTGTATAGATTTTATAAGAACTAATTTGTTAAAAAACAATTCCGTGTTCATTGGGAGACGACTTTGGGTTACTTTACCCTATCTATTTTGTTGACTACTATCTTAGCAATACTGACATTGCTATAGTTTAGTGGTATTAATTTGATCGCGTCAACGACAGCATTATCACACAACCTCCTGGATTTGAGGATCATCTCTATCCTAACCATGTTTTCAAATTGAAAAAGGGCCTTATATGGTTTGAAACAAGCACCAAGACAATGGTATGAAAGGCTAAGCAATTTTCTCTTATCAAAAGGTTATGTTAGAGGTGTAGTGGATAAAACACTCTTCATTAGAAAACATGAAAATGATGTTATACTTGTTCAAGTGTATGTTGATGATATCATCTTTGGTTCAAATAACAACACATTGTGTGAAGAGTTTGTTGCAGCTATGCAGGGAGAATTTGAGATGTCCATTATGGGTGAGCTTACCTACTTTCTAGAGCTACAAGTCAAGCAACTCAAGCATGGAACATTTTTAAATCAATCAAAATATTGTTTTGACTTGTTAAAAAAGTTCAAAATGGAGGATTGCACGGAAGTTGCCACTCCAATTGTAATAAATTGTCTTATGGATGCAGATGAGGCTGGCCAACCAGTGGATTCAACCAAATATAGAGGGCTGATTGGGTCTTTGCTCTATCTTACAGCAAGTAGGCCAGATATTCAATTTGGAGTATGCTTACGTGCTAGATTTCAAGCAAATCCAAAGGAATCACACTTTAAGGCTGCAAAAAGAATTCTAAAGTACCTCAAAGGAACAACCAATGTTGGTTTATGGTATCCATGTGATTCTAACATATCTCTTAGTGGCTTTTCAGATTCAGACTATGCAGGGTGCAAATTGGATAGGAAAAGCACAAGTGGTACTTGCCATTTCCACAACTGAAGCTGAATATATTGCTGCTGGACATGGCTGTGCATAAATCATATAGTTGAAACATCAACTTTTGGACTATGGTGTAAGGCTAAGCAAGGTACCTTTGTATTGTTATAATACTAGTGCAATCAACTTAACCAAGAATTCAATACAACATTCTAAAACCAAGCATATAGAGATTAGGCATCATTTCATTCGTGATCATGTTCAAAAGGGAGATTGTGAAATCAAATTTGTTAAAACTGATAATCAATTGGCGGATTTGTTTACAAAACCATTGGCTAGAGATAGGTTTAACAAGCTAAGAACTGAACTAGGCATTTTAGACATCAAGAATGTGGCCTGATGTGTTTGCAGCATGTTAATCTTATGTACTCATGCAAAATCTGCTGTTGTATGCAAAAATTAAAAATTGTCATAGTCAACCTGTTGATTTTGCATTTCAACATGTTGAATTCACTTAAATCTGCCTCTGTTTGCATAATTCATGATCTGTCTACCTGCTGATTCTGTATTTCAACATGTTTATTTCACTTAAACTGCTTCTGAATGCTGAAAAATTTATTTGCTATGATTTTTAATCTGCTAATTTCACAATTCAGTATGTTGATTTCATTAAACTGAATCTGGAAAAATAAAGTTCAATTTCACGATTTTCAATTGATTGATTTTCAAAATCAGTCAGCTGATTTCACTTAACCAGATTCTGTTTTTAATCTCTGATGCTTTGATGTTGTTTTAGTCGACTGATTCTATTTTTCAACGTGTTGATTTTACTTAAATTGTGCTTTTACTCACGAATTAAATTGTTAAGCTGACTCAGTCAAAGAAAACATCTTTTTGTTAGGTACTATCTGCTCCTAACTGCCCATTTCATCAGCCATGTGTTACTTTTACAAAATTGTTAGACTGTAAAAAGCATTCTTGCGTACAATTTCAATGTGCATATAGCTCACATGATCTGAACTGATTGATTCTCTCATAAAAACACATTGAAAACATCATGAATGCATGAGATACTATTTTGGACTGCATTAAATTGATTTGGATAACCTAAAACGAATTAATTAAAAAAATTTGCACCATTTAATCAATTGTTTCTGAAAATTAGCTTATTGAATTATAAATATTGCACTTGTATTGTTGCATTTGCATCATACATCTCTTAGAAACAGCCATACCAACACTCATCATGCCTCGTCGTTCCCAAAGAGCTATCCAATCTGATGATGAGCAGTGCACTCCTCCTACCCTAAGGTCTCCAAATCATGAAAGCCATGGAAGAATTGAAGCATGGTTTGAGGATCATGAGGACAACATTCAAGTGTTCCTCATTGAGATGAATAGGAAGCAGATCAGCATTCCTAAGGTGCTGAGGTTCTCATGGCTAAGGGCTGAAGGCTTTGAGAGCCTATTCCAACAACTAAAGCATCAAAAGTTGAAGTCATTCCTTGAACTTTCAGGGAAAATCTATCCAGACTTGGTGAAGGTGTTTTTCACTAACTTAGAGTTCAAAAATGATGTCCTACTGTCCAGCATTAAGGGTGTTCAAATGGAGATCAACAAGAGAGCTTGGAAATATATGGTTGGACTCAAACCAAGGGGTGTGCAAGTGAGAAAAGGTGAAATTGGGGTTGTTCCATAATTCAACAAGATGCAATACTATGGCCAATGCTTGAGAAATCCTATTGCTGAAATCAAACACTTCCATGTTGGTGGTCGGATCAAAGGTTACTTGGTATGATTGTCACAAAAATCCTTATTCCACGTGGTACCAACCATTCAACATTGACTGAGGGAGATTTGATACTCATGTATTGCATTCAACACAACATTCAAGTGGATTGGATCTATGTGTTTCATGATCACATGCTCAAGATGATGTGACCCCAATAAGACTTATAGCAATGGGCCAACGCCTGGGTCCAATCTTTTTAATTTCTTTTAATTTCTTTTATTTTCTGTTATTTTTTTTTTAATTAAATAAGTGATCTAATTTGGTTTGTTTTGTTAATTGTAGACATTTTCAAAACCTTCCTATTAGTATTGGGCCTACGGCCCAACTCCTCCTTCACATCTCCACGCTGCAGCCAATATCTTCTTCAAACAACAGCGTCAATTGGGCCTTCTGCATGTAGCAGCCCAATCACATCAAGCAGGTAGAGAACACTCCCGCCTTTCATCAGCTCACCATAAATCCTAGTTTAGGTCGTTACCTATTCGGGATCCCCCAAACCAGTGAGAAACCAAAGCGAACCGAGCTTAAACACCATAAATCCTCATTCCGCTGCATTTTCCCTCGCTCTCTACGAGATTCAATCGGTGGAACACCGATTGGGAGAGCTTTTCCGGCGATACCGCGACAGAGGAGCCTCATCAAGTGGTAATCAGAGCCACTCGGTTCTCGGCATTGTCGCGAGATAAGTGTTCTTCATTTTTCTCTTTGTTGTTATTTCTTCAATTTTTTTTGTTCGATTTCGTCTTGTTCTGGCTTGATTGAGTTGTGCGTCTCTGTTGTTCATCTGTGCTAATATTTTTCATGCTAAAATTGATTCAAAATACTTGTTATGATTGTCTTGGATCAATACTGATTAATGCATTGTCACAAGCTTCCTAATCTGCCGATTCAAATGCATGTCAATTAGGTTTTTCAATTTTTTTTACCTAGCTTTAAATTGTATAATCTCGTGGTTTTGTCTTAATTTTTGATAATTCGTTTTATATGTCCTCAACTCTATAGATGTTGTCCCTGTTTTGTGTTTTGTTCACTGATTTGTATCTCTTTCAGTTCCTTTTTTTGTGTTTAAATCATTAGTTTCTGTTAGTATATGTTTTGTTGAATTCTGATTTGTTCTTAGATCATGAACAAATAATCTGCAAATCCTGTTTCTATGTGTTTTCTGTTGCCAATTTATTTGTTTCTAAGTTGTCTCTTGATTCAATTTGATGTTCGTCTGATATTGAACTAAGTGTTGGCCAATGATTGTTGCTACCAAACTGCATTTAAGTTATTCAAATCTGGATGTGTTCATAGTACTCATGAGGTTCTGGTTTAGCTGAAAGCATAGGCTATGGTAGCACCTTGTTTTTGTGCATTCTAGTTTCTTGAATCAGTGCCTGGCCAGTTAGTCGCTTTTGGAGCAGTTTTATAAATATTTTCACAGTATCTACTACTTGATTCCAGTTTAAAACTGTCTCTATTTTTTCGTTTGTTTGCTATATCACTATTCTTGTCTCTGTGATTAGCCTAGTGTATGGTGTTTTTGACATGTATCTGCAACTTCATTTTTGACTTGATTGTATTGGCAAATTTAGTCATTTAGATCACATATGTGTGCACTGACCGTGGCCTTAGTTGTGAGTTTTGCAGATTGATTACTTTGTTTCTCTGCAGTAGCTACTTTGTGGTGCTATGATTCTCATAGTCTATGACTACTTTGGCCAACATCAGTGTTTTAAAAATTTGTTGCATCTATCTGTGTTATTACACTATTGACCTTGTTTCATGCAGTCAGTTGTCTGGTCTGGATTTGCTTTGCAGTTGTTGTTTTGTCAGTCTATTGATATTAAAACTGTTTTAGTTTTCTGTTTGTCTGGTCCAATTCAATGCAGTAGTGGTATCAAGTTTCATTTACTCTTGAGTGCCTTTGTTATGGCCTGACTCGCTAGTTGTCTCCACAATTTCTGGTGCTCTTACTTTAATTGTCTGCTACTGGTTTCTTTGTTCACACATGTTCAGATTTTGAGATTGTCAAATGACATAAGCTGCTGCACCTTCTGTAATCTGTGTTGATGATTGATTCAAATCTGCTGCATATTGATTTTGTTTTGTTCTGCACTGGTCGAACCTTTTCTATTTGTCCTGTATGTGTTTTCATCATTATTTTTGAGTTGAATCATTTGTCTTTGTCATATGCCATTGACCATTTGAATGGAATTGGATAACTGCTTTGAAGTGAACCGTGCTTTAAAACAATAGTTGCACATGTGCTCTGTGAGTTGAAAAGAAAATCTGTGAGTTGAAAAGAAAATTTGTGAGTTGAAAAGAAAATTTGTGGATAAGACTATGATTGAAATTCTGCATTGACTCATTTGAGTGAAGAGAAAGAGTGCATCCAAATACAAAATAGTTCACGATTTTGTATTCACCATTACTTTCTAATACAATGTGCATGTGCTCTTGATTCAACTTGTTTTGAGTCTTTCTTTGAGTTTGGTTTTTGTTCATCTTGTCTAGACACCTTCTTTAGGTTCCTTTTGTGTGTCTTCTTTATTGGTTAGCTTGTTTTTCTTGGTTGTCTTTATTGGCTATCCTTGAGTTTGTCTCTTAAATCTTTCAATTGATGCTGTCCCATTCTTTCATTTGAACTTTTATTGCTTTCTGCTTTGTTATTCTTATGTGGAAGATTGTGCATGCTCTTGGTTCACTTTGCTTCCAACTCACTGTTTTGGAAATCCTTGTAGGTAAAGCCTCTTCTTGAAGGTGGAGTGTTGAGTGAACCTGTTGGGAGGTACATTGCCGAGAGATTCATAGGAGTGAGCTGGGACTTGAGACCATAAAAGTGGAAGACACTTGAGGGAGACTTATTTGGAGGCTGACCGAGAGAGAGACATAGCATAGCTTTCTTTTATTTTGTCATTTCTGTTTTCATGTCACGGGATTTTGTGTAAATTTTCTTTTAGATTTCAGTGTTTTCCTTTCATTTGGCTTAGGTGGGAAAATGCTTTAGAGCAATCCCATCCTTAGCAAGTTTGTAATAGTTTAAGCGTTTAGTGTGAGGTTCAAGGGGTTTCAAAGGCCACTTGAATTTTCACTTAGGATTTTCGTCTAGTTTATGTTTTTCGCTTTTATGTTTTTTGTTTTATGCTTTTAATATCCAGGTTTTGTGTGCTTTGTGTTTGCCATTTATGTTTTAGGTCACCGTGATATCTAGGTGCCATCTGTTTAACACCTAGTTGACCTTCTTTTGGTCTTTAAGTTTTCACTTTCTTCACACACCTTGTCAATTTGTTTTTCACACAATTTGTTTCATTTGTATTTTTATTGAGAAATTTTGTGAAAGCATTTTAGAGATCTCTGGCTAGGAAAGGCTTGGTTCCTAAGCTTGTCCATGTGACTCACCTCTCTTTCCTGGGAGTATCTCTAGAATTCTTTTCCACTACTTTCTCTTTAGAAACTCATCAACTTTGTGAAAAAAAAATTTGTCAAAAGTGTTTCAAAATGAGTTTTTCTTTTTCTAGCCGAATGCATGTAGATAGGCATAATAGTGTGCATTTAGATAGGCATAATAGTGTGCATTTAGGTAGGCATAATGGTAGTCATGAGTTGCATCAAACCATTCATAGTGCCATTCCATTCTTTGGGGAAGATATAGGACCAATATCATTTAAAGATTGGATGTGGGATACTGAGAAATTGGTGCAACCTTTGTTTAGTAAATATATTCATTTAGACATTCTTAGACATGTTACATCTAGGTTCGTAGGACGTGCATTTGATTGGTGGCAAGAGAGGCAATATAATGTGAAAATGGGGAGAATATCATGCATCAATACATTTTATGAATTAAAAACATGCATATGGAAACATTTCATACCCCCTTCATTTAGGATCACTAAAGAACAACAAGCAAGGATAGAAGACTTCATCCAAAACATTGCTAAGTTTTCTAGACTAGAAAAAGATTTTAAGCACAATTTAGACTTGCTCTTGAGTGAACAAAGAAAAAAAGAAAAATACAAGAGAGAGCAAGCTAAACATCAAAAGCTTCGAGAGTTTCAAAAGAAGCAAGAAAAAGAAGAGCTTGCGAAGTTTTGTGCTCAAAAAGAACAAGAGGAAAAAGAGATAAAAGAGAAGAAAAAAAGAAAGGAAGAAGAAAAGGCTAGAGAGGAGAGTCTAAGAAAAACAAAAGATGAGAATAAGAGAAAAGAATTAGAGGACAGGGAGAAAATAAAACAAGAGAGTAATTTTGAAATACAATCACAAGTGGTAGAGTTAAAGTGCATTTCAAAAGAGCAAAAAGGACTCTGTGTTAGGGATTTGGTGATCAATATTCTTCATCAATTCCTTACATGAAGATCCCATTTTCAAACAAAGTTTTTCCATCTTTAAACTCTACTCACTTTTTCATTCAATCTTTTGTTCTGTTTTCTTCTCAAAATTTTTGTTCTCCATCTCATTTCCTTATTTCATCTTCCTCAACACAACATTCAAGTGGATTGGATCTATGTGTTTCATGATCACATGCTCAAGATGATGTGACCCCAATAAGGCTTATAGCAATGGGCCAACGCTTGGGCTCAATCTTTTTAATTTCTTTTAATTTCTTTTATTTTCTATTATTTTTTTTAAATTAAATAAGTGATCTAATTTGGTTTGTTTTGTTAATTGTAGACATTTTCAAAACCTTCCTATTAGTATTGGGCCTACGGCCCAACTCCTCCTTCACATCTCCACGCTGCAGCCAATATCTTCTTCAAACAACAGCGTCAATTGGGCCTTCTGCATGTAGCAGCCCAATCACATCAAGCAGTGTCTCCAATCTTCTTTTGCAACCGTGACCAGAGAGTTAGCAACATCTGTTTTGGGCCATCAATTAAGTCTAGCCTATCTGCTTATTAGAGGGATGCGAGCCACACATCACGAGTGTCAAGCTAGGTTTCTTTCGCGCATCGCCATTCACGCGAATCACTCGTTCAGCCTCCACCCAGCCAAACCTTTTCCACCTTTGTTTTGCGTTGGAGCGCCATTAGGGTTCTGCCTTCATGCCTAACCAAAGTCCGCATCTATCCACCACATGCTTTTCACTCACAACCATCTCTTGCTGTCAACACGAGATTCTTCCTTCACGCGTTTTCACACCCCTCTTGATGGGCTTTTATCAACAGCCCATTTGCTTTCACGTTGAAGCATCACAAATACATCAACATTCACTCATGCGAAGTAACCCTCTACTAGGGTTCCGTTGGTCCTTTGGCTGCACCTCTTTGCTAGGTTTCCTTTCCTCCACCATCACGTTTTCCTTACCAATCACTTAGGGTTAACCTCATATCTTTGCCGTTAGGAAACTCTGTTAGACGGCATTTCTTCTTCTCCCTTTCCCGGTTGCCTTCAGTTATAAAAGGCAAGCCAACCTTATTGTAATACAGCTTTGATGAATGAGAATATTCGGTAGAGAACACTCCCGCCTTTCATCAGCTCACCATAAATCCTAGTTTAGGTCGTTACCTATTTGGGATCCCCCAAACCAGTGAGAAACCAAAGCGAACCGAGCTTAAACACCATAAATCCTCATTCCGCTGTGTTTTCCCTTGCTCTCTACGAGATTCAATCGGTGGAATGCCGATTGGGAGAGCTTTTCCGGCGATACCGCGACGGAGGAGCCTCATCACAAGGCCAAGAGGCTCACGGATTTTAGGCTTCCATATGTGGTTTTGGTGTCTAAATTCATTGAATACTTTGGTATTGATGTAGAGGATGAGTTAGAGGAGTCAACTGGACTATTGAATCATAACTCGAACCAAAATCTGCACAAAATGGGCTCTATCAAGGTGAGAAATGGATGGACAACTGCTGGAGCTGTTGTTGGTAGTGCACATGACCATGAATTCGGTCCAAGTGGTGCAAATCAAGAGGAAGAACCAACTGTTGGACCTATGGACTTGATTCCCTACAACCCTCCAGAGAATAGAGGTCCTGTGTACTCACATTTTGAGAGGATGGTGTTGAACCAGCTGCATGAGCTCAATGTGTCTCAACATGAACATCACAACTTTTGCAATGAGAGATTCAATGCATTGGATGGCCAAATCCATGACATCCATGATATGTTCCACTCATTCCAGACCAGAAATGATCCTCAGGATGACTGAGTGTGGTGGTTGTTTAGCTTTATGCATTTGTTTTCTGTTTTCAGTTTCTGTTGGTTGTATTCTCTTCCAGTATTAATCAAATGATATGCAATGCTTGTTATCTTTATGCATTTGTTCTCTTTGATGAATCCAAAGGGGGAGAAAAATTAGAAAAATTGGAAAATGGATAATTGATCACATTAAACTAAGCATTAAATTGGAATCAATAATCAAATCTGAATTTGAATCCATATTATTGATAGGGGGAGCATGATCACATTTGTATACTTGCTAGTTTGTGTGTATTGCTACTGTAAATGTTTTTCAGGTTCACAAGCTTCAAGCTAAGGTATCACTTCATCAATTGGTATCCAACAAATGGAAGCATTTGCAATGAAAGATAGAAGAAGATAGATGAAAGGAAATAGAGGTTGGCTTCATCAAATTAGGGGGAGATTATTGACATGAGAAGCCAAGGTGGTTTGCTTCTTGTAGATTTGATGAAGATTGAATGAAGCTTTTTTGAACTATCTTGAAGCCATTACCATTGGAATGAAGCCTACATTGATGAAGGAAAGGAGATTTGATGATATCCATGGTGATCAAGGCTGGAACGTGTGCTCTCCATGTAGTTACATCAATTAGAAAGTGTATTTGTAGTTTGTAATTCATGTTGTAGACCTTATAGCATTAATTAGATGTAGTTTGGTCTTTATTTTTTTCTTAATCTATTGAATGGTTTTTCAACAGGTTAAAATGTCTCTTTTAATCTGTTGAATGGCTTTTTAACAGATTAAAAGGTTGGCTGCAGTAGTCTTAAACTACAACAAATTCAATTAGTTGATTTAGTTTTTAATCGACTGATTTCACTTAAGTCAAGTGAAATCAACTGATTGATTTGAAAATCCACCTGTTGAATTTCGTAATAGTTTGACTATAAAAGATGTGATTTTCGAAAGAGATGTATGTTGATCATTTTAGAGCACGATTTTGTTCTAGAAACTTGTGGAAACTCTCTCCTTCGTGATCATATGTTGAAGATTGATCTTGGATCAATTCTTGGAGCTTTTGGCTTGGTTTGAAGCTTAGAGAAAGTGGTTTGTGGTAGGCTAGGTTGTGCTACCACTGAGGTTTGATCTTTCTCAAGCTTTGTGTGTGTGCCTGGTAGTTTTCCAGGTCTACAAGAAGGTTCTTGCTGTGTTGGTGTGATTCTTGTGTGATTCAAGAGTCTTTTATGGTGTTTTTGCATATTTTGGAAGTGTAAGGGTGGATACTTTGTAAACCTTTTGAAATAGTGCAAATTCAAGCTAAGGTTGCCTTGACAAACTAGATGTAGCTCATGTTTGAGTGAACCAGTATAAAATCTCGTGGTGTCCTCTCTTCTCTAACCTTTCTCTCTTACATTTTCATTTTAAAGTTTCAAGAACTTGTGCTTTAATCATCTTTTTCATGTTCTTGCATGTTTTCATGGCATCTGCAGCATTGATCATTTTTGTATAATCATTTGGAATTGGTCTTGATTATTCTTGAGCATTGTTTCTGGTTTAAAATTCAAATTCGCATTTATCCTAGTATTTCAGTCGACTATTTTTCAGTTTCAATCAATTGATTATACCATAAAAGAATTTGTTTAGTAAAATCAATCTGTTAACTCTGTTTTTGATCGATTGAAGGTGTATAGTTCAGTATTGTTGCATCCTAACTTGGTGATCTATTTGATTCAATTAAAGGTGATTTTTAGCTTTCAAAGATAGCCTAAATTTTTAACTAGCCAATTCAACCCCCCCCCCCCCTTCTTAGCTTTTCAACCATTTCAAAACTAACATTTAGCATATGGATTCATTCCATCTGTAGCAAGTCCAAATCTAATGTTCCTTGAATCATTGGAGAAATTTAGGAACATGGAATCAATTTTCTTCCATTGCAAACCATCTACCGGATGTCTCAAATGGTCATCTGTTGTACATCCATTTGCATGCCATCTCATGAGTTTTGCATCATTTGCATTGCTAAATAAATGTTTCAATCGTGGAACTACAAGAAGATACCACAAAACTTTTACCGAAGGACCCTTACTATCAGATTCAAACTCACTATGTTTTTATTTGTATCGTGACACCCCACATTGTGGACATTGATGTAACATGGCTAACTCCTTCCTGTACAAGACACAATCATTTGGGCATGCATGATTTTTTTTTATCCTCCATACCCATCGGACATAATATCTTCTTCGCATCATAATTGCGTGTTGGCAACGTGTTACCTTTAGGAAGCATGTCACTCAACAACTCAAGTAATTCCGTGAAGCTTTTATAAGTCAACCCATTTCTTGCCTTCACATTGAACAATTTTAATACCGTTGACAATCGAGTATACTTAGTGCATTCTGCGTACAGAGGTTTTTCTGTGTCATTGCACAAATTGTCATACACATTCGCACGTTGAAAGGAATCATGTCCAATATCACGAATCATTTCCTCCATTCGATCATCCATCTCTAAATCAACTTCTTTTGCTTCAGACACATCTACACTTGGCATGTCTATTAATTCACCATGCCATATCCACTTTGTGTAGCTCTTTAAGAAACCATCACAAAGAACATGCTCCTTAATAACGTCAGTTGGTAGTTTTCTCTCATTCAAACAATTAACACACAAGCAATAGAATTTTCCATTATTATCTGGAACATTCATATTTGCAAATTCAAGAAATTCTTATACTCCATTCTCATATTCATTTGTTGTGCGTAAACAATTTATCCAACTCTCATCCATTATTGTGTGTATAAATTAACACCACTGCTTTTGGTTAGAGAGTGGAAACAGCCAAACACGTAGTCCAATCTGTGAACTCAACACTACCACCATTTAATATAACATAACAACTCATTTGACTTTGGAACGGTTCACACAAAGGAATTCTAAGTAACAAAAATTCTATGAGCACAAGCTATATAACTCACTAATGAAGATAGAACAAAAGAATCTCTCAAATAGTTGAACAACAGTTTTTATTGATAGTAGACATCATAATTCCACAACTAAAATTTAATTAAGATGAAAGAATTTGGAGATACTAATTTATGCAACTGAAATTAATTTATAGACAATGTTTTAATTTTATAGTAGATAAAAAATTAACCTCAATCTTAAAAATAGAGATGTTAAAGAGGGTTATATGGAACAGAAGAAAAGAAAGTGACGAAAGAGAAGGACATATGAGATAAAGAAGGACAAAATTCACAAGCTAAATTACTAAACAATGAGAAAAGCCAAATTCTTCTACTCGCCAATTTCTTAAAATAAATAGGAATCCTTATGAATCAACTAAAAGAAAATAATAAACGAACCATGGAGATTCAAAATAGATGGGTGAGAGAAAATTATTACCTTAAAAGTGAACCACTAAAGTAATGCACAGAATTAAAGGCATTTGGGAGGGGTTGCGTGTTGTAAGATTAAACTATGATATCGAATAATTAACTCCATGGCTGATATTGTAGAGTGGAATTTAACTCTATTGAATGCACAAAATTTCAAGTGATGGTTGAAGTGTCAAAATTAAGATAATTTCTCTTGAAATAAATTTAACACTCCAAAACACCAGAAAATCCCATAAAAACCTTTGAAGATTGTTCTTGTAGTTCTAGTGTGTGTTAGTGAACTTTGAAACCAAAGAAATGAAAGTCATCAAGTCTCAGAACTTCTCATTCTAAGGACACAAACCAACTGAAGTTGAATCTCACTATTTGAAATATTCTAAGGAATGTAATGTGAAACCCCTCTCTCCAATTTAGAAAACTTGTCAAAGTTGAAACTTGGAATGGTAATAGTTAATGAGATGAGTAGGAAGAAGCCAATAAGCTATGATCATCTGGCCATAATGTAAATGTAAGTTTCCCTTTTCATTGAAATTTCCAAAACACATAATTGAGAGTAGGTAGAAGATTGACGTCGAGTGAAGAAGCTTTATTTCCTCAACAATGAAAGAAATTAAAAAAGATGAAAGAGAAAGGTGCTTTGCTTTTAGCCATTCTTAGAATCTGATATCATGTTGTTTGTAACACCCCATTTAATTAAGTACGTGAAATTAAAGGAATGTCACGATAAAGATAACATAAAAACGCGGTCTGGGATCAACTCCATACAACCCATGGCACACCACGATGCCCAAAAGAAACTAGAGGAAAAGTTAACCAGAGTGCATAAAACTAAGGACAAACAGATACATGGGTCGCAACCCTAAATGAACTCATGCAGAAATAACAACTAGTCCATGCAGACTATGCAGCAGAATCTCCACTTCCATGCTGACTTCTGGAACCTCGCCCATCTGCTCCCATCAATTAAATTGATGATCATCGCAAGAAAGAAGAACCACATACAAGACAACCATACAATACACAGGGTAAGCTAGAGCCAACAACATTTTTATCATACAATCAAAATATATTTCTCGTCATTCAATATCCAAACATCAACCAATCATGTTATGACTCTCAATCAATACACTACGACTCGACTCGACTCATCCGGATTCGTATAACTTGGTCGGATTCAGCGGATGCTTGCACTTGTGGTGGATAGCTCTGCTCACTCCCGAGCTACTCGATCCTTAGCTATGTGTTACAAGTGTTATGATGAATCAATTTTCCCTCACCACAAGGTTAGTCCTTAATGAATTTCAAGCCTCCTGCTACTCTTACCACATGAGTCAGTCCACCCCAAGTGAGACTAATTGGCTCCTTAGAGTGTCAGGATGCAACCTTAACTTGAATCCTTACCTAGTCATACATATGGGGCACCACCATGAACACCCACTAACAGGGGCCATGGAATTATGTCCCGACCACTAAAGCGCGACCCTGAAAGCCTCACCTAGAGACCCCAAGGAATTATGCACTGACACATACAAAACATAATCACATAGCCAAACAATACTCACCATGCACGTATACGTTAATTTTGCCGACCTTTAAAGTCAACGCCTTTCATGTTCCAGGCCCAACCCATTTCAATTCTTCATAACCATTCATGCTCATAGGTTCTCACCTCATCTCATTTTCATGCCACTTTAACAATAACCAACTCACTTAGTTCACATGCCAACTTTTATACTAGCTCCATCATCCACAACTCATGATTCATGCCAAGCATACATAATACTACATTATATACATGTTTCTCATCACACAATTCACACCCAAACCAATATTAATCATCCAAGAATAAACCAACACCCAAACAGCGTACTGCCTCGTCCAACCCCTCACTCAGGCTGAAGGGTCTCGCTCAGGCGAGACGTGCTAGCTCAGGAGAGCCCCCTTCGCCTAGGCGAGGGCTCAAAAGAGAAGCAGGAGCACATGCGGGATCTCGCTTAGGCGAGACCCCTCTCGCCTGGGCGAGATGCTCGCTCGCTCAAAAAGCCGAGCTGGTCGCCTGGGCGACCTTTCGCGCAAAAGTCCTAGGCGAGCTCCCTATTCATCTCGCATAGGCGAGACTGGCTCGCTTGGGCAAGATTAACTGGTCTCGCCACTGTTCTTCACTGTCCTCAACACAGTTCATGCCCAAACAACAACACCAATCATGCCATACACTCACAGACACATATAAACACGAAAATTACAGGACACCATCAAAACTAACAACATTGCACCATACAATAGGGTTCTAGCTTCCCTTACTTGGGAATAAGCTAGCAAAGACCCGACACTCCCTTTATTCCGAACACACGAGCACAGCAACTCAAGGAGCGAACGGAAGAGCTGAAAAGATAGCGGAACAGAAGCACGATATGGTCACTAGGAACCCTAGCTGGGAAAAGAACGAAATGAACAACAGAGACGAGTATGGGCTAGCCACAACACTTACATGGAGTAGGAAAACAACTTCGAACTAGCTCGGAGACGGCAGAACCCTAACCCTAGCAGAGCGTCTTGTGAGAGCAAGGGGGTGACAGCTGGTTTTCTGAAAGTAAATGAAAATGTGTAATTAGGGCAACACGAAGGGTTCTTATATCATGGGCCAGCCTTTAGGCCCACTGTTGCAGGGCAGCCCTAAAGATTAAGATGGCAAAAATAAAAAGGGGCTTTACATTCTCCCCAACAAGAAAATTTTTGACCTCGAAAATAAAGACTCACCAGACAAACAGATGTGGATGTGATTTTCTCATGTCCTCCTCCAACTCCCAAGTTGAGTCACCCGTCCTCCGATCCCAGATGACTTTAACAAGACTGACAGTTTTTCCTCGGTGTTCCTCCACCTTGCTATCCTCAAGAGCGATGGGTGGTACTTCCACGGTGAGGTCTTCCCTGATCTGTATATCCTCGACTTCTAACACATGAGTTGGGTCAAACACGTACTTCCTCAGCTGCGAGACGTGGAACACTGGATGAAGGTTCGCCAACTGCGGGGGTAAAGCTATCTCATAAGCCACCGGTCCAATCCTCCTCATGATTTGATACGGACCAAGGAATTTAGAAGAGAGTTTCCTTGAGCGGAGAGCCCTTCCCACACCAGTGGTTCGGGTCACCCTCAAGAACACATGATCGCCGGCTGCGAACTCCAAGGGCCTCCTCCTACGGTCTGCATAGGCCTTCTGCCTACTCTGAGATGCCTGTATCCTATCTCTCACCATCCTCACCTTCTCGGTGGTCTGCTCTAACAACTCGGGTCCAACCAACATCGTTTCTCCATCCTGATACCAGCAAAGAGGGTCCTACACCTCCTGCCATAAAGAGCCTCGTATGGCACCATGCCAATGCTTGCATGAAAGTTGTTGTTGTAGGTGAACTCTATCAAAGGCAATACCTCGTCCCAAGCACCCAAATGATCCAAAATGCAAGTTCTCAATAAATCCTCTAACGACTGGATCGTCCTCTCAGACTGGCCATCGGTCTGAGGGTAATAAGCTGAGCTCATAGTCAACTTGGTTCCCAATGCCTCCTGTAAGGTTTGCCAAAACCAGGATGTAAACCGTGGGTCTCTGTCGGAGACTATGCTCGAAGGTACCCCATGCAACCTCACAATCTCTTTGACGTACAGTTGGGCCAACTTGGCCATGGACATCCTCAAGTTCATCGCCAAAAAGTGTGCACTCTTGGTCAACCGATCCACTATCACCCAGATGGTGTCATGTCCTCTAAAAGTCCGTGGAAGATGAGTCACAAAGTCCATGGAGATGTTGTCCCATTTCCACACTGGTTCTCTAAAGGCTGTAGGATTCCCCCGGGTCTCTGGTGCTCCACCTTCGCCTTCTGACAAGTCAGACAGGCGGATACAAACTGTGCCACATCCTTCTTCATCCCCTGCCACCAGAAAGTCTCCTTGAGGTCCTGGTGCATCTTAGTCATGCTAGGATGCAAGCTAAGACGACTTTTGTGTCCTTCCTCAAGGATCAACTTCCTCACCTATGCATCATTAGGTACACAGATTCTGCCCTGAAACCTCAGTATACCATCATCACTCAAAGCAAAATCTCTGGCTTCCTCTAATCCAAGTTGTTCTCTCACTAACACAAAAAAGCCTTTTAACGTCCGACATTTTCAACCTTTGACGTCTGCCCAAACACCGACGTCGTATCGGGTGACGTCAAAATAACGTCGGAAAAATAGCAGACGTCACTTGACGTCGGTCTTTAGGGAGTCCGACGTTATCCAACGTCGGGGCTGATAACACAGACGTCTACCACCGCTCCCTCCTCCTCCTCACGCCACCCTCCATACGCTTTCCCGCTCCCAGCCAAAACGACCGCGTTTCGCGCTCGACCTCCTCCGCCTCCACGTTCTCGACCTTGGCTGCGAGTTCCGCCTCTCCAGCGCCTGCCCCTCCACGGAATCCCTCTACGACGAGAAGCTCGTCCTGCTCTCCGCCGGAAATGACGGCTTTGCCCTACTCACCATCCACATCTCGATTCTCAATGTGTCATTGAAGTCCTCAACTCATGTCATCCCAAGCAACCTCTATTGGGCGTCAGATTTTTCGTTTGGGCTGGATTTCAATCTGGGTACAGGCACAGTGCTTACACGTACAACAAAGCTTGCAAATGGGGATGAAAACGGAAAATAATCGGTTCAAAACGCGTAAAATCAACCCATAATCAAACCCTAACATGTTTGATGGCGAAAACCTTTCGAAACTCACCTGGAGGGGGTCGGAAATGGCGTCGCCGGCGGGAACTCTCGCGGAAACGATGAACAGCGCGAGGGTTTCTGCATTTCGCGCAGAGATAAACTGAAACTTAACGTCGGAGGTGTTATGGCCGACGTTAAGTGACGTCGGGGGTGGGAGGGGCCGACGTAAAGGGACGTCTGGCGCGCGCTGGTCCGACGTCAAGGGACGTCTGTTGAGCTGGGGGCCGACAACCTTTTTTGAGTGACGTCGGGGTATTTTTTAACAGACGTTAAGTAACGTCTGCCCGCTCCACGTCAGACGTTAAAAATGTCTCGTTATTTACAAAAATGCCACCGCGCATTTTTAACGTTGGGCTTTTTTTAGGCAGACGTTATTGGGGTGACGTTAAAGGCCTTTTTTGTGTTAGTGTCTAACCCTGTTCAGACTGGCATCCAACAACTGCCTCTCCCTGATCGAGTCCAAGAAGTCACTAGATATAGTAAGGGTACTACACCTAATGGACTCGGACCCCAACTCCACCTGTATCCTCATGTCTCTGAACTTCTCTAGTAGCTCTACCTCTTTTATCATGAGATGTGTCGTATGTACCGTCTTCCTACTCAGAGCATCTGCCACCACATTTGCCTTTCCCGGGTGATATAGAAGCTCGAAGTCATAGTCCTTTAGGAATTCCATCCATCTCCTCTGTCTCATGTTCAGCTCCTTTTGATCAAACAAGTACTTTAAACTTTTGTGGTCGCTAAACACTCGAAACTGAGCACCATAAAGATAATGCCTCCAGATCTTCAAGGCAAATACTATCGCTGCTAACTCAAGGTCATGAGTGGGGTAATTACGCTCATGCACCTTAAGCTGTCGTGAAGCATACGCCACTGCCTTCTTTTCTTGCATCAAGACACAACCAAGTCCAAGACGAGAGGCATCACAAAAGACCTCAAAAGGCTTCCCCACGTCTGGAATCACTAGTATCGGTGCACTAGTTAGTCTCCTCTTCAGTTCCTGGAAACTCTCCTCACACTTATCCGTCCAAGTGAAGGGTTGGTCCTTCCGGGTAAGCAAAGTCAGAGGCGCCACTATCTTGGAGAATCCCTCAATGAATCTCCTATAGTATCCCGTTAACCCCACAAAGCTCCTGATCTTTGTGGCCGACTTCAGACTTTCCCACTTTACCACTGCCTCGACCTTTGTTGGGTCTACTGCAATCCCTTGGGCGGATATCACATGCCCCAAAAACTGAACTTCATCCATCCAGAACTCACACTTGGACAACTTGGCATACAGCTGCTTCTCTCTCAAAACACCAAGCACCAACCTTAGGTGTTCTGCATGTTCCTCTTGAGTCCTAGAGTAGATAAGGATGTCGTCTACTAAGACTACGACAAACTTATCTAGGAAAGGCCGGAAGATCCTGTTCATGTAGTCCATGAACACCGCCGAAGCGTTGGTCACGCCAAACGGCATAACCACGTACTCATAGTGGCCATACCTCGACCTGAAGGCTGTCTTCTGTACATCATCAGCCTTTACCAAAATCTGATGATAACCCGATCGCAGATCTATCTTCGAGAACACTGATGACCCATGCAACTAATCCATCAAGTCATCAATTCTCGGGAGCGGATACTTATTCTTGATCGTCATCTTATTCAGTTGCATATAGTCCACACACAGATGTGAACTCCCATCTTTCTTCTTCACCAACAATACTGGTGCTCCCCAAGGTGAAGTGCTGGGTCGGATGAACTGTTTCTCCATCAGATCTTCTATCTGTTTCTTGAGCTCCACCAACTCTGTTGGAGCCATACGATACGGGGCCATCGAGACCGGACCTATTCCTGGGACTAGATCTATAGAAAACTCTACCTCTCTACTGGGGGGCAATCCTGGAACCTCCTCCGGGAATACATCTCCAAAATCCTGGACGATTGGTATCACTGACGTCGCCTCTCCTCTCTCCACCTCCATATGTGTGAAGACCATGTAACACTACGCACCGTCATGTAGTTCCTTCATAACACCCTGAGAAGGCACCAACTCAGGCTCCTCTGCGTCGGGAAAAAACAGCTTCTTCTCTCGACAATCTATCAGAATGCGATTGGCGTAGAGTCAATCCATTCTTAAGATCGCCTCCAACTCCTGTAGAGGCAGGCATATTAGATTTACCATGTACATGCATCCCTCTACCTCCACTGGGCACCTAGCGCATAAGGACGATGTCCTGACCAAACCCGACGCCGGAGTAGACACCGTAAGCTCACATTGCAGCTCGCGCACCGGTAGACCCAACCGTTTCACACATGCATTTGACACAAAAGAGTGTGTCGCTCCAGAATCATATAACACACAACATCTCATCCCCGAAATCACACAATAACCCATAACAAGGTTACTTGAACCAGCAGCCTCAGCTCCGGTCATGGCATAGACTTTGCCCGTCGCCTGAGGCCTGTTGCCTATGTCCCTCCACTGATGCTGATGGGGAGTCTGAACTGGAGGGCGTGTCGTTGCCTTGGCAAGGTTGGGACAGTCTTTCCCAAAATGGCCTTCCTTGCCACAGTTGTTGCACCTACGGTAACCCTCCATGCGTGGACAAGTGTGCCTCGGGTGGGGTCCTCCACATGTATAACACCGAACTCGGCCCGGCTGAGGAGAAAAGCTCCTAGACCTATGAGGCTGATGGTGGAGTCTATCATACGGTCTCCTCCGCTCCTCATGTCTGGGCCTGGACCCAGATGGTCCACCGATCCTTTGAGGCGGTTGTGGCTATTGTGGGCGCTGACCTTCCACCTCACGCTTCATCTTCTCCATCACCCTGGCCTTCTCCACCAGAGCGGCGAAATCCTTGATGGACAAGGGAGCTAACGTCAAGCGGATGTCATCGCGAAGCCCATTCTCGAACTTACGGCATCTCCACTCCTCGTCAAGTGGCAAGTTATAAAAGCGGCTGAGGTGTTTGAACCTCTCAGCGTACTTAGTCACAGTCTTTCCTCCCTACGTCAACTGGAGGAACTCCACCTCCTTGGTGTACCGGATGCTGTCTGGAAAATACTCAGAGAGGAACCTCTCCCTGAATGTCTCCCACGTCACTGGCTCATCCCTCTCCTCCAGGATGGATCTGGTGCTGCTCCACCAATGCTCTGCCTCCCCCATGAGCATATAAACTGAAAACGCCAACCTGTTCTCCGCAGGGCACACCTTGGCGTCGTAGATGCGCTCTAGGTCCTTCAGCCATTGGTCTGCGACGTCAGGACTGGTCTTCCCATCAAACTTTGCCAGGTGGTGCTTCAGAAAGTCCTCCAGGCTCCACTCCCTGACTGTAGGTCGTGGTTCCGGACCAAACACAGGGGCAGCCGCCCTGTTCTCCTCCAGCTGGCGGAAGGCCTCCATATGCTGCCGATGAGCATCCTCAGCAGCTACCCTCGCAGCCTCCATCTGCTGCATCATTGCATGCTGCTGCTCAAGCGACGCCGCATGTCGCTGCCTGGATGCCTCATGCTGCTGCATCATCGCAGCACTCTACTGCGCCATAGTTGCTACCATCGCCTCTATGGCCCTGGCGATATCAGGTACGTCTCCCTGGGATGATTGCGAAGCCCTACGACGAAGTTCCATAGTCCACTGGCACACAGAAAATCACTTGACTAGGCTCAATAAAGACAAAATTCAACTAAGAACACTCAGAAGACACAGAGAAAGCTAAGCGGACATCCAAGTCCACAGACCTAAGGAATGACCGCTCTGATACCATAAATGTAACACCCTATTTAATTAAGTACGTGAAATTAAAGGAATGGCACGATAAAGATAACATAAAAACGCGGTCTGGGATCAACTCCATACAACCCATGGCACACCACGATGCCCAAAAGAAACTAGAAGAAAAGTTAACAAGAGTGCATAAAACCTCCTGCTACTCTCACCACAGGAGTTAGTCCGCTCTAAGTGAGACTAATTGGCTCCTTAGAGTGTTAGGATGCAACCTTAACTTGAATCCTTACCTAGTCATACAAATGGGGCACCACCATGAACACCCACTAACAGGGGCCATGGAATTACGTCCCGACCACTGAAGCGCGACCTTGAAAGCCTCACCTAGAGACCCCCAAGGAATTATGCACTGACACATACAAAACATAATCACGTAGCCAAACAATACTCACCATGCACGTATACGTTAATTGTGCCGACCTTTAAAGTCAACGCCTTTCATGTTTCAGGCCCAACCCATTTCAATTCGTCATAACCATTCATGCTCATAGGTTCTCACCTCATCTCATTTTCATGCCACTTTAACAATAACCAACTCACTTAGTTCACATGCCAACTTTCATACCAGCTCCATCATCCACAACTCATGATTCATGCCAAGCATACATAATACTACATTATATACATGTTTCTCATCACACAATTCACACCCAAACCAATATTAATCATCCAAGAGTAAACCAACACCCAAACAGCGTACTGCCTCGCCCAACCCCTCACTCAGGCTGAAGGGTCTCGCTCAGGCGAGACGTGCTCGCTCGGGCGAGCCCCCTTCGCCTAGGCGAGGGCTCAAAAGGGAAGCAGGAGCACATGCGGGATCTCGCTTAGGCGAGACCCCTCTCGCCTGGGCGAGATGCTCGCTCGCTCAAAAAGCCGAGTTGGTCGCCTGGGCGACCTTTCGCGCAAAAGTCCTATGCGAGCTCCCTGTTCATCTCGCCTAGGCGAGACTAGCTCACTTGGGCGAGATTAACTGGTCTCGCCACTGTTCTTCACTGTCCTCAACACAGTTCATGCCCAAACAACAACACCAATCATGCCATACACTCACAGTCACATATAAACACGAAAATTATAGGACACCATCAAAACTAACAACATTGCACCATACAATAGGGTTCTAGCTTCCCTTACCTGGTGATAGAGGTCGTACCCCACCAAATTTAAAACATATTAAATGCACTACATGAAAGTGAACCAAGTCGTCTCCCAACGACCAATATTTTCATTCAAAGCAAATTTTCCAGATGAACACAACAATAAAACACAGGGGGGGTTGGCAGACAGATTCGGAATGCTAATCAATAGATTAATTTAAATGCTAAAGTGACTAAAACCGTATTGACATCCCTGATTCAAACGCAATTTCACTTATCATAGGCCACCAAATTAACACCAACCCCACCTTGTCTCAATCCACTAGATAATAATTCACTAAGCGAAAATTACAATCTAGCTTCATTATGCAATTAAGCAATGCACACACCCTTAAATTCGTGACAGCCAAGCTACATACATCAAGCATGAACGTATCTTAAACAAAACACATGCAATTACTCTGTAAATTAAGCATTAACAGATTCACCACATGCATTCCACGAATTCAGAACAAAAACATGGCAGATTTCACAAAACAAGCACAACCTCAAAGCTTCATTGCATTTTTCATCAAGGAGTCAATACACGAATTTAGCTAGACATGGAAATGAGTAATTAAACACTTCAAAACTGAAATCACAAAAATCAGAACCAAGAACCCTAACTTATCAAATCTGAAAACGCAATTTAAGAGCAAAAATTGAGATTTCAAAGCTTAAATGGAATGCAAAACGGTGTTATATATAAATGCGAAAACCCCATGAATGGGTATTGTTCCAAGTCAATAAAACCCACAAAACGAACTGCCCAAGCAAGAAAACGAATTCAAAACGTAAAACCCTCAATGGGTGCTGTCAAATATGCATAAAAACGGTAAAAATGAGCCAAAAACATGAAAAACCGCAAGGTGGGCGTCCATGGAAGCTTGGAGAACGAAAATGGAGGTTTTTGAAGAGGGGTTGAAGATGATGAAGCGGCTCCTCCTTTCATGCAGACCTAATTCGTGGTCATATCACCCATGCCACTCATAATTACAAAACTGCCACTCTGCCACTCAGATTTACAAAAATGCCACTTTGGGCCTCAAATGTTGACCCATTGACTTTGCTGACGTGGAAATGACATGGAAATGATGTGGCAATGATGTGGAAATTCTCTTCAACTAAATATTAAAGTCCAAGCTCCAAAATTGCTTCACCTAAATACCTAAAAAAAATAATTAAAAATAAAAATTAGGCCAAATAATGTGAAATTAGTCCAAATTCGGAACAGTGGCCCAATAAAGCCCAACAGATGAAAAACACTCTAATGATGAACAATTAAGCACTAATCAACTGTCTAATGGGTACACAAAGGCTAGTGAAATGGAAGAAAATAATGACTCATCACCTGGGAATAAGCTAGCAAAGACCCGACACTCCCTTTATACCGAACACACGAGCACAGCAACTCAAGGAGCGAACGGAAGAGCTGAAAAGATAGCGGAACAGAAGCACGATATGGTCACTAAGAACCCTAGCTGGGAAAAGAACGAAATGAACAACAGAGACGAGTATGGGCTAGCCACAGCACTTACATGGAGTAGGAAAACAACTTCGAACTAGCTCGAAGGCGGCAGAACCCTAACCCTAGCAGAATGTCCTGTGAGAGCAAGGGGGTGACGGTTGGTTTTCTGAAAGTGAATGAAAATGTGTAATTAGGGCAACACGAAGGGTTCTTATATCATGGGCCAGCCTTTAGGCCCACTGTTGCAGGGCAGCCCTAAAGATTAAGATGGCAGAAATAAAAAGGGGCTTTAAATTGTTACTTTTAGCAACGCAAGGTAAAAAAACAAACCCTCCATAAAGAATAACATCAAAACACCATAATATCTAACTTCTTTAGGATGTTAATTTCTTTCAAAATTCTACCAAATCGGAAACAAAATGAATTCAATATTATATATATAAAATGATGAACCAAACACCCTATAGAAGAATAAATGCCACTGTGCCCTCTTGTCCTTACTCAAGAACTAAGAAATATATAATAAGAACTTCACGTGACCAGTGAATCGTATTTTGTTAACTAATGAATTTTAATTTGTATTGTATGTATATTCAAGAAATGTAAATATCCACCCTAGAGAGGAGTTTTCTAGCTTAAGTTAATTGTGTGTGTGTTTCTGAAATGGGATTTTGTGAGAAAAAAAAAAGATGAATAAAGTAAGCACATTCTTTTATTTTTAAATTATACAATATCATACAACAATCATAAAAATAAACATAACATTGTCATGTTAAATTTATGTTAACTAGTCAGCTATTATTAGTTCATAGCTGTTTGGCAGCTGCCAATAAAAAATGTATGTTACTATTGTATTTTAGATAGCTAAATCTAGATTGAATGTTAACAGAAGGGCAGTGCACATATTTCTTGATCTTTCTGTTCTATCCACTTTCCCTGAAACTTCCCTATTCCGTTTTCCCTTTCTTCTTTCTCTGTCTTTCTGTTTCTTTCTCCCTCTTAAACTTCATACCACACACATAGTTTATACCTTTTAGACTTTTTTATGTTAAGTACCAATATTTGAAAAGTGGAAAATATGTTTGAAAATACAACAATCAAATAATATTATTGGAGTTAGTAAGATAGATATTAAGGAATGGACACTAGATGCATTATTTTATTAAACTGGTGACTTGTGCCCTCTCTAAGGAGAAGGGTGCAAGAACTCAGGTTTACTACCTTAAAAGTTGGAAACCTTCTAAACCAATTGTTAGATGATGCAGAAACCATGATATATAAACAGGATGCAGGGCTTTATATTTAAGACCTGCATCATTTTTCTTCGTTCAGAATTCCATATCAAAATCATGTGATCATAATAGCATACCTTCATATGTTTCTTGATCTACCTGAACTTCATATGTACTTAAATCCACATCCCCAGAAACTTCCATAGCATCATTTTTGTCTACTAATTGAGATTCCATGTTGCATAACAACACACTATAAACCCTGTCATGTTCCATACACTGATATAAACACAAAGTTTGTGCTTTTGTCTTCAACAAAACAATAAATTTTTAACTAGCGAACAGAAACTGATCATGGCCATACTCAAAGATGAAGTGATTTAAACAAAGTTTATTAAAATATTCCCACAAAAAGTCAAATCAGTGAGGTGAATTTTCTTTCCTCAGCAGAAGGAATACATTACTATCACCACTACTACTGGGATAACTCCCAATTCCCACCATGTCTAACTAACCTGGTCTTTTTAAAGTCTTCCAATAAAAAACTGAGATTCCTAAGTAGCGCAGCATAATTGACATATAGGGTTTTCAAGAATAAAAGATAAAAAACAATATAACACACACTAAATGGAAAGTAAGAGGAAGGTTAAAAAGAAACAAGGAGAATGGGGGCATCTTTTCATAAACCCTTCTTTGCCATCAACAATAAACCATTTTGAATCACAATTTGAGTCAAGCTAGTCAATGTTCCTGAAATATACATCACACAAATCTTGAACACTATTTCACAAAACCTAGAATTAGAAATGCAGAGTGTAAAAACACAATGAGCTCACCAACATCATAAAGTTGTGATCTTACCCAATTGTTCAAATCATGGATTAAACAATACAAAGAACAGACAAAATTAATCAACACATGACCGATTCTTGAAAAGTGGAAACCCAAACAAATTAAAAACAAAACCCAACGCCATAAGAGAAATTAATAAAATGGGCAAGTTCAACATCGAAATATGATTTTATCACACTGGCCCTGACAAGAAGCAAATTAAAAAAAAAAGGGTTTATGGTGTGCGGTGAAAGGATTAAGACAAAACAGGTCCTGAAGGAGGGTAATTCTCTGGTACCATTGTGAGAAAGATGAAACCAAGAAGGAATATAATGAATTTTGTGTTTTGTATGCACATGAGTATTCTTATTTATAATGAAGATAAAATAATAAGTAACAAAATCAACATCTAATAATGGAAAATATTTGGTAACACATTTCCCTATTAAATCATATAAAAAAACACAATTTGCACTAGAAAGAGGTAATACAATTATCTGTTGGATACAATTTGATAGTTAGGCCACCAAACAAAGTTCTGAGATCATGAGAAAATAAGTGCAACAAAATTATCAAAAGTAGGAAAGCACAACAATAACGGAAAGTGAATATCAGGAAATCTGACCTGTGACCTATAAGAATCGTATGATTATGCCCTTTTCTTCCTCCAACTTTTGTCTTTCATTAGCTAATGAAGTTCCATTAGAAACCATGGATTAGATACATGATGGCATGGAATTTCTTAAGCAGGCTAAAGGAAAACTTTTGTGAGAGGAAAAACTAGAAAGTGATGAAAGATCATTAAATCACCTCGTGGCATCCAAGTTGTACGAACATAATCTCTTTGTTTCCTGCTATTGAAAGCTGTATTGATCCATATAACCATGAAATATTTTTTCCTGGTACTTGATTCATTTGTCTCTGATTTCCCTGATACAGCACAACCATTCAGCATAAATTCAGAAAGTAGCAAAGCAAATTTAAGATTCAGCTCCAGTGTAGATTTTGTCTTACTTGGTCTCCTGCAATTCATGTATAGAAATGGATTAGCATTATATAAGTAAATCACATGCAAAGAAGTAGAGGCTTGGCTTACTTGACATCATTGTTGACAACATTCTGTGTATTTGAAACTTCCACTTTACTGTAATTTGAGTTTTGCCTTGCAACCTTAAAATAAAGGTAAAACATCAAGCAGAAAATGTCATCATTACAGATCTTTTTTTCATAAATAGCACAAGATGCAGCTGAAAGTTATATGCCTGAGATTTTATTTTAGCATTACTTTTCAAAAAACCAATAGAGAAAAACGTGTCATATAAAATGTACTCTTATTTTGCATCTTGGATTTAAATCCCTAATAGTAATGCATAGCACCCAGCCCCCAAAAACACTACAGTAGGATAGTGGATGGTAGGATATGTGCAATCTTGAAATATTTATATAGTTTATGTACATAATTCTCAAAAACGATAAAAAAAATACTCAATGACATTCATAATTAAGATAATGCCATAGGTCGCTTAAACAAAACATATAAATAGAAACAAAAGTCAAATACAAGCTTCCTAGGTAGGAATCATCAATCATCATCTTCACTTTTACTACTATTATTACTGTACAGAAAAAACAAAAAATATAATCCTTTTTTAATTAGAGGTAAAAAGAAGGGAGGAGAGGAGAGGAAACAATGAGGGGGCAAAATCTCCTCCCTCCAATTTGTGCCTTAGAAATAAACAGTTCATTAAGTTCTTAGTACAAAAAGACATGAATGAAAATTACATCCTATTCTCTTCATACTAGACAAACAGGGTAATGTTGTGAACTGTAAATTGTCACTAAGAAACTACAAAATACAGATTGGACAAGAGATGCAAGGATACAACAAATTTAGCAATAATAGGAAATAATCCAAACACAAATCTTAAATTCAAAGTAAACCGATACATTCTAAATATCAGCATGAGTCATTGTAGACATCAATTTTCACTCCAACATCAATCACACTTAAATCCTACAAAGGAACAAATCTATCAATTTCACTCATTCAACAAAACAAGAGTAACGTGTGGTTAGGGTTCAAATATGCTAACCTTCAAATGGAGAAAGCATATAAGAGATGGACGGTGAGGGCAACACAGACTAGGAGACCAGGTATTTTGACAACGAAGATAACACAATGCGACAGTGATGCTAGCAAACGAAGAGCACAAAAACAACACGCGACCGTGACGAGGCGACTTCGCATGGTGACAGGGACGACGACTTCGCACAGGGACGACGACTTCGCACAGTGACGACAACAACGACTTTGCACGGTGACGACGACGGCGACTTCGCACGGTGACGGTGACTATTGGGAAGCGGGAGCAACAAAGCAATGAACTATGTTGGAAGAAGAACTGTGTTAAGGAAAGAGAATGAACGAAAGAAATGAAAAATGAGAAACATACTGTGCCGGTTCCAAGGTCAACAAGTATAACCTCTCTTTTAAAAATTAAAAAAATAATATAATATAATATAATATATATATATACACACACACACACATACACACACACACACACACATATATATATATATATATATATATATATATATATATATATATATATATATATATATATATATATATATATATATATATATATACGAAATTTATACCAATTCTAATTATAATCGGTATAAAAAGTCTTTTTTAATATTGCAAAAATGCCACTGCATTAATTTTTATACCGATTGAAAGTATAATTGGTATAAAAAATCTCACATTATTTACAAAATTGTCATCTGCCTCTTATTTTATACCTAGTGAATTTGAACAGGTATAATAATGTAGGTATAAAAAGCTTATTTTGTACGGTTATAAAAGACGGCACCAAATGATTAGACATCTAATTTTTGTATATTTTAAGGGTGTGTGAGTGCCTCCAATTCTTTGTTTTCTGAGTTATTTTTTTCTTAGTATTAATGATATATTGTTGTATTTATATTTATAGTTTATTTAATTATTTTAACTAGATTTTAAAGTTATCTTAAAAGCAATTTTTTTAAAAAAAAATTTTTTTGGCGAATAACAATTTATCATAATTTTAGTTGAGGTAAAAAAATATTACCATTTTAAATATTTGAAGTAGTCATCTCTTCATCCCAATCATGTTTTAACCTGAGTGGTTGGTTTTCTGAACAAAATGAGTGGAAAAGATGAAATGAAACGTGATCCCACGTCAGATAAAACAAATATTTTCTTATTCACGCTGTCCTTTTCCTAATCGGTAGGGGGCACCTTTGTGAATGAATATATGAATGCCATTAAGCATCATAGAATATCCAATTCACTGGGATTTTTCATTTCTCAAAATTCAATTTTACCACACTATATTGCTGTATTATTATGATAAAAGAAAATGCAAGCATTAAGTATTATTTGTACATTTGAGAAATTGTGGTGCCTTAAAAGAAAAGAAAACATGGATTGAATAGTAACGAAAAGAAAGAAAAGAAGATAAAGCAAAAAGAAGCTACATTACATTGGTAATAGGAAGAAGGAGGAGAAGAGATTACGACAGTGCATCTCCCCAAACAGTTGACCTTGCAAGACACATACACAACACCGCACTCTTTTTCGCGAACACAAATTCACGTTAAATTCCTCTCAAACCTCTCAAACGCTAACTCAAACTCCAATCAAATTCCCTCCACGGAAACGATGTCGGTCGAGGTGGAGGAGGAGGAGGCCTTCGAGCACACACTTCTGGTGGTGCGTGAGGTCTCCGTCTACAAGATCCCGCCGCGCACCTCCTCCGGTGGATACAAGTGCGGCGAGTGGCTCCAGTCCGACAAGATCTGGTCGGGGCGGATCCGCGTCGTATCTCGTCGGGACCGCTGCGAGATCCGCCTTGAAGATCCGAACTCCGGTGACCTCTTCGCCGCGTGCTTCGTGTACCCTGGCCAGCGTGAGAGCGCGGTGGAGCCGGTCCTCGACTCGTCGCGCTATTTCGTCCTCAAGATCGAGGACGGTCGCGGCAAGCACGCCTTCATCGGGCTAGGGTTCAATGAGAGGAACGAGGCCTTCGACTTCAACGTGGCGCTCTCCGATCACGAGAAGTACGTCCGCCGCGAGCACGAGAAGGAATCCGGCGATACCGCCGCCGCCGAGGAGTCTCAGATCGACATTCACCCCGCCGTCAATCACAGGCTTAAGGTATATCGATCACAATTTCTACAGTCGGCTTGTTTCGATTCTGTAATTGAACTGCAATTCGCGACCGCGATCATTATGAATTAGTTTATTTCGAGATGGATAGATGAGATGTAATTTTTCATTGGTCCACCTGCTGAGTGAGTGATGAAGCATGATTCAATGCTTTGGTTAAGTGGATCAGTAAGATGGTGTTTTTGCGCTGTGCTTGTATTCTTTGTTATCTACTGTATGCTGTTTATTCTCTGACCAAGAGGGTCAGTTTGGATTAATTTATAGAAACTAAAATGATTTGAGCTTTTGACATAAGCTAAAGTCAATGTATGCACTTAATTTTCATAGAAGTTCTTTTCATTTAACTTGTTCAAATTGATTTGAGCTTACGAAGAAGTAATACATTTTATGTTATTTTCTTCTGCTGTACATGTTCATAGATAAGTTTATCTAAACACAACCCAAATAAAATTTTTACCAGTTTCTAGGTGTGTTTCTGTTTCACAATTCTTCAAAATTTTGATGAATTAACTTTCTCATATCTTGTCAGTGTGTTTCTCTTATCCTGTGGATCGCGACTTTTCCATTGTTCTCAAGGCTGTGTTTGTTATTTGGCATTTAGGACGGGGAAACCATTAGGATTAATGTGAAGCACAAGGTATCTGGTGGAACTGGCATGCTTTCAGCTGCTGGCCTAACCGGTGGGCATGCTGCAACACCAAAGCCAAAAACCTCGAGCCTAGCTCCCCCACCAAGTGGGATTGGGAAAATCAGGTCTCCACTTCCACCACCACCAAATGATCCTGTTGCTGCTCGGATTGCTTCCACAGGTCGCGCTACTGATCCTAAAGGGACATATGAAAGTGTGAAACATTCTACTGACTCTTTATCAGATCTTTCTCAACTACAGGTATGGGGTCCAGCTCGTGCATTTGGTATTTTCTTTTTCGAATGTATCATGTTGTTGAAATTTTTGGCTTAATAGTTATTGCATTGCACGACTTAACAGCAACATCATTTCCTATAGATCTTTCAGACGAGATCTAATTGGGGAGTGTATATGCTTTAGCTATCTAATTTTAATAGGATTGATTAACCTAATTTTTTCATATCGCATTCTCATGTTGTATCTCCAAATCGGAAGTAACGTACCCTTGATTTCAAGGCTTAACCGCATAAATGTCAAGCCATTTAGAATACTAACTGTATTCGTTTATTTTTTAGTTTTAGAGTCCTACACACTTGATCACAATGATTTAAAAAAACGAGCAATTTTCTTGGTTATATTCTGGAGCATTCCAGTTTAACCAAAGAGGTTTTCTCTGTTATGAATAACAAATGCATTTCTTGGTTGTTTGCATTTACAGAAAAACCTTCCCTCAACAAACACCTCAGGAGCTTCAGGATGGGCAGCCTTCTGATTACATATATGAGCATTTTAACAATGAGGCTTTTATTATTCTCTGATTTTTTTGGTTCTTTATATTGAGAAAAGCAACAGTGGAAGAATCTGTGCAGCGCCAACTACCAAGTAAATTGATCTCTTGAGAATATTATGGAAATATTTATGTATTTCTTTGTTTGTAATAACGGTTTTCTCATCTCTATAAAAAGAATCAGTATCTCAAAAGAATCTTTCTTAATTAAGTTTTGCATGTGATTTTATGTTAAAGGTAGTGTTACGAATGTCATGCATGTATCATCCGTCAAGAGAATACCGAATACCAAATAATTGAAATAGATATATATGAAGCGGTTGTTGTGTAGCTCGACAATATCCATTTTTACCAGCTGCTATATGTTACACTAGTAACTTGTGCAACAGGGCCAACAGCTATGTACTTGTGTATCTCTACACTGTATCTCTACACGGACGATTGCACTAAATTTCAAAACTCCCTGCTTGACATCACAATTTACTATTCATTGACAGTGTGTTTGGACAAGATAATTTAAGAAAATAATTTATTTATTTGAAGAATTTAATTTTTTTTTTTAAAACGATGTTTTAATAACAAAATTAAAAGAAAAATGAAATTGAAAATTTTTGAGAAGGTATTTTAATTAATTAAAATAGTAAAATTTGAAATTTACTTAAAAAAAAGAAAAAAATTGAAAGAAGAAAATTGAAATTCTTTAAGTTGTAGAATTTGACAAAAAGAGTCTACAAGTTTAAAAAGTTGAATTGGGTGAGTTAAAAATCGAGTTAGGTTAGTTTAGGTCAAAGATTGAATCGAATCAAAAGTCGAATTTGATTGGTCTAAATATCAAGTCAGATTGGATTATATATTTATAAAGAAAATTATTAATAAGAACATAATTTATAATAAAATCAGGGTTAAATTATTTTTCTTTTTCTAGATCTATAAATAAGAAGTTGAATTTGATTTTTAAATGGTTAAGAGATATTTCTTAATTCTATGAAAATGTCATATTACATTTTCCATCTAAATTAAGCTCGTTGTAACAAAACTCAAGTTAGTATTTTTGGTCAGTATTTTAAAATGGGTTAATTTGGTTGTCTATTTAAAAAAAGAAAAATAGTGTACATCGGGTGGCATATACAGACAATTTTAAAACTGCCACTATAATAATCTAATAATTTATTACTTTTTTTTAATTACAAATTACAATTTAAAAAATTTACATTAGATATATAAATGCAGAATTATGATATTGTATAATACTTGTTTAAAAACGTAAAAAAGTATTAATACCTATTTATTTTTATATATGAAAGGTACACTGTATTCATGATAGTTTATTATCTTACATTAATATTGAATAAGAAAATATATTCTAATGATAGTAATTAATTTATTTTAATAACATAGTAATTTATTAAATTTTATTTTTATAAGATATATCTTATAAGTAGTAATTATGTTACAAATAAAATATTATATAAATTTTAAAATTTTGAACAAATGAAAAATTTTAAATAAAAAATAAATAAATTGTACAAAAGTGAAATTTTACATTTCAATTCCTTGAAATAGTAATTTTAGAAAATTTATATAGAAAGAAAACGTCAAATCATTATGTTGAGAATTTTTTAATTGTCAGTATGATTAGACGAAAAGAAACTAAATTAAACTAATTTTTATATCTAAAATTTGGTATCTTTCTTAATAAATATACATGACGGTAGCTTTAAAAAATGAAAATGATATTTTAACCTATTTTTTTATCCACTTTTAATTTATTATTCTAATCACCATTAGATCATAGATTTTGATTATTTTTAGTGATGTGATGATCTAATGGTGATTGAAGTGGTAGATTAAAAGTGGATAAAAAATAATAGGTTAAAATATCATTATCCTTAAGACCTTCGTTTATGAAAATAAACAAAAAAAATTGATTGTATCTTAACAAGGGCAATAGTAAATAATTTTGTTCATAATTGAGTCTTGCAGGAAAATATTAACTGATGACATGGAAACAATTGTTTGCTGAGACTATTTGATGCTCTAGAGAAACGCCATTCTCCATAAACAACAAGAGCATGCTCCATGAACAGGTTCACATTTATATTACCTCTTGAAAAGTCCTTTGAAAAAGAAAATATATATAGAGAAATTACTCATGAGATTACTTAGTTAAGATTATAAGGAAGGGTTATTGATGTTAAAGGAATTGTCTCTACATGGCTTTCTTTACTTAGAAAATCAAATGAATAAAACTAGAAATAACAATGCGATTTTCTCGTATACAAAATTGAGCTAAGAAACCAAAAATGGGCATTCTTCGCGACTGTATCATACAAAAAAATAAAACAACACGAAGAAGCATGCTTCAGAGTCTACTGTTGGCATTGGAATATTTGCAAATAACTTACTCCTATTGGTAGTGTCTGATATCAGAATTGATAGTCTGGTTTCAGAACCCAATGAGATCCATTTGATCCTTTATGCAGAGTCGCAATTTCCTTCAACAGATTCTTGAACAGGGCAAGATCTTGTGAGGGAATACGTTCCTTGAAATACTGAACTATGCTGGCTGAATCAGAACTACCCCCTCGCTGTTGTATAAAAGTGCAGATTTGCCGAATCAATACTTCAGGTTGTAATCCAGATGAACTTGCAGTAGCCCTGGAAGATCTAACATCTAAAGATCTTGCTTGATTCGTGGAACTTGATAACATACTAGACTGATGTTCCAGCCCGGCACCAATGGCTTTCTCTTGGTTACCTCGAATTTGAGCTAATAGTTCGACAGAAGATAATGCTTTACCAGCCGATGCCCCAGCAGCGAATCCATTTAACTTCGTAGTTCCCTTGCTTTTATTTACCAACAGGGGATTCACAGTTGAACCAAACTTCCGACGAACAGATGATGGTGCACCAGCAGTTCCTGACCTTCCTGTCCAAGTGGGAACAGATACACTATCATGGCTTCTGAGCATTCGTGACTGACGTAAAGCTTCTGCAGCTCTTCCTGCAACTTGAGATGCTTGCTCCTCAAGTCTCATCTTCTCCTCATCATGGGCATTCATGATCAAATCATGGTTCACGGCACTCTACCATCATAGAACAGGTTTATTACGAAGGAAACACAGAAAAGTACTACAAAGTAAAAAGCATCACTCTATAACAACAAACAGGCTAATACGGCAGTATCACATTCTAAACTAGCCTGAGGCACAGAGCATGGTAAATGTAATTACAGTACAAACTCAGTACTATCTTTGTTCATAATTATCTTAGTTCTTGAAGTTGTGCAACAGGGTCTAGTTTTCCTAGAATCAGTCAAATAAACATAATGATGCATGATAAAACTGGATGTACGCTGAAACACTCGTATGCAGAGAATAAACTTACATGTATCCCATTGGCATCAAAAAGGCTTTTCAATATATCTGTTCCATCATCAACCCCATTATTATGTTCAACCTTCTCTTTCCCCTTTCCCTCCGGAGATCCTCTCTCTGACTTGTCATCATTATTAACTACAACATCTTCAGAATCCAGTCTGGCAGTTTGGCTATGTTCATTCTTGTCCTTATTTTCTTTCTGTGTCCCAATGACATTCACTTGTTCAGATATTTGACTAAAAATGTTTGAAGTTTCAGTTGACCCAGTTTCTCCATCCACGTTAAGTACGAAAAGATCTTTCATATCCCGGGCCTTAAAGAACCTTTTCTGTTGTGGATTCTTCAATATCTTATTTGTAAGAAAATGTTTGTAAATCTGACGGTGATACACTTTCTCCTCAATAGTTCCCCGTGTTATCAACCTATACACTGTTACATCCCGCTTCTGACCAATACGCCAAGCCCGCTCTCTGGCCTGTTAAAAGAAATGAATATCCTATTACTAAACCTTTCAGGATTTAAATTTGAAACCACAACTCCTCCACGATGATAAGAAAATGAAAACAATTTCAAAAATATAAACGTCAGACAATTTTACTCTAAAAACTTGTTTGTTTATTTAGATACATGGTTAAGGATGGAACGAAATAAGGTGATAAAAGAATCCACTGTATGCTTCACCTTTCTATGCCTCTTCATTCCTAATTTCTCTATCCCGTAATCCCCATGCCATAAAATATCTAAATCGCAACTTTGTCTTCCTATGATTTATAACCAACTGGCTAAGTGAACATGGTGGAAGGGAAGTTTATCATTCAAATTTCAAAAATTTCGACAAAAAGATGTAGGTATCCAGTACAAACCAACCTGCATATCATTTGAGGGATTCCAGTCAGGGTCAAAGATGATCACCCTATCTGCACCTGTAAGATTGGTCCCCAAACCCCCAACTCTGGTCGTTAAAATGAAAATAAATATTTCACTTGAGGCATTAAATTCATCTATTAAGGCCATTCTCTGTTTTACAGGAGTGAGACCATCCATTCTCCGATAAACATGACCAGAAGACGTCAAAAAATTCTCAAAAATGTCAAGCATTTGTTGGGTTTGAGTAAAAAGTAGAACACGGTGACCCTGTTCCTTCCAAACATTAAGCACTTGACCAACAACTTTCATTTTCCCACTACGTTCTGGATTTCCATAATCTGGATCACTGAAGGCATGATCCCTTTCAAGTAGATCAGGGTGGTTACAGATCTTGCGCATCACATCAATTCCATAAAGAGAATTCCTGTGTCCATCCAATATTTGCTCCACATCAGTGCTAGCTAAAAATGCTCTGTAAGCAGATACTTGTTCTGGTGTAAGGCTGCAAAATAGAACATGCTCCGTCTTCTTCGGAAGTTGGGCATTCACATCAGCCTTCATCCGTCGGAGAAGATAAGGCATGATTAAATCACGGAGCACCACAGCACACCTAAAAAATGACAAGTATATTAATATTATTTGGTGTTAGAGGCTTACCTTCAAAGTTAACTAGTTCAATATCCCTAGATGAAATATGCAAACAACCTAATTAAAAATATTGATCAACAACTTCTTTTGCTTCATTTTCCCACTCATCAAAGGATCAGGATTGGTTACCTGTTGTAACTTATTATTAAAACAATACAATGCCTTAAATTTTGTTTGAAGAAGTACAATATAGAAATTCCTGGAAAAACATTTCCAGTTTATGAACAAAAGACATCCATATTTTAACCAAGTATTGACCAAATTAAAGCGAAATACTATTTTTGGATAAATTTCGAATTGTTCTTCTCCAACTTCAGTAAAGATTGGTAAACTTTCTAGTGCAAAAAGGATATGAAAACTGGCCACCTTGACCTTATTTACCCTCAATTCAATTGGATGTATTCTGGTGCATCCAGAAATATACCAATGAGTAATTTTTCCCTTCTGGCACTTCTATGAAAATTGGTTATGGAATTTAATAATCGATGAGGAAATTTACACCAGTAAAAGGTTTGTTTTAATGGTTAAATTAAATATTTGGTCTCTATATTTGACACTATTTTTTATTTTGGTCCCTACATATTTAAAAAAATAAACCTCTACATTTTAGTTGTTAAATAAAAAATTATTTATGGTCCCCTACTATTGTCAACCAAATTACAACAGTGTCATACATTTGTCTGAAATGACAGTAAGGGTCAACTTAAAAAAAACATTTAACAGTTTTATAACTTAGGGACCATAGAGACCAAATTTTTAACATAACCCTTCCAAAATTATACCTTTTCCCCAACAAAAGAAAAATATTGACCCACCTGTATGCTGTGGATACTTGCAAAGGTGAAGCATTTGCATACCCACCAACTGCTATAGGAACTGCAAATTCAACTTCGAATACAGGTAAAACACCCAATTTTCCAGGAAAAACAAAATCAAACAATGACCACAGTTCAGTCAGTTTATTCTGAATAGGTGCACCAGTCATTATGATTCGATGTACAGTTTGTAGCTGCTTGCAAACAAGGGTAACTTCAGCATTTGGATTCCTTATTTTATGCCCTTCGTCAAGAACTGCATAACCCCATTGAATATCAAGCAACTGATCCCCCAATATTCTGAGCTGTTCATAAGTGGTGATAAGTAATCCAGATTCTGATCTCATGACACGATTTATCAGGGATTCCCAATTTCTTGTGTTTCTAGATGGTGGCACACCTTTTTCATAATCATTGTCACTTGAACTATTGGTTTCACAGTCTGTTTCTTCAGATTTAGCTCGCTTCTTCCTAGGAGCAGAATCTTCAGCCGATTCATGTAAAAGCTCTACAAGGAATTTTGGGTACCACTTGTTAGCTTCCCTTTTCCACTGTCGCAAGAGTGTAACAGGGCAGACAATAATGCTAGGTTTATACATGCCACTATAGTGCAGTGCACCAAGAAACGATAAGACCTGGACAGTTTTACCAAGCCCCATCTCATCACCAATAATTCCACCAGCTCTTTGGCAATGCAATTCCCACAGCCACTGAACACCAACCTTTTGATACTCAAACAGAGCTTCAAATATCTTAACAGGGATTTTCAGCCCACCTTCTAACGTTACATAAGATTCATGATCATCAAGTTCAATGCCTTGCTCTTCTAAATTTTCAAAACTGGAACTATCTAAGCAACCATCTCCATTTTCTGGAAAACCAGATCAATAAATTGAACTATGTTATGAACAAAAACAGACTTGTACATAATACTAATGCAAACCAAAATTCTAAAGGTGAAATAAAAGTGGAACAAGTTTATGATACATCATATAATATTTCCTCACATCAACACATGGCCAATGCACATGCTTTATTTTATTAGAATTTCCTTTCAGAATCTTTCGAAAAGGGAATATTGGTCTAGGAAATAAGTTGAAATTTGTAATCCACTATCAACACATAACTTATCTATACACATATACTCTTACACGACAAAAATTTAGATTGCAAGACAGGCATTTTAAAACTGCAATCAACAAAGACATATAACACTAGAAACAAAGAAGCACTAAAAAAAGACACATCACCATTTGCATAAAATCAAATGCTGATAGCAAATAATAATTATGGCAAAAGATATATCCAGGCTAAAGTTTTTAAAATATAACCAAATACAACTAGTTTGAATTATTCCTCTATATTAGCATCTCTAACAAAGACATTGTCAAAACTTAATATGAAGTTACATGTAAAATCACAATATATTTTAGCTCCTCTTGTTAATTTGAGTGCATCACGAGGCCCAAAAATTTATTACCAGATAGGAAAGTTAATGAAGTTATAAGACTGATTTACTGTTTCATATTATTTTTCTTTCTCTTGATGTTCAGGTAAATAAGAATTTGATCCAATTTTTCAATAAGAACATTACATTTTAACATACCACTTTCTTCCATACGTGTATCCTCGCAAGAAACACGCTTGGTCCACTTTCTTCCAGGCAGAGGCCGCCTCTTCTTCCTTTTTGAATCTTTATTTAGCTCCATTTCTCTATCTAGAGGTTTGGAAGATTGTAGTGGTTTCCTGAGCCTTCGAAATGGAAAAGTGGGTGCATCAAGCTTCGGTGCATCTTGAGGCTCAAGCAGCTTGGTGGTTGGGCGAGATCTTGCTGCCTCATACATAGATTTGGCAGCTCTTTCAACACTGGCAGCAGCAAGATCACTAGCATTTTCCTCCTCAGCTGCATTATGACTAGTTGACGTTTCTAGTTGTTCAAAACGGCGCTCAAAGCCCTTTAACTTATGAAAAGGGGTTAAAATTCCTTTCCTCACCAGTTCATCCCTTTCCTAAGTCATATGAAGTAGTAGAAAATGAGTTCCCCGTTACTACCTCCACCAAGTATTATATCCTTAAAATTTGGTACACTCGTACTTCATAAAAATCGAGTACTCCCCTTCTAATCACCAATTCTTTTAGACCAAAAAACAAAATGACAAACTAGGACAAAAACAAAAGTGATTATAAAAAGTAAAACTCACTGTTTCAACAAAGCCGGCAGAGGCTGCATCCAGAACAGTATCAAAATCAACATCATCGTCAAACGAAACTTTCTTAAGTCGTTTTCCCTTGCCTTTGTCTGATTTTTTATCTTCTTTAACCTTCCTCTTGGGCTTCCGTTCTTCCCTAGCTAAACTAAAGATCAATTGTCCATCCTCAACACTTTTCGAAGCATCATCCTTGGACAAATTCAAAAGCTCTTTCTCTAGTTGAGCTTTCGTCTTCCTCAGACTCCTCAACCTATCGGCACTAAGAGCACACTGAAGGTTTGAATTGTTGGAGGAATCAACCTCAGCAATCCCCGACACCAAGTCTTCTTCACCAGCATTACTACATTCTTCATTATTTTCCACATTTCTCAACCGCCCAACGGTGGAGGCAACGGCATCAATTTCAAATTGAACAGTTCTCAACTTCTGATGAAGTTCAGCTTTAGGATTAGCCGATGGATCGACATTTTCACGTAAATCAGAACATTCTTCCTCAGCACTACCTTCAGCTTCAGTAACGGTCACTGAATCATTCTTAGTAACCTACAATTTAAACATCTTCAACCGTCAAATCTTAAGTTTTGTTTCAAGTGAACATCACAATGCTATTAATTTCAACACCGAGTTCTAAATTAAACTTGCACATTATTTCAAAGGAAATAGAAGCAGTAAAACTCGAACTAAAATGCAGATAACAAATAAAAATGTGAAGAGGCAGAAACTAATGATATATACCTTTTCCAAAACGTCGCGTTCAATGTCTTCGGGATTGGCAGATTTTACGCCCAAACTACAGAGCAAAATTCGATCCTCCTCTTCCTCCATCGAATTGTTTAAACGTTAGCAAATTCTCGCGGTAATCATCGTGACCTAGCTTCCAAAACAGAAAGCGGTTATCATTTTAACCGTAACTCAAGAACGTTCAATTTCTGTTCGACGATTCCGATTCAGATGAAAAAAGCTTCTTCGTCTTCTTCGATTCCCGTGTCGGAAAGAAGAGTCGGTGACACCGTCGTTGTGTTTTGTTTCCGTTTCACCCCTCTATTTCGCTCCCTGTGGTGATCCCACGTCTTAACGCAAGGAATGAATCGTCGTTTTGCTTCTTGCGCAAGATTAAACTTGTGTTGTTTAATTAGAATTCATTTAAAAATTCTTTGAAAACTCTAAACCCTCTCTTCAGAAACCCTTACGGGATTATCAATCCTAACACTGTGTATAACACAGACCCTTACAGAACAATCAATCCCTCGACACTATGTCTACATAAATAAAAGTTTATTTTCCTTTATTTTTGGGCAAATAATATATATATATATATATATATATATATATATATATATTATACTAATCTAATTATATTATAGATTTAAATATTATTTTAGTTTGTTTTTTTATTCAATTTGATTTTTGTTTTTTTTAACCTTTAATTATGTTCAGTTTGGTTTAGAGTGTACAGGTTAACATAATTGACATGATCATGATCGTTATTCAACTTGATTTGGTTCGTTCTCAATTTAAACATCAAAACAACAAATGAATCACGAAACAAAAATTAAATTGAAAAAAAATAAATTAAATTAAACAAATAAAATTAGGTTTAATTATCCAGATGATACTCATTTTAGTATAGGTATGTTAATTTGATATTTGCTTTTAAAAAATTGTCAATTGCATCTCAACTTTTGGAAAGGTACTTAAATTAGGTCTATTTCAGATGAAATTAACTAACGTCGTTAGTCAATGTGTCACGTATCAGTATGTGGTTTTTTTTATTTTTATTTTTATTTTTTGAAAAAAATAAAAAAATATCATATGTCAGATTATGTGTGACACATGACATTGTCAATATAACTAAAACTAACTAAAATAGTATTTAAATCTACATTATATTATATTATAATATAACTAAACAAACTCCCTGCAATTTACATTTATACCCCACTTTATTTACTTGACACTTATTCCATTTTAAATTTATTAGTCATTTCACACATTAATATTATGTTTATTCTTCTATTTTATTTAGTTGACAATTATTTAATCTTACGATTTTTTATCATTTGACCCATTGGTTAAATGGCATGATAGAATTCAATGTTGACCATAAAAGCGAGGGGAAGGAAACTTCCTTAACTTAATTTCATCATAAGGAAACTTCCTTAGCTTAATTCCATGAAACTATGAACTTGCATTAGTTTCACACATTAATAGCATAGTTATTTATAGTTATTTGTATTAATAGTATTATTATTTGTATTATTATATTGTTATTATTATTGTTATTGATATTATCATTATTACTAATTATAATAATAATAATTATTATTATTATTATTATTATTATTATTATTATTAATCACACTAAAAAAATAATGCTAATGTATTTCATTTAATGGAATATTTAATTTAAAAAATTCTAAATTTTATTCATATACTAATATTATGTTATTATACTACACAATTAAATTGTTATGTCAATTTTAAATTTAGCAAAAATAAATATTAGAATGTTGTTCACTGATGTTTCAATAGTAAAATAATTATGTAAATTGACAATTCGATCATTTTAAATAGGTTTAAATAGTCATTTGGTCTCAGTTTTGATCAACTTTTTTCAATTTGGTCCTAGTTTAAGATTTGTTTTTAATGTGGTCCTAAATTTCGTAAAATTCGTTCAATCAAGTTTTTTTCCTTAACGCCGTCAAAATCGTTAACAAAACAGTATACACGATGGACTATTCCTATAACGTGATGTGTTATTCATTGACATGACATTTTTGGGTTTAGGGTTTGATTTGGATTTAGGGATTTGTTTCCATTGAAAATCTAAGGAGGTTGTCCATTGTGTGCATTGCACATTTTCGCTTCCATCAGAGAGAACGTTGTTATTTGACTTTTGTTTTCCGACGAGCTCTCGCATGTTGGTTCTCCATCTGCGTGCTCCTCGTGTTTTCTAGTTCATGAACTTCGAATTGCACTACCCTTCGTTTTGCAATTGGCTTTGTGATGAGTTGTGGTGCGAGATGGTCTCACGGAAGTTGAAGAAGAAAGAGGCAGAAGTTTATGATGTGGTGGCAAGTTGAACTAGGCTCTGCGCGTTGTGATGAAGGTTGACGCGATTTAGGGTTTTGCTTTTGGGTTCTCGTTCTTCGATGTGTTTCAAGCGAGTGCATGGTGAACATGGTCGTTGTTGTCTCACGTGGATGACAAAGATTGTCGTCGAGTTGTAGGTGGTGTGCTGATGGGATCTTTAGCAAAGATCCAACTAACGTCGACGACTTGTAATGTAGAGGATACATGGTAGTTGTGCGTCAATTGTGCAAGTGCAAAAACTGCCTAAGGTTTCTGGTTTGTAGGGGAAAGGATGGAAGGTTGAAGATGATGGGTGATGTGGCACCACATCACAAGAAAATAATAGTCCACCATATACACTATTTTGTTAACGATTTTGACGACGATAAGGAAAAAGATTTGATTGAACGAAATTTACGAAATTTAGGACCACATTGAAAACAAATCTTAAACTAGGACTAAATTGAAAAAAGTGGACCAAAACTAGGACCAAATGACTATTTAAATACTAGAACGTTGTTCACTAATGTTTCAATAGTTTGAAGGGTTAATATGTTTTTTGTCCCTTAACTTTCAGTCAGAATTGGAATTAGTCTCTTATCGAACTTTGACCTAATTTAGCTCCCCAATTTTATAAATGCATGAATTTAGTTTTTTTAACCAAACTTTTTTAAGTTTATTTGACGTTTCAACCGCGTTTCAAGATACCATTTGAATTGTTTATACCATTTGACACATTTATTTTTCAATGTTAGCTGAGAAACGCGTTTCAAACATTAAATAAAATTAACAAAATTTGGTTAAAATAACTAAATCTACGTATTTCAAAAGATGACAGACAAAATTGATCCAAAGTTTCAAATCAGAATTAATTCCAATTTTCATTGAAAGTTAATGAACCAAAACATATTTAACTTTAATTTGAATGTTTAATTTATTTGTTTGCTAAATTATGTAACATGACGCTGTAATTTTCAATTACTATCTTTATAACAATGATTGTTAAAATATGTGAAAAGTTTGATTGAACTATAATAAAATAATGACTTGAGTCAATTCACTCTATTATTATTGTAACTGTCGCAACCGGGGTCATGATGAGACGACGAAAAAATTTATTTTAAAATAACAGAAGAGTTGCCACCATAATTTATTAAGAAAAAATATAGAAAAACCTTAAAAAGAAATAGTCTTCGAAACCAAGTTTGGGTTCGGGAGTCGATTACGTATCGGGAAGGTATTAGCACCCCACAACGTCTGTCCAAAGATGGTTCCCTTTAATTAAGTGTGCAAAATTAATGTAATTCTTAAAATATTATTTTTTCCCAAAAAAAAAATCAAACAAACAAACAAATACAAATTGGTAAAGAAAATATTGTTGAAAGTTTTAGTTGGGTCTGACAAGGATTGACCTTGCTTCTACGTATCTCCATTTGCAATGGAGAATCAATGTTACGTAGTTCTTAAAAAAACTATTTTGAAAAGATATTTAAAATATTTTAATTTTTTGGGAAGTGAACCTGACAAGGACTTGGCCTCGCTCCTACGTATTTCCATTCATAATAGAAAATCAGGGATCACGTAGTTCTAAATAAAAGACTATGAAAAAAGATGGAAAGGTTTGTAAGCATGCAGGGTTTGTAAATTTGCATATTTCTAGAGAAATTTTGTATGTTGTAAAAAAGCAATTATCAAGTAAGTATAAGACCCAACATGATAATTAAAAAAGTATAAAAAATATTATCAAACGAGTCTGGGACCCGACATGATAATCAAAGTTATGATGAAAATAATGATTATCAAGCGAGTATGAGACTCACCATGATAATTAAAGTTATGGAGAAGAATGATTATCAAACGAGTCTAAGACTCGACATGATAATTAAAGTTAGAAAAAAAATTATAAAAAGAAATGATTATCAAGCGAGTCCAAGACTTGACATGATAATTAAAACTATGAAAAAAAAAGTTATAAAAAGGAATAATTATCATGTTGAGTTAAAGTTATAAAAAACAATGATTATCAAGCAGGTCCGAGACTCGACATGATAATTAATATTATGAAAAATCTTGATTATCAAGCAAGTCCAAGACTTGACATGATAATTAATGTTATGAAAATAAATATAAAAAAAGAAAGATTATCAAGCAAATCTGGGACTCGACATGGTAATTAAAGTGAATGAAAAGAAGAAGAAAAAAGATTATCAAACAAGTTTGGGATTCAACATGATAATTAAAGTTATAAAAATCTTAACCATCAAATAAGACATAATAATTAAAATCATAAAATCTTGACCATGAAAACAGGTACGAGATTCAACATAATAAGCATTAGAATGATTATGAATGAAAGAGGAAAGAGAGAAAGAAAAAAATGAAAGAAAGAAAGAAAACATAGCACACGTACCTACCTACGTTTTTCAACTATTAATTAATATTATACCTATAAACACTTTCAGGACTCCTTAAGTGAAGATAAAGATTATCTAGCGAGCTTACACCTTTCTCATGCATTCATCAAGTTTTATATAAAAGGATGAGATGTCTTGTCATGCATTAATTATATTCATGTGCACTTTTGCCATTATATTCAAATAAAACATGCAATTACGTTGTGAATCAGATATATATTAGGAGTGCATGTCACATTCCGCAAATGCATCCATAACAATGTGAATGAAGAGTCAAGCCATGGCATAGAAAGACTAAGTCGTTATTTCCTTCAAATAAAAAACAGAAAAAAAAAAACCTATGCAGTGTAACAACACACCAAAATAAAGCAACCTATCTGTGGATCTTTCTACTAGTACGCAAGCGTTGAATTCTGTATATACAGAGAGTTAAAAGCATCCCAGAGATTATTAACATTAAACACAAAACACCGATATATGTATATACATACCAAGAAATAGGAACAATGATGATTGAAGCCCCTATTTCTTATTTATCGTCGTATGGATGAGATAAAGCAACGAGGTGGAAAGCAGTACTCAAACAAACTCAGAATAGAAACGCATATACATATGCCAGTGTTAGAATCTTACCTTCAATGATTAGAGATAGAAAAACAGTAGTTTTCTGTAACATTCTAGCCGGAAATTACTTATTAAAATAAATCAACATAAATTTAAATAAAATAACATCATTTATTCTCAACAATTTCTTAAAACGCGAAAAAAATTAAAACTTCAAACATCGCTTAAGTAGTAATTAAAACCGCAATGTTCAGTTATTACAAAACCAAATCATCCAAAATATAAATGTTACAAAAGAAAATCCATAATGAAATTTTTGTAAATTGTCTCATAGTGATCACCACTCTGTCTTTACACATTTGCATGCTCACCTGCATCAACATCTGCTCCCATGTAACGAGTTACATGATCATCGCCACACACACATAGATAGGATGAGCTCATTTAAATAAACCAAACAAATATCATAATAATATTACAATACATCATCTCCATATCATAACCCGGGTTAGTATTTTTTTTTTCTTTTTCTTTAGTTCTCCATTTCCAACACTTGCATTAGACGTCTATCATTTCTATACCCTTTAGGTGAGATCAATGATCGATCTTTGCTGCACGAGTATCTACTCGCCCCTTCGACTACAGGCCACCACCTGATAGTCCATACGTGGGAATAACTTTGCCACAGCATCTCACTGTGACACCAAGTGGAGGTCCCCAAAACAAACATAAGTTCGTAGTTGTTCCCAGACTACCAAAACTCTATCAGATGCACTGAAGAGGACAATCACCTGAAATCTCGTCGTACGAGCCACAACTCGCACACTCCACTAGACTTCCTAAACAACCAAGCTACAACCTAGAGTGGTCACGTGTTACCCCAATACGAGATGCACTCGTAACTGGGCCTCCAGTCAAGCCTCGCATCATGACCATCACCTAAAGTTGTGTAAAAACCTTTTCTCGTGCACCATCACTACACCAAAACCGCCTGACGCGCATCTCACGCCGCTAGGCGGAATCTGGTTCCAGACTGCCTGGCGGGCATCTCACATCGCCAGGCTCCAAGCGCCATCCAGGAATTCTACTGCACCGTCACCGCCTGGCGGACCTCAAGCCTGCCGCTAAGCACCACACACCATCAGGACTTCTGTTGCACCTTTTCTGCTTGGCGGAACCCACACTACCGCCAGGCGCCACACCAGTAGCAAAATTGCTACATGTTTTTGGCATATTAAATAGGTCCTAAGGGACCTCAAATCACATGTTTCCCAAAATCACATCACATTTACAATTATCCATTCATACTACGATGATTCAATCACAATGCACACATTTTAATCAAGTCAATAAGACAATTATTCTCATTTATACACACCATGTTTTCTTTCATGTACTGAATTGACCCCTATCTTATTCCACTCAATATAATCCAAATCTTATATCCATACTAATCAACAATTAGGTATATCATGCCATCAAGATTGTCAATAATGTATATATACTTTTGAACTACACAAGTATGGATGCTTATAATCTCAATCACTTCAAGACATCACTCTCCATAATCCATTCGTGAATATAAATCTGATAAGCACTTTTACACACTTTGCACCTATCATTTTCTCAGTTCTTAGCATACAATTTAATTAACTCTAATGCCCCTTCTACTTCACACTCCACATTACAATTCAACCCGCTAACCCTATCATGCATACTGATCACAATATATCATATACCACGACGCATTTAATTCACCCAATCAACCACTCCCATCATACGAACACACACAAAACAACTTTTCTGCTGGTCTGATGGGGCGCCTGACGGCAGCCTTAGCGTCGCCAGGCGGTGCGTGAAAAACTGGTTTCTACCCAGGTCTGTTTGCACCAATCGTGGCTTCCACACACCCTACTTATACTACCAATTCCAATTCGCATATTTAATCTAAAATATGAGTGGTTACATCACACGAGTCTATGTCAGTTTATTTCCATACCATTATCATACAAGCAATCCAATAAATCAAACCCAGCACAATATTTCATTATCTTAAGACCCCATAGACCCTAACCCCATATGGAATCCCAATTCATACCAATTTCACACATCATTCAATTCGCAGGCAGTTTTTCTTCTTTCAACGCAGCTATGCACACGTAAAAAATTAATTCCAACAACACAATTATCACAAAACTCACCACGAACCAGAAACAAGCCAAAACAAGTGGCGTCGCCTGGCGGGCCACGCATAGCCGCCAAGCGGTTCATGGAAAACCCAGAAAAATAGGCTTAAACACATGTGTTGCCTGGCGGATCATGAACTGCCGCCAGGCGATTTCTGGAAAAATCCAGAAACACGAAGAAAAACGAGAATGAACAGGTTCTACACTTCCATTATGATTTAGAACATATATTCATACGATAGCAGAATGAAAACAAACACTAAGAACTCCCCTAACCTGGATTCATTGCTTTTCACCTTTGGCTAGCTAGGGTTTCTATGCCCTTTCACATTCATGCCAAAAGTAACATTAGCAAAAAGAACTTAATTTGAATCTATCAAGGTTTGAATCCAAGACCATCCAATTGTCCAATTCAATGCATAACCACTCAACCATATCATGTTTCATGATGACTAATAAAATTTTATGATTATATTACCGTTCCACATTACCAAGCATATTATCAAAAATAATAATAATCATATTACACAAAATTGGCATACATAAGACTTGAACCCAAGTCTAATTGAATAATAAAATATTCTCAACCAATTGAACTAGTACTTTTTCACATCATGAAAGTTAGCATTTAATGCCAAAAAGATTTTCCCTGCAATCATTTATTTAAATTCTTATTTATTTAATTATTTAAAATTAGTGAGTCTTATATCTTCTTCTTTCGTTCTTTCTCAAATGTCGGTCCTCTCTCTCCGATTTTCCTAGAGCTGTATGCTTAGTGGCTTTCACCTAATTAGAAAGTGTATTTTTTTTAATTGGTGTGTGTGTTCTTTTAATCGTGGGTGAGAGAAACGGTTGGTGGAGATATACGTGGAGGGAGAGAGAGAGAGAGAAAAAAAAAAGATACGTTTCATGCTCTGGGTGAGATAAGAGTGGAAAAGAGACCCATATTTTCGGAGAGATGATATTGGAGGAGAAGATAATTATTATTTTCAAAAATACATTCTTTGAATTTTGTTTTAGTGATACCTATTAATGATAAAAAAAACATATTTTATTATTTGAAATATTTGATTAAAATATATATTATTTTATAGTTTCTAGTTAAGTTTGGTTATCTTTTACAAATTAAAGTTTATTTTATTAAACTGTTTTGATTTTTTTAAAAACGACTTTTCTATTTTCAAAAACGCTTTTTTTATTTTTATTCTTAATCTCAAAACTTATTTTCAATATAAAAGTATTTATTTATTTGTATTTTTTTTAATGTTTTCTATTCGTTTACTTTTTGTTTTTTTTTTAAGAAAAACCTTTAGTTAGTTTATTATATATTTAAATTAGTTTTCTAGGAAATAAGAAAATTATAATTATGATTATTAAAAGATAATTTTATTTACATTTTATTCTATTCATCTTATCTGGGTGCCAATAAGATACTGGACTTTTAATGCAGAGGCCAGTCGGATGCTGGAATTTAGCAGAAAATAAACATGTTGGTGCTAGTCGGATGCTGGGCTTTCAAAGGGGTGTCAGTCGGATGTTGGACTTTAATGCAAATGCTAGTCAGATGCTGGACTTTAGCTGAAAATAAACATGTTGGTGTCAGTCGGATGTTGGGCTTTCATAATGGGTGTTAGTCGGATGCTGGACTTTAATGCACATGCTAGTCGGATGTTGGACTTTAGTAAAAAATAAACATGTTGGTGCTAGTCGGATGCTGGACTTTCATAGTAGGTGTCAGTCGGATACTGGACTTTAGCAGAAAATAAATATGTTGGTGCTAGTTGGATCTTGGACTTTAATGCAAATGCTAGTCAGATGCTGGACTTTAGCAGAAAATAAAAATATTGGTGCTAGTCAGATGTTGGACTTTAGCAGAAAATAAATATGTTGCTTCTAGTAGGATGTTGGGCTTTTAATGTAGGTGCCAGTCAGATGTTGGGCTTTTAATGTAGGTGTCAGTAGGATGTTTGGCTTTTAAATGCAAGTGACAGTTAGATGCTGGACTTTAAAAGTTGGTGCCAGTCGGATGCTGGACTATAAAAGCTGGTGCAAGTCGGATGCTGGACTTTAAATACGAATGTCAATCGGATGATGAACTTTTAAAGCTGATGCCAGTTAGATGCTAGACTTTTAAAGTTGATGTCAATCGGATGCTACACTTTTAAAGTTGATGCTAGTCGGATGCTAATGAAGGATTGACCCCAACCAAGGATGAAGACACGGGCTTAAGAAGACTAAGCATGTTTAGAAAGGAAGTTCACTAATCCTTCATCCCTTTCATTTGTGTTTGTTATTTTTTATTCCCTAAGTTGACTTAATTGAATCAACTTTAGTTGACTTGTTGACCTTTGACTAGGTTTGACTTTTTGACTATAGTTGACTTGACTTAAGCCAACATGCTAATCTATGTTTATTTGCTTTGTAGGTTAATTAGGAGTAAGAAAGCAATGCTAGGTGGCGCATGGTGATTAGGGAGCATAAATGATGTGGAGGAGAGAGTAAAGCAAATGCATAAAACATAAAGTAAAAGGCATAAAACAAGTGTACATATGTACCTTTGATCTCCTTTGTTTTTAGCACACTTTAGCCACTTTTTGGAGACATATGAGACACATTCTTTGTCTCTTTTTGTACTAGAACGAAATTAGTCTTGCACACACCATCGTTAGCTCTTTTGTCTCTCCTTTTTGTAACCTTATTTGACCTAGTTTCTAGAAGCTAGGGTTATGTTTTTGTAGAGACATCTTTAGGTATCTTTTATTTGCTTAGAGGCCCCTAAACTCTTCTATATAAGGGGTGCTCATAGACATGTAAAAGGGTTGAACATTTTGAAGTAAAAACAATCTTGTGTCTCAACCATTTGTGAGAGTTTCCTCCCTAGGGAGTGAATACTTTTAAGCATTATCTTGCATAGCAAGTGGCGGCACACATCCACTCATCTTCAAGGTTGTCATGGCTTCTAGTCTAGCCTTGTAGTGGCGTGCTTCTCACATTTTTACCATTTCTTTCCTTTCCATTTTATGTTTTCTTCTTCCTTTAATTGTTCTTGGTTTTCTATGGTTTATGTGTTTTCCATTTTCTTTTCGTTTTGAATCAATCCATCATCTTCTTCTTTTGAGCTTTGTGAAAGAAACATTCACATCTAGATAGCTTGCAATCTTAATGTCTAGTGGGGATTTCACTTAGCTTTCTTAATCAACTCACACCATATTCAATAATCTTAAAAAGGAACAACATAATCCTTCATCAGATGCTAGACTTTAAATGCAGGTAAAACTGTATAAACCAACACAAGCTAGGCTTTAACTGATAGTGAAAGTATGAATGACAATAGAAGTTGAGTTTTAGCGAAAAGGTCAAAAAACTAAAGTTAATAAAGAAATAAACATGAATGACAATGTATATATATATATATATATATATATATATATATATATATATATATATATATAAGACATGTTATGCATGAATGCATGAAATGAAAGGAGAAAATTAAGATTCCCCTTTTCAAAAAAATAAAATAAAAAATAAAAATCTCAAATGATAATTTAATTGATGATATGTTAAGGAAAGCAATTACCCTAACATGCAATCCTTTTAGTTGTATCTTACTTTTACGACACCCTGTAGGACTCGATTCAACAAAAAGCTTGCAGAACTCAATCACTCTTTGAATGAAGCCTGGGGTTTTTTATTTTAAAAATGAAAATGAAATCCAAGGATCAAAGGTATGGTAAAAAAACAGGAAAAGAAGCATAAGCAGATTCTAGCAAATCTTGAAAATAAGTAATGCTCATATCTTTTCATAGACAAGCCCTTTAAGCATAATATCTCCTAACCACAACGGAATTGACAAGGAAAGGTTTCTCCATCTTGGCAAGAATCATGGCTCCTCCAAAAAAAGATTTCTTTACCACAAATGGCCCTTCATAATTTGGAGTCCACTTTCCTCTATGATCTTTTAAAACGGGCAAGATTTTCTTCAATTCCAAGTCGCCTTCGTGAAACTCTCGAGGAAAAACTCTTTTCTCAAAGGCCTTTTTCATTCTTCTTTGCTATAGTTGACCCTGACACATGGCATTTAGTCTTATCCCCTCGATGAGGTTTAACTGATTGAATCGAGCTTGAAGCCAATCTGCTTCTTCTAATTGTGTTTCCATCAACACTCTAAGGGAAGGGATTTCTATTTCAAAAGGAAGAACCGTCTCCATCCCATATACCAATGAGAATGGAGTTGCCCAAGTTGATGTTCGGACTGAAGTACGATATTCGTGCAAAGCAAAGGGGAGCATCTCATGCCAATCTTTGTAGGTTACCACCATCTTCTGTTTGATTTTCTTGATATTCTTATTTGCAGCCTCAACTGCTCCATTCATCTTTGGGCGGTAAGGTGAAGAATTATGATGTCGAATCTTGAAATCATCGCACAATTCTTTCATCAACTTATTGTTCAAATTGGTAGCATTATCAGTAATAATCTTGCTAGGAAGCCCATACCTACAAATCAACTCCTTCTTTATGAACTTTATAACCACATTCCTGGTTACATTGGCATAAGACGCTGCTTCAACCCATTTAGTGAAATAATCGACAACCACTAAAATAAAACGATGCCCATTTGAAGCCTTTGGCTCGATAGCCCCAATAACATCCATTCCCCACATTGAGAAAGGCCATGACGCTGTTAATACATTTAGTGATACTAGTGGTGCATTAATATTATCTGCATATGATTGGCACTTATGACACTTCCGAACATGGACACAATAGTCATTTTCCATTGTTAACCAAAAGTAGCCAGCCCTCAAGATCTTTCTAGCCATGTCATGTCCGCTCATATGAGTCCCAAAGGAACCTTCATGAATCTCTTTTAGTATTTGCGCTGCTTCCTTTGCATCAACACACCTCAAGAGTACCGTGTTGTGATTTCTTTTGTAAAGAACTTCCCCATTCAATAAGAAATTTGAGGCTAGCCTCCTCAACGTTCTTTTATCATTTTCAAAGGCAGCCTATGGATATTTATGATCTTTGAGATAATGTTTGATATCAAAATACCAAGGTTTGCCATCTAATTCTTCTTCAATGAAGTGGCAATATGCGGGTTGTTCATGGCTCTCAAACTTTATTAATGGCAAACTTTCTTCTTGATTTAACTCAAACATAGACGACAAAGTAGCCAGAGCATCGACCAACTGATTATCTTCTCTTGGAATATGATGAAATACAATACTGTTAAAATATTTGGCCAAGCCTTTAAGGTATGCTCGATAAAGAATCAACTTTTGATCTCTAGTTTCCCATTCTCCCCTTAATTGGTGGATTACTAATGCTAAGTCCCCGTATACTTCTAACACCTTGGCTTTGGATTCAATCGCTACTCGAACCCCCATAGCACAAACTTCATACTCTGCAACATTATTGGTGCAGCTAAAACACAACCTTGTTATCATCGTGATGAGTCATTATTTTCTTTCATTCCACTAGCCTTTGTGTACCCATTAGACAGTTGATTAGTGCTTAATTGTTCATCTTTAGAGTGTTTTTCATCTGTTGGGCTTTATTGGGCCACTGTTCCGAATTTGGACTAATTTCACATTATTTGGCCTAATTTTTCTTTTTAATTATTTTAGGTATTTGGGTGAAGCAATTTTGGAGCTTGGACGTCAATATTCAGTTGAAGAGAGTCGCCACATCATTTCCACGTCAGCAAAGTCAATGGGTCAACATTTGAGGCCCAGAGTGGTATTTTTGTAATTCTGCAGCTCATAATGGCAGTTTCATAATTCTGAGTGGCAGGGGTGATATGACCACGAAATTAGGTCTGCATGGGGGAGACCAGCTGCTCCTTCTTCTTCCACACTCTCTCAAACCTCCATTTTTGTTGTTATTAAGCTTTGGAAGGTGACCCATGGTGGCACAAGCGAATTTTTCACGTTTTCCATTGGTTTTTCACGTTTTATGAGCCTTGGAGCACATTGAAGTTGTATTAACGTTTTCTACCGTTTGGGTAACATTTATATTGAAGTATTCTCATTTTTTGTTGTTGTTTTCGTTGTTGCCCTTTTCTTTCCTTGCTCATTTTCGATTCCTGCACCAATTTAGGTTTTCTGCATCAATTTGCACTCATTTGGATGGTTGAATCAAAATTTATGTTTAAGCCTTATTCGGATTCCATGAGGAACTAAATTTGCGTGTTAATTCTTTACAGAGAATGGATTGAAACCTTGAGATTAGTGTTTTGTTCAGTGGAGTTATGTTAATCTCACAATTTTGAATTTGCGTTGGGTTTAAATGAAGAAACCGTTCTGTTTTTGCTTAATTTGCAGAGTGGAATCATTATGTGTTCATGCTTAGTGAACTGTAACAGATTCATGGTTGTGTGCTTTGCTTAATTGCACTTGAGTTCAAGTTTATTTGCGCTTAGTAATTAATTCGGGTCTCATTAGAGTTAATATAACAATTTTGAGTTGTAATCCGTGATTGGTGGATGTTCATTTGAAGCAAAGAATCAATGCTGTTTTTACATTGATTTTACACATTTGCATTGAAGTTTTCAATTGTGCGTTGCATCCGTAAATCTGCAAAACCCCCCCCTTTGTGTTATTGTTGTGTTCATCTGGAAATTTCGCTTTGAATGAAAATATTGGTCGTTGGGAGACGACTTGGTTCATTTTCATATACTGCATTTAATATGTTTTAATTTGGTGGGGTACGGTCTCTATCAGATCGGTATGTATTGCTTTTCTGGAGATATGAGTATTGCCCCAATTCCGTGTCCTAGTGAATTAGAAGCACCATAAAAAAACATCACCCATGCATTGCTATCCGAGTCACCTCCATCTCCACTAAGAAAAGCAAGAATATCTTCGTCAGGAAATTTAGGTCGCATGGGTTGGTAATCTGGAATGGGATGACAAGCCAAATGTTTTGATAAAGCACGACCTTTAATAGCTTTTTGGATTATATATACGATGTCGTATTCCGATAATAACATTTGCCACCGAGCTATTCTGCAGCTAAGAGCTGGTTTTTCAAAAATATACTTGATCGGGTCCATCTTGGAAACTAACCACGTGGTATGGCTTAACATATATTGCCTTAGCCGATAGGTGGTCCATGCTAACACATAACAAGTTCGCTCTAGTATAGTGTATCTTTGTTCGCAACTTGTGAATTTTTTGCTCAAGTAATAAATAACATGCTCTTTTTTTCTTACTTCGTCGTTTTGATACAAAACGCAGCCCATTGACTCTTGTAATATGGTCAAATATAATATGAGGGGCCTCCAAGCATGGGTGGGAGCAACACTAGAGGCTCTTGTAGATATTGTTTGGTCTTGTCAAACGCTGCTTGACAATCCTCATTCCATTTCATCTCCTGATTCTTGAGCAACAGCTTGAATAGTGGCTCACAGGTCGCGGTTAGTTGGGAGATAAACCTAGAAATGTAGTTTAATCTACCTAAGAAACCTCGAACCTCTTTTTCTGTTTGAGGGATCGACATTTCTAAAATTGCTCGTACCTTGTTTGGATCAACTTCTATTCCTTTTTGGCTGACAATAAATCCCAACAATTTCTCAGACTTTACACCAAAGGTGCACTTAGCAGGATTTAGCCTTAGCTTAAACTTTCTTAACCTCTCAAACAAATTTTGCAAATTAACAACATGTTCTTCTTCTGTCTTAGATTTGGCGATCATATCATCTACATAAACTTCAATCTCTTTATGCATCATACCGTGGAACAAAGTCACCATGGCTCTTTGATAAGTTGCCCTGCATTCTTTAAACCAAATGACATCACCTTGTAGCAGAATGTTCCCCACAGGGTAATGAAAGTGGTTTTCTCCATGTCTTCAGGCGCCATCTTAATTTGATTATATCCTGAAAAGTTGTCCATAAAAGATAAAAGTGCAAATTTAGCTGTATTGTCAACCAGAGTATCAATATGTGGTAGGGAAAATTATCTTTAGGGCTAGCCCGATTTAGATCTCAATAATCCACAGACATTCGAACTTTCCCATCTTTCTTTGGAACTGGAACAACATTAGCCACCCATTGATAATCAAAGTTATGATGAAAATAATGATTATCAAGCGAGTCCGAGACTCGACATGATAATTAAAGTTATGGAGAATAATGATTATCAAACGAGTCCGAGACTCGACATGATAATTAAAGCTATAAAAAAAATTATAAAAAAGAATGATTATCAAGCGAGTCCAAGACTCGACATGATAGTTAAAACAATGAAAAAAAATTATAAAAAGGAATAATTATCATGTTGAGTTAAAGTTATAAAAAACAATGATTATCAAGCGAGTCCGACAATCGACATGATAATTAATAATATGAAAATAAATATAAAAAAAAGAAAGATTATCAAGCGAGTCCGAGACTCGACATGATAATTAAAATGAATGAAAAGAAAAAAAAAAAATATCAAGTAAGTCCGAAACTCGATATAGTAATTAAAGTTATAAAAATCTTAAACATCAAATAAGACATGATAATTAAAATCATAAAATCTTGACCATGAAAACAAGTACGAGATTCAACGTAATAAGCATTAGAATGATTATGAATGAAAGAGAAAAGAGAGAAAGAAAAGAAAGAAAGAAAGGAAACATAGCACACGTACCTACGTTTTTCAACTATTAATTAATATTATACCTATAATCACTTTTAGGACACCTTAAGTGACGATAAAGATTATCTAGCGGGTCTTACGCCTTTCTCATGCATTCATCAAGTTTTATATAAAAGGATGAGATGTCTTGTCATGCATTAATTATAGTCATGTGCACTTTTACCATTGTGTTCAAATAAAACATGCAATTACGTTGTGAATCAGATATATATTAGGAGTGCATGTCACATTCCGCAAATGCATCCATAGCAATGTGAAAGAAGAGTCAAGCCATGGCATAGAAAGAATATGTAGTTATTTCCTTCAAATAAAAAACAGAAAAAAGACCTATGTAGAGAATGTAACACACCAAAATAAAGCAGCCTATTTGTGTATCCTTCTATTGGTACGCAAGCGTTGAATTTCGTATATACAGAGAGTTAAAAGCATCCCAGAGATTATTAACATTAAACATAAAACACCAATATATGTATATACATACTGAGAAACAGGAACAATGATGATTGAAGCCCCTATTTCTTATTTATCGTCGTATGGATGAGATAAAGCAACGAGGCGGAAAGCAGTACCCAAACAAACTCAAAACAGAAACACAGATACATATGCCAGTGTTGGAATCTTATCTTCAACGATAAGAAGAAGATACGTTGCATGCTGTCGGTAAGATAAGAGTGAAAAAGAGACCCATATTTTTAGAGAGAGAATATTGGAGAAGATAATTATTATTTTGGTAAACAATTCCATTTTCAAACGAGCGTAAACTTATTTTCAAAAATACATTCTTTTAATTTTGTTTTAGTGATACATAATAATGATAGAAAAAACATATTTTATTATTTCAAATATTTGATTAGAATATATATTATTTTATAATTTCTAGTACTGTTAAGTTTGGTTATCTTTTACAAATTCAAGTTTATTTTATTAAATTGTTTTGATTTTTTTAAGAACGACTTTTCTATTTTCAAGAAAACTTTTTTGTTATTCTTATTCTTAATTTCAAAACTTATTTTCAATGTAAAAGTATTTACTTAATTATATTTTTTTAATCTTTTCTATTGGTTTACTTTTTGTTTTTTAAAATAATTTTAGTTAGTTTATTATATATTTAAATTAGTTTTTTAAAAAATAAAAAAATTATAATTATAATTATTAAAAGTTAATTTTGTTTATATTTTATTCTATTCATCTTATCCGGATGAAATTGGATTTAACCATAATTAATATATAAAATAAATTAAAAAAATAAAACACTTTTAAATGAGTCAACCGCTAAAACATCATTTCATAATAAATCAAGACAAATTATAAAATTTTTACTAAAAAAAATGAGTTAACAAACATATCTTTCTCCCAATGACCAAACTGAATAATTTCAACAAAGGTATTAAAAGTACACATAATTTGTTTTACTTTTAAATAATCACACCTGTAATTTGTTAACCTTTGTTCAAATGAGATGCATGTACAGGGGACCTGAGTATTGAAACACGCGCTCCACAAAGCTTCGACTCCATTATTAATCAAAACACGGATTTTCACTACAAACCACTCACAGATGTTTTACCTCTCAACACAATTCAACAATCCAATAATTGGGGAAATCCACACACCAATAGGGCAACAATGCCAGAACTCAAAACTCACCGCATTGCAAACCCATCCGTTCTCCAAAATTTAAAAACAAACAATAAAAGCCCTAGAGGGCAACCCTATATTCAGTGTGGAAAGAAAATCGGTGATGAAAAAAAAAAAAAACACAGAGGACCCAACATAAGGACACACAGGATGATTTGATAAATACTACTCCACAACCTAGGGTTACAGAAGAAACATCTACTATTGATGGCACGAGTGTGAAGAGAGGAACACGAAAAGGGAACCAACTAATCCTAGTGCGAGGCAATGATTGACTATAGGAGTAAAACGTCTACGTTTGAGAGATAACAACCGGAAACCTTATCGCAGAATGCAAATAAAGAGAAAAAGAAAACAGAGAAGTTGGTTTGGTTTAGGTTGGGAGTTGGAGAATGAATGAGAAAAAGTGAAAGAGAATGGGAGAAAGAGAGAGAGTGTGTGTTAGAAATAGGAACTAGAGTTTTGTTTCTGTGTAAGGAGATGTGTTTGTGTGAAATTGTGAGAAGGCGAGAGAGACAATGTACTGTTAGTTTTGGATACTCTGAAGCAAAGGTATGAGTAATGACTATGAATCTCTCTCCTTCAGTTTTTCTTCAAACACGGTTATAATGACAAAATCAGAATAATATTTTTTCGTGACTATTTTCTCTCCATGTGTTTTATTTTTGTTCCCTTTCCTTTCTCAGCCTCTCAAATTTTTTTATATTGTTATTACAATTTTTGAAAAAACAAAATGTTAAATGAGTTTTTTTTTTGTCATATTTGATTACTTTTTAATTTTATTATATTTGTGATATTTTTTTCACTGTTGATTATTGACCATAGACATTAGTATGCGTGGCACCCTAATGTGGCGGTTCACGTTTGTAATCCAATATTTTACATGGTTTGTGAAAAGATATTTAAGGTGATACTATTTAGATAAGATTATAGTTTTTTTTTTTCTCAAATTAATTGTGATTACAGTTTAATTTGTTTATATGTCAAGTAAATGGGAATTGTTTAAAGGAAATAATTTGAGTGGGTTGGGTATGAAAACCAAACAGATTAATACTTTTGAAATTTAAATCTAGATGGGAAATCTGTTATTTGTTATTTTGTTAACATATCTGTGAACAAAATTGGGTTTAGCGGAAGAGATTATTCTCCCACACAAAAACTAAATTCTGATCAATCATAGTTAGTGTGAACATCCTTGCATGTGTTTGCAAAATAATATAAATTAAATATTTTTTATGTAAATTTTAATTTAAAGTTTTTTATGTTATTTTGCTTTAAATAAAAAAATTCAAAACATTTTTAATAATTTCAATAAAATATAGTTTTTAAATTAATTTTATTATTAAAAAATCAAAGCCTTTTATTTGAAAGTAAATTAAAACTTTTTTTGAAATTTAATTAGAAATTTTGTTAAGTAACTTGGTCAATAATGGTAGATATAGATATAGTGTAATATAAATGCAATTGTCCATTATGAACGAGTGAGGGAGGGATTGATACCAACTTAGACCAACAGAGACACTTGTTGGAATGGATGAAATATCGATGTTTAATTATGCACCGAAAAGGGGTGGGTGGAAGTGGCGACGTGGGTGTGGTCTGTTCACACGTTTGGTTGGTTCAACAACCGCAGGCACTGATTACGTGTATGTTTCCTAGCTAACTAACGCAAGAGAATATGAATAGCTCTCTCTTCAATGGCCGGGTACTTGCTCATAGATCCACAACAATGGCGGCAGAAGATTCCCCTGGAATTCGCGTCCGAGGGATGCAATTTTCCTATGAAACGCAGCAACCGCCGCTCTTCCTCGACTTTAACCTCAACATCGAACCTGGATCGCGGTGCCTACTCGTCGGTGCCAATGGATCAGGTAACCTAACTTCGTATTTATTATTATTATTATTATTATTATTATTATTATTATTATTATTATTATTATTATTATTATTATTATTATTATTATGGTTATTGTTATTATTATTATTATGGTTAATGTCATGCGTGCAAGAATTTCAGTTCGTTAAGTGCCTATGTGCAGGTAAGACGACTTTGCTAAAGATTCTAGCGGGGAAGCATATGGTTGGAGGAAGAGATGTTGTACGCGTGTTGAATGGTTCTGCTTTTCATGACACTCAACTCGTTTGCAGTGGAGATCTCGCTTATTTGGGTGGATCCTGGAGCAAAAACGTTGGCTCCGCTGTGAGTTTTGTTTTGTTTTTTTTTTTTTTCTTTTTATTATCATTAAATACATTGTTTCTCTTCATGATTTCTCCATGTGGTTATGGAGACTTTTCATTTTTCGTGCATTTACAGTTTGTTGATCACTATTTGTTTCACTTATAGAAATAGTCATCTTTGAGAATAATTGTTAGTTTGTTTGTTTCTTTTAAATGTTTCGAATAAATCTCCTGTTTTGTAGGAGAATTCATCTTTAATTAGTTGCATGATCTTCTCCTTTATATCTGCATATCTGTAACTGCCAGATTCCCTATGTAAAGGCTTATATAAGCCTCGCGTTTCAATCAAATAAATCATTCTCTCAGAAGTAATTAACTGTTTAGCATACCTTCACTTAACAATTACTTAACTGTTTAGCATACCTTGACTTAACAATTACTTAACAATTGGTATAAGAGCTCTAAGGGGCCGTGAGGGGCCTGAATCAGAGTGTGCACCAGCGAAAACAGTGTGAGAGAGTGAAGAGTGATATTAATGTGAGAAAAGTGTGCGAGTTCAGATTACAAAAGATGTCTGAAAAGTTTGTGCAACCAGCCATACCAAGGTTTGATGGCCATTATGATTTTTGGGCCATGACAATGGAAAATTTCCTACTAAGCAAAGAATTATGGTCCCTCGTAGAGGAGGGGATTCCAAAGCTTGGGACTGCGCCAACAGAAGCCCACACGAAAAACGTGTCTGAAGCCAGCCTTAACATCTGAAGGTGAAGAACTATTTGTTTCAAGCAATTGATAGGGAGATTCTTGAAACTATATTGGACAAGAGCACATCACAGGCCTTATGGAAATCCATGCAACAAAAATATTAGGGATTCACGAGAGTTAAGCGTGCTTAGCTTCAAGCTTTATGCCGAGAGTTCGAGCTACTGGGAATGAAAGAAGGTGAGAAAGTGATACCTGTGTGGGACGCACACGGCATTGTCAATAAGTTGAAGTACAACGGTGAAGAGATAAACACAAGCATGGTGGTCAGAAAAATTCACAGATCATTGACTCCAAAATTTAACTACGTTTTGTGTTCAATTGAGGAATCCAACGATATGAGTATCCTCAGTCTAGATGAACTTCATGGCAGCCTACTTGTCCATGAGCAAAGGATGCAAGACGTTCAACCTGATGAGCAGGTGCTGAAAGTTGCTCATGATGATAAACCCGTTGCTGGTCGAGGCCGCTGCAGAAGTAGTCATGGCAATGGAAGGGGATGTGGAAGATATACACCAAACAAAACATTCATCGAGTGCTTTCACTGTCATAAGTTAGGACACTATCAATATGATGTGTCCTGAGTTTGAAAAAAAGGTTCATTATGCGTCATTTGAAGAAGCAGCAGAGGCAGAGGAAGAACTTCTGCTGGTCGCTTATGAAGGAACACAAACAATTCAGAAATAGGACTGGTTTCTAGATTCTGGTTGCAGCAATTACTTGACTGGAAACAAATTGTGGTTCACAGAAATGCAAGAAGAAGGAATCAATAAAACAGTCCAGCTTGGCAATGACTCAACTTTGGCGGTCACTGCAAAAGGGAGTGTTCGGGTTGAGATTAATGGCACATCTCATGTTATATCAGATGTTTATTATGTACCTGAACTTAAGACTAATCTCTTAAGTCTAGGACAACTACAAGAGAAGGGTTTGTCTATTCTAATTCAAAACGGCATGTGTAAAGTGTTTCATTCAAAGCGAGGTCTCATCTTAAGAGACCAACATGAAGGGAAATCGAATGTTTCATTTAACAGCTTCACTGCACTCCCACTGCCTACAAACTGCAGAAATCTTAGAAACAGAAATACACTTATGGCATAAGCGATTTGGACACCTTAATTTCAAAGGTCTTTGTACACTTGCAAGTAAGCAAATGGTGACTGGTCTACCATCCTTAAAACCACCTAAAGAAATCTGCACTACGTGCCTGGTGGGAAAACAACACAGAGACACCTTCTCCAAGCATAGCACGTGGCGAGCCTCCTCAGAACTCCAGCTAATCCATGCTGACGTTTGTGGTCCCATATCACCTCCCTCTCATTAGCAACAAAAGGTACATGTTAAGCTTTATTGATGATCTCACGTAAAGTTTGGGTCTATTTCCTACATGAGAAATCTGAAGCACTTCCTACTTTCAAAAGCTTCAAAATCTGCATGGAGAAGGAAGCTGGTGCCTTCGTCACCTGCCTCAAAACTAATAGAGGTGGAGAATTTACCTCCAAGGAGTTTGCTGATTTCTGCACTCAGCAAGTATATCCATACAGTTGATAGCTGCCTACACTCCACAACAAAATGGAGTCGTTGTACGGAAAAACCGTACCATTATTAATTAATGCAGTGCGTGCTGTCCTACATGAAAAATAGGTTCCAAAACCTTATTGGCCCAAAGCAGTACGGTGATGTGTGCATGTTCAAAATAGAAGCCCTACATCCGCTATAGATCATCGAACACCAGAAGAGGTATGGAGTGGATCAAAACCGTGTGTCAATTATTTTTGAACGCTCGGATGTATTGTACATGCTCATGTTCCAAATCAGAAATAGAAGAAAGCTAGATGATAAAAATCAGAAATGTGTTCTCTTGGGGTAAACGATGAATCTAAAGTTTATAAATTGTTTAATCCCATTACAAAAAAGGTTATAATAAGCAAGGATTTTGTATTCGAGGAAGAGAAAAAGCTGGAACTGGCAACATGATTCTGAGAAAGATAAGACAAATGCTTTGGACTGGGAAGACAAAATGATTGACGACGATGAACGGGAACATGCACCACAAGAAGCAATAATCAGCACGCATCAGAACCAACTCCGGAACATATTGAATATGCAATTTCAGGAAGGCAACCAGGATCCGAAGACCTCCGACATGGATGACTGACTATGAAACAAATCTGCTAGTGGAAGAGGATGACGGGTTGCTGGCAATGATGATGACTGAATCTGCAGATCCTTACACCTTTGAAGAGGCGTGGACGAGTCAATAGTGGAGAGAAGCAATGAAAACTGAAATGGAAGCTATTGAGAAAAATATTACATGGCAGCTTGTAGATCTAGGGGTTATGCCCATTGGTATTAAATGGGTTTTTAAAACCAAATTCAATGAAAATGATCAAGTAGAAAAGTACAAAGCTAGATTGGTGGCCAAAGGTTATTCACAAAGGTATGGAATTGATTATACTGATGTTTTTGCACCGATTGCTAGGCTTGATACAGTGAGATTGTTGTTAGCACAAGTTACTCAAAGTGCATGGGATGTATTTCAACTTGATGTAAAGAGTGCATTCTTGCATGGTGATCTTCAAGATGAGGTATATGTTCAACAACCAACAAGTTTCATCTAGAAAGGTAGAGAAACTCAAGTTTATCAACTTCAAAAAGCTCTATGTGGACTCAAGCAGGCTCCACGAGCCTGGTACAACAAAATTGAAGCCTATTTTGCCAAAGAACAATTTACCCGATGCTCTAGTGAACACACCTTGTTCACAAAAACAAGTCAAGGTAATATTTTAATAGTCAGTCTTTATGTTGATGATTTGCTCGTTATTGGAAACAACAAACACTTTTGTGAAGAATTTAAAAGCTCGATGAAGATGGAATTTGATATGACTGGTCTCGGCAAGATGAGACACTTTCTTGGAATAGAAGTTGTACAAAGCAGGAGGAATTTTTATCTATCAAAGATGATATGCTTGAGAGATATTTGCTCGATTCAATATGACGTAAAGCAATTCGGTTTGGAATCTTATTGTACCAGAAACAACACTATCTAGAGATGAGGAAGGGGCTCCAGTAGATGCCACAAAGTTCAAACGAGCAATTGGTAGTCTCATGTATCTCACAGTTACTCGACCAAATTTAATGTATGGGGTAAGTCTAATCAGTAGATATATGGCATATCCAAAGGAATCTCAAAGGGACTATGATGACTTTGGTGAAGCTCCTTGAAAGCATTGCATGGTGGAAGGAGGCTTCATGGAAGCCATGGACGCGGAAGCATAGTGTTTAGGAAGAGTATTGGTGGAGGAATGGATGGTGAAGGGAAAGCTTTAGGAGGTTCGGCCAACCTAAAGGAGAAGGGCTAGAGAAGGGTTCTAGATGAACACTCTAGCTATCGACTCTCAAAGGCAAAATTCATAGAGTAATCTCAACATTATAACTTTGCTAAATTTCAAGAGTAGTCATTACAATGCAAGGAGCCACTCATTTATATTAGAGCAAGGTCTCCTAAATGACATGCTAATTCTCGGCCAAATGAGATGCAAATGAGAGAAGCCATGTGAAGTTCATGCATCTAGATCTACTAGATCTATGATCCGTGATTTGTGGATCTATTGCCATGAAGAAGATAAAGAAATCATGAAAATTGGCAACAAGTCCATGGAGAGGAGGTCGGTCGAGCAATTCAAACTTTGAGTACTTCAAGTGTGGCAAGTATGACCATTATGCAAATGATTGTTACTCAGACAAGTGTTTAGTTGTGGTAAGGTCGGGCATTTTGCCAAAGATTGTAAGTCTGAGAGTAGAAAAGAAGAGACGATCAACCTCATAGAAGAAGATAAACAAGAAGCGTCGTTGTTGATGATGGTGCGTAGCTCGGGGGTCGAGCACAAGCAAGTGGAGAACTTGGCAAGAAGATCAAGTAGCATGGAGAATTCAGTAAGAAGGCTGGGAATAGTTGATTACTCGACAAGATAATTGAGTAGGTTGTAGAGGTTGGTAAGATGTGCAGATAGTCCAGACAACGCAGTGGAGCATATGAAAAGCTCGAGTAGCTTGATGGAGCAAGTGAACATCTTGGAAAGTTCGGTAAGGAGCCTAGGTAGCTCAATGGAACATTCAGATAGCTCAGAAATTGAAGAAGAGCTTGTAATCCAAATGTTAGAGATTGCAAAAAATGATTTGCAACAAAGAGTTGAAAAGGAAGTTAAAGGGAATGCAATTTTACAAGTAAGCTTAGAGAGAATAAAGCAGGCTTTGCAGAAGCGATGCTTGGAACTTGAAGAAGATGTCTCAAAATTGCAAGAATAGTTGCAAGCTGAGAAGGATCTGAGAGTTGTATTGGAGGTGTAAGATGAGAAATGGCGAGTTGAAAAGGATGAGGAGATTGATGTGATTGAGCGCAACAATATGTGGGCATGGTCTGATATTTCAAAAGGAGGTTAGTCTATTGACAAGAACTCAATTAATGACAAGTCGGCCACAAAAAAAAATGGGAACCCAATGAGTAACAAGTCGGCTAGAGAGTAGAACAAGTCTGCCACCGAAAATGCTAAAATTGGCAGAGTGAACAAGTTGGCTATAGTGAAAGCAAAGTAAAAGTCGACCACAGACAACGTGAAAGCAAAGTCAATCATGAAGAAAGTGAAGAACCCGACTATTCATGAAAAGAGCAAACACAATGTGAGAGAAGTTATTGCATGTGGGAAGCCGGGATGAAGAAAAAAGGAACTGAGATGAAGGATAAGAGAAGCATTTAAGTTTACGGGGAAGTGTTGTGGGTTTAGGAATGAATTAGCCGTTGGAGTATAAATAGTAGTTAATGAGTTAGCTTATGTGGGTAGTTAATGAGTTAGCCATTGTGGGTATTTAATGTACTAGCCTTATGGGTAGTTACTAGCTGTTTATAGTCATTGTGAGTATAACGTATAAAACAATGAGTCTATAATTGTGAATTATATGAATAACAATAACAACAACAAGAAGTGAATCAAGTTTTTTCACAAGTGAGAGTTGTTGTCTACATAGATTAGTTGCATAGCGTTTGTGTTCTCTTTGGCCAGAACTAATAACTACAGTTAGATTTCTCAAGTTGGTTCATAATGTGGGCTTTTGGTCCTAAGAGCCTAATGTTCATGAATTACAACACAGTAACCCACTTCATGGCCCCAGTACTCTAATAGTTTTCTTTTCACACAATTGTTGTTACTGATTTTTCTTTGTATAACATTGGGTGGTGCGTTTACAGAATAATTGAACCTAAATCTCTACCGTAACCCCAATTAATAACCTGCTTTTTGTATGCTTTGATTAATTTGATTTCAAGCTTTGATGTAGTTGCTAACATATTCAGGGAGAAATTCCGCTTCAAGGAGACTTCTCTGCGGAACATATGATCTTTGGAGGTGGGTTTTTGGATGGAGTTGTCTATATTGCAAAAATCATTTAAATCTCCATTTATTTATTTGTGAATATCAAGAGAAAAGCTAATCATCATCTCATGTCTGCATCTGGCTTTTGTAATGTTGCATTAGAGTTTCTACACGATAATTAGCAATTCAAATATAAATTTTATTTGGTCCTGATGTATGATAGAGCTATTGTTAGGAAATTAAAGGTGTATGTTAGAAGAGAATATGCAGTTAGTTGGTTTGTTGGGGATGATAGTCTTTGTATTAGGGATACTATAAGGGGGGAGTGTCTGGTTGAGGGGTACGTGAATTGTTGGATAGTTTTGTGTAAAGATACTGACATCTTGTGTGAAGAGAACCTTTTTTCCCTTGGTCACTTTCGGATTGTTTGTGAAATAATACGAGAAGTTTTGCAGAGTGGTGTTTGCGTTCTTAGTGCTGTGAGTGTGAAAAGAGTGCGTGAACAGGTTTCTTTCATCCAGAAACCTAACTGCTATGGCGTTCTCTACTTTTCTCAGTTGAGGGTGCTGACCCAGATAGGAGAGACAAGTTAATTGAGCTGCTTGATATCGATCTGCAGTGGCGAATGCACAAGGTATCTGATGGGCAGCGGCGTCGAGTGCAAATCTGTCTTGGTCTTCTTTATCCATATAAGGTATTATTTTGTCTATGTACTTCAACAGGTAAAATCAAACCGAATTATATAACTGGAACCCTTGATTGACACTTCAGGTTCTCTTGCTTGATGAGGTCACTGTTGATCTGGATGTTGTGACTCGGATGGATTTGTTGGAATTCTTTAGGGAAGAATGTGAACAGGTATTTGCATACTCTGTCTGTGTACCTGCTGAAACACACTAGATATGCAAATGAAAAAAGTAACAAGGATGGCCGCAATGTGGCATTAGATAAGGGCTGGCTCTTATTGGAATGGTAATCATATTAAAATATAACGATATGAATTTGATCTTCAATTCCTACAAGGGAGGGACGAAGTATAGTGGATAAATTATTACCTCTTAAAGAAAGGCGATAAATGGCCATTTTGCAAAAGCTGGAAGCTTAGGTTAAAAAACGATGCTTATATTATTTTCTCATTTTGTAGAGAGAAGCTACAATCGTATATGCAACTCATATTTTTGATGGACTAGAGGCATGGGCAACTCATTTGGCATACATACAAGATGGTGAACTGAGAATAGCAGAAAAGATATCAGATGTCAATGAGTTGAAATCTTCCACTAATCTGCTGTCTGTTGTTGAGGCCTGGCTCCGTGCTGAAACAAAGGTTGTAAAGAAGAAACCTGTCCAGAAGACTTTTGCTAGTTCTCCTTTCTTTTCATCCAGACACATGGCGTATTATCGATAGTCTCTTTTACATAAGTTCCTTATAAAAATATTCTAAGTAATTCCTTCTTTTAAGCTTGTTGGTTGCTCATATTTTCAACATTTGTCCTGCTTGGAGTATCTATACTTATAAACTAGCCTGAATCGTAGTTTTTTTAATATTTGTAGTCCATTGTCACACCATAAATGAACTATACTTATTAATAAGGCTAAATACCATGATCCGTTATTTTTTAAGCTGTTACCGGCTTTATTTAGTAATTCTTTATACCAATTGTCTGTCACAGGTTTTGTCAGAAGTTTAAGAGGAAATATGATATGATTAGGATGGCCTCAAGAGGAGGTCCAAGCTTAAGTGTGTCTTCTCATGAGAAGATGAATTTTAGAAAGATCGTCAGAATAAGTTTGGGTGGATTTGAGTGGACGAATGTATGTTTCTTTGAGTGGATTTAGAAGGTAAAGTGAATGAAGTTGAAAATAAATTTTGTGGGAATTAGTGAGTGATTGGAATGATGTGATAAATTAATTTTTTTAATAGATAAAATTTAAAGAATACTAAAAATCCTTGAAGATATAAGTAAAATTAAGGTTAAATTACTATTTTGATCATTGTTTTTTGTTAAGAAGTATCAAATTGATTATCAAGTTTTTTTGTTTTAATTTGGTTATGATTTTTGAAAGAAAAGTGATTCAGTTTGGTCTTTGTAGTTAATTTGATTGAATAGTGTCAAAATTAATGTTATGTGTCAATTTATAGCTTTTTAGATTTTAATTTTAATTTTTTATTTTTTTTACACATATCACTTCATAATTGTGTTATGTGTCAAAAAATCTCAATTTACTCTTTATATTTATTTTTATTTTCAATTTAATTCTATATTTTCTTTAAATAAAATAATATTATCCTTCTTTAAATTATTTTCTTTAAATAAAATAATATTATCCTTCTTTAAATTATTTTCAATTTATGAACAATAATAATTATTATATATTTTATTGTATTTTTAAAAATATTTTAGTTATTATTAAATATTATATATATATATTATTAATTATTATACATATATTATTATATATTAATGATAATAATTATTTTATATAAATTTTTATTACTAATTGTTATATACATATATTATTATTAATAATTGTTATATATATATATATATATTATTTATAAAAGAATATTTTATCCATTCAAAATTTTGTAGTTTAGATAGATGGGATTAGGAGGTTATCTTGCAAATTTACATCCTAATTCTCTTCCAAATTGGTGCATGTAAACATGAATCATATTTCAAGTTCATCGTAACAAATTTGTGGAAACATAACCATCAACGATAAATCTTTGCAGTTTAAGTAGGATGGGATTAGGAGGTTATCCTACAAAGTCACATCTTAATTTTCTTCGAAATCAGTGCATGTAAACACAAATCATATCCCAAATTCGTTAAAGCAAATTTGTGGAAACATAACTATCAACGGAAGCGAACACAACATAAGAATTTTATTGGATGAGCTCAAAATATTAAAAATAATATTTAGAACATTTGTAGTTTATATATTTATTTTTCGGAGTAAACTACGAAACCTGTAGGGTCATTATGTAGTTGCTATATTTTAGGCTGTATAAATTTATTTCTTTTTGTTTATTCATGTTTATTGTCATCGATCTTCAATGGTAGTTTTAAGGTATTTTAGTGTAGCTTCTTTTATATGAAACAAAAGCTAAGCAAGTATAAAACTAAGGAAAGCTACCATTAAAGCTGAAGACCAGATTTATGATAATGGTGGAGAGTAATACACTTGTATTATTTAAATATATCAAAAACTAAATGATGGTCTTATAATTACCATAAAAAAATTTGGAGTGGCAAAGTTTTTTATTTATAAGTGTTACTATAATTAAAAATAACATTTTTATTTATATTATTGAACTTTACCCCAGTCACTTCTATGATTGAGAAATTTTCAAAGAAGTATCCATCTCAAGGATAATCTTTTTAAAGGACAAAAGAAAGCTATAATTCCTCCAACATTTTTTATTTTATTATATATATATATATATATATTTTAAAAATATGTTTATATATTATTTTATTATTTATATTATTTTTTAAAATTTGAAAATCACGTTTTCATCATTTGCTATTATTTTTTGTTTTTTTATTTGGTTTCTTTCTCTTCCTTACTTTCATCTTTTTCTCACATCTACTTTCTATTTCAATTTTCACCTTCAATCTTTCATCATCACCTTCAATCCCTTCTTTTTCAAATCAATATGTTTTCCTTTATATGTGACTTTTTTATGTTATAGGCAAATCTTTATCCATTAGAGATCATAAAATCATGATCTAATTATTGATCAAACTCTTCTTTATCTGGATAAGGTTATTTTAGGCTTTAAAGTTGTGTAAGAAATGAATAGTACTAAGAATCTACTTTAAGGTAAAGGAAACTAATCATTTAAAAAATTTTAATTTTCTTAAAATATGAGTTTTGGTTTTGAGATTTAATTTTGGATATTCACAATTTTATCTTTTCCTAAATAGGTGAGAGAGGTGATAAATTTACATCAGAAAAATTATGATAAAGAGTAAATAAATTGATTCTTTTTTCAAAAGGAAGACTTGTGACGAAGATGAAAATAATATATCTATGTTAACTAAACTTGAGAAATTTCATGAGAATCCAAGAATTGAAGAAAATGAAAAAATAACTCTTATAGTTACATATAATGAATTTGAAAATTCTTTAGAACATGATTCAGGGAAGCGTCCTCAAATTTGATAATACCCACCAAATCAAATTGATGAGGTACGAATGACTTATTTAAAACGAGATCCTTTTGAAATGTGTCTACAAAATTATCCATTTCGATTCAATTATTGAATAATTGAAGTTATTGAAAAAGCATAGAGCAATACTCTCACTAAAGATAACTTGTTTTTTGAATATATTATTGTTGATTACTTTATGTTTCACTTTCACACACATATATATATATATATATATATATATATATATATATATATATATATATATATATAATTTAATTCTCCTGAAATTTTTGTTGAAGTTCCATCACCAATTCATCTACCCTTTGCCCTTGCAAATTCCAAATTCTATAATAATCCTACCCCATTTCTTCTTCTCTCACGCATTACTTTCTCTTCTCCAGTGCAGTGGTCACTCAATTTTGTGTGGTTGGTGTAACATCCCGATAGGATATTACTTAAAATAAATAATAAACAATAATTTATATACTAAAACCTCATTTATTAAAGTAACTATTTCCCAAAAACCACGAGAAATTTCAAAACTTTAAAACATTAATAATCCAATATTCTAAAACCGTAAAAAAAACTGTAATCAAATTACATATAAATTAAAAAAAAATAGTTATAAAATCCCCTCATGTGCTGAGCCCATTCTCCGCCACTAAGCGTCTTCTGGCTCACCTGTAACATCATCTGCTCCCGGATAATAAATTACCCGATCATCACTACACACAAACAGATAGGGTGAGCTATGCACATAAATATAAATAAATATGAAATTAAATCCCCAGCCCATTCATAAGTATGCATTTGTTTATTTTCAAAATACCCTCCTTTCCACACTCATAACCAATATGAGTTCATGCATGTACTCTAACTCCGGGATTTCATGTGCTTCCACGACCCTTCTCGCTCGTGGTCCAACCTACAAGCCTATCCCGCTTATAGTCCTGCTTCACGGACTCTCACGCCTGTTCATCCGAACTCCTCGCTCGGACCCGGACACGTATACCCACCTTTCCTACTATGAACTCCCTCACTCATAGCATTCCCAAGTTGAGCATGAAATGAACTCCCTCGCTCATTCATCCCAACAAGGGTACCTCCGGTGAACTAAACAGTTCACGTTCCGCATGCGGTCCATCCATCACGAACTCCTCGCTCGTGACTCATTCCAAGCAATCCTAAAATCCTATGGACTTAGTCCTTCAAGTCCAACCACATCACACACACGCATATAATACCACTGATTTAAGAATTAACAATCAACCAATCCCAAACAACACCCACAATCATAGAATACATAGCACACTCGTTTAAGCCAAGTACCTTCGCCCAAACTAGTCCACCAGCCTCGCTTAAGCTAGCCCACCTCGCCTGAGCGAGCGTGAAACAGTGGATGTATCACTTCATCTCGCTTAGGCGAGCTCTTCTTGCCTGAGTGAGACCTTATATCGCTCAACACACAAAGCTCCTCGCTTGGATGAGGATTAAACAAAGAAACACACCAAGTCTCATTGTGACCTCGCTTAGGCGAGCCATTCTCGCCTAAGCGAGCATACCTGTCGCTCAACATCCCAAAACCTCTCGCTTGGGTGAGAAGTCGCGCTCAAAATGTCCAGGTTTCCTCGCGACCCTGTCCCTGGTCGCCTAGGCGAGAAACGCGAACTAAAACCAAAAACAAGACTCTGCAACTCTCGCTTAGGCGAGATGGACCTGCTTGGGCGAAAATTGCAGAGTTTCATGCCCAACTCCAAGCATAAACAGTACCAACAATTCATATCCACAAGCACATCCTATAAACATGGTATAATCACATTTAAATCACCAAAAACTAAAAGGTTTGGCCATACTTGACCAATACAGTACCAAAACCCTCATTCCCAAAACAAAAATGCAGGGTTTTGCAACTTAAAACCACCAATCCAATTCTTTCTCATGATCACACATTCACGAATTCAAAACACTCAATTTACAACTGAAAAGAAAATGCACAGAACCATAATACATATCATGAAAAGTAAGCGCACAATGGACAACTCCCATAACCTGGAATTCTTGATTAAAAAATTGAGGAAGGATAAAGTTCCTTTGTTCACCCAGCCTTGCCTCAAACTTCCTCCTAACTCAGCCTCTTGCCCTTTCACATTCATTCCCACAACTTCATTTAGTAAAAATAAGGTCTATTTTACCTCTAACAAGGTTTGAACCCGTGACCCACCACTCATAAGGCCCAAGCACAACCATTATACCAATGCATATTTAGTGATAATTATCCAAGTTCTATTTTTATACTATTATTCAATAGGCACAAATATATTATTGAAATAATAACAAAACAAATAACACACAAATGACATACATAGGACTTGAACCCAAGTCCTCTCACACAAACAAAGTAATCTCAACCAATTAAGCTAGTACTTTTCCATGTCATACAATTAACATTTAATGCCTTTAAAGTTTCCCACCACCCGCATTTATTACTCAATTAATTATTTAATTAATTAATTTCCACAGGTCTTACATTCCTCCCACTTTAAAAGAATTTTCGTCCTCGAAAATGAGACTTACAAGAAAACAGATGGGGGTATGACGTCCTCATGGCGTCCTCCATCTCCCACGCATCTCCTGCGTCGTCTCATCCCAGAGTACCTTCACCGTCTTTAGCTCTTTGCCCCTCAGTTGCTTGACCTGAGTATCCAGTATGCGAACCGATCCAACTGGCACAGTCAGATCCTCGTGCACTTGCACCTCATTTGACTCCAACACATGATCTGGACTTGCAATGTATTTCCTCAAATGTGAGACGTGGAACACATTATGCAAGTTGGCTAGGTGAGGTGGTAGAGCAATCTCATACGCCACTGTTCCTATCTTGCGTGTAATCTGATAAGGTCCTATAAATCTCGGAGTCAACTTCTTTGATTTAAGAACCCTTCCGATACCCGTGGTTGGAGTAACCCAAAGAAATACATGGTCTGCTTCATCAAACTCCAGTGGTCGTCTCGTCTTATCAGCATAGGACTTTTGCCTACTATGAGTGGCTCGCACCTGTTCTTGAATTAGTTTGACCTTACTAGTCGTTTGCTGTAGAAATTCAGGACCAAGCACAAAGGCTTCACCATCCTGATACCAGCACAATGGAGTTCTACACCTTCTTCCATACAATATTTCATAGGGCACCATGCCAATACTAGAGTGGTAATTGTTATTGTATGTGAACTCCACCAAAGGTAGCACATAATTCCAGTTTCCCATGTGATCTAGCACACAAGACCTCAATAAGTCTTTTAGAGATTGTATGGTTCGCTCAGACTGTCCATCCGTTTGAGGATGATAAGATGAGGTCATTCTCAACTGTGTACCCAAGGCCGCCTGCAATGATTGCCAAAATCGTGATGTGAATCTAGGATCCCGGTCTGACACTATACTTTCGGGTACTCCATGCAATCTCACCACTTCTTGCACATACAACTCTGCTAACCTGTTGTTAAGACTTTGGCAAGTGTACCAAGTCGTGCAAGTAGTAACCGATAAGATCGGGATATCGTTTCCCAAGAGACTCGTGTATACTAAATAATTGTGTAATTAGTGACTAATTTAAACTAATGAATAAATTCATAATTTGGGTTTTTGTATGCAAGAAAGTAAATATTTCATAAACAAGTAAAATTGAACTTGGATATTTGAAGACTCTAGAAAATGGTAAAGACTAGAAATGCAATGGATTGATATTGTTGTAGTTAGACTTCACCTACTTCACTCTCATGTATATTAAGCAATAAAACTCTTCTCCATTAATTACTAATGTCAAGCCACAAGTCTACTCAAACCCTAATCCCTTAGTTGAATGAGCCTAGGTTTCCTTATTTAGAGCCAATTCCTTGAATCCCTAAATAAACAAACCCACTTTACAAATTAGGGTTTAAGACAACTAATGGGTCAAGTTCCATTCCTAGATACAAGTTCCATTAGGTATCTTGTTCCAATTCTAGGTTTCAAGAGATATTTTCCAATACCTAATGACCCAAATATCATGCAATGAATAGTCAAAACAAAGCAAGCTTTAAGCACATAAACAAAGATACTAGCAATCAATGGAAGAAGCATTTATATATTCAAATCATTCAAAAATACATGAAAGTTCAGTGGCTACATCTAACCCCTACAAAAAAGGGTTTAGCTCTCCATTGTCATGGAGAGCTCAAGCTTACAAAATGGAAATGGAAGAGGGAGGAGATACAAAGAGGAAGATGGAGTTGTTCCCACAAGCTCTAGCAGACCCTCAAGCCTTCCAAGACGTGTTACTCGAGCTCCAAAGTGTCCAAGATCCGTTTCCCCTCGCGAAAACAGAAGAAAAAGGACCACTTGACACATCAGTGAAAACTGGCGCCTAGCGGAAGCCTCTCACCGCCAGGCGCTAGCGAACAAACAGTGAGCAAATCTTCCTGCTACCGCCTGGCGCCTGGCGCTGACGGTATCTACCGCCTGGCGCTGCCTTTGTGTCGCTAGGCGTTTCCTGTTGACATTTTTGCACTTCTCCTTGCTGTTCCGGGTTACTCATTTGTCTGGACTCTTGGAACAAAGCTTCGAATCTATAAATAGACACAAAAAATGGGGATTAGTGGTATATTTAGATCAATGTAACCCAAAATGTATTTATTTACAAAAGTAAGATAAATTTGAGGATTGAATAGGTTAAAAGCTTTGGAAGAGATAATTTTGCTAAGAAAATGTAGCTTGGATAATGGTAAAAATTAACATTATCAACTCCCCCAAACTTAAAACCTTGCTTGTCCTCAAGCAAAAAGGTAACTTGGCCTAGATGAACAACACAATTGCAATGATCTAGCAACTCAAGAAAATATATGTCAATTGTGCTTGCTCTTATTTGAAAGATTGGTTGGCACATGTGTTTCATTAGCAAGGCAAGCTAAAGATATGGTGCTCACAAAACAAAAGCTTCACAAGTGCATGCAAAAGTTTATAAGGGATCAACAATCATGGCAAAATGTTTCCTTGATCAATGGGAACCACTTCTCACAAGAATAAGTGTTTCACTCAAGCCCACTGGTGTATGGATATAAACAACATTCTCTCCACCATCACAATGTCACACAATTCAACTTTGCTTTTTGTTCAAAATGGCTAAAACTTTCACAAGCATGCTATCATCACAAGGGCTTTTATGGCTTGTATCATGGCTAGGCTAAGAAGGAAATTTGTTTTTTTTAGGATAGCAAAAGTACCTTGAGCTAAGAGAGCAAGTATTCAAATCATGAAAGTATTTTTCTCCCTTCTCTATTGAACAAATGAAACCAATTCCCAACTTGCTTGCACCAATTTTCTTTTCTTCTTTTTTTTTTGAATGAATTGAACCATAAACTTTACAAATCTTCTCATGCTCCCTTGTATCAACAATAATTCCCCCAAACTTGAACCATACTTCACTATGCTTAAGGTTCAAGGAAGACGGCTCAAAGAAGACTCAAAGGGTTTGCACAAGAAATCAACTTGAAAAGGATTGGCTCAATTATGTAACAGGAAAAAGAAAGATGACCTTGATCATCTGTAGCATGCAAGTAAATGATTAGCAAATGAACTCAAGCAAAGTCAATTATGAGTCTACAGTGATAGCATTCACACAAATCAACTCTAGGGCACAACCCTCTCACAGGGTACTTTAGGTTCCACAATTGTCAATATATGCCAAAATCATTGATCACAATTAAAATCAAGCATCACTATATCAAAATGAGAACAACCACAAGCTCATGCTCACAAGCCAATTCAACATCATTTCATAACAAACACAAAAGATGATCATGAAAAGCACTAATTCAATGCAAGAGATTAGTTCACCAACCAAGCTACAAAGTTCAACACTAAGCTACAAAATTCAACACTATCAAAAGAAAGTTAAAACTGAAATCTAAAAGCATAAATTAAATCAGGACTATCAGCAAAACGAGTCCTGCAAAATATGATTCGCTCCCTCCAAGCTTAGGCGTCATCCTCGCCCTCTTCGTCTAGCTCCTCCTCATCATCATCATCTCCAGCAGTTGAGGCTCCACCTCCCTCAGTAGCAGTGGCCTGGGCCCCAAGCCAAGCAATAGTGGCAGCAAACTCCTCAACTGATGGGGTGTGTAGCTCTGGAATCGTTAGGGAGATGCTCCTAAGCATGTCTGCATTGGCCATCCCCAATCGGTATAAAGCTTGCATCTAGCGTTCTAGGAGCTCAAGGTGATCGAGCTGGGCCTCCAAAGCCTACAACCGCATGTCAATGGTGGAAGTTGCCTCGAGCTCGAGCTCTGGCTCAGGCTTTGGCTGTGGCTGATGGCACCTCCTGGGTTTGGGAGCAACTGAGCAGAACTTCTGAAAATATGAAAAGTAAGCACAACTGGCACTCCACATCATCAGCCAGCTGGGTGCCCAAAAAGTCATTGATCGTGTCAACATCAAAGGGCACCCTTTTCCCCCACACACACAACTGAGAAAGGTGGGAGTTGCTGAGGTGGTAACCTTGGCATTAGTATAAAATTCTTTCACCAAGGTTACACTAAAAGTGCTAGGGTAGTTACCCAGCCTTTCCCAACCGCCTTTGATCAACTCCAGCTGAAATTCATTGACCTCCCCAGGCTTTAAAATCACTTTCGTCTCTGTAACAAATTTTCGTTGCATGACCACTTGGAAGCGGTCATCATTATCCTTTTTGAGGAAGTAGTGAGAGTAAATTCTCTCCTTTTGCTTCTGCCCTTTTGAAGGGTTGCCAATGGCGGTCTTCATTCTTTTGGGATTGCAAGAGGATGCCATCTACAAAATAAGCATTGGTACAAAGAGGCAATTTAAATTAGCATTGGAGTGACAGATTCAATAAAAAATAGAGTTAATTGCATCTAAAGACTAAACTAGAACAACAAAATATCAAGTCATTCAGATGCAAAAACCATTGCAGCATTGGTGCCTCACAACCCAATCAACAATCACATGAAAATCAAAGAAAGAGGCAAAAATAGGGGCCACCGCCTGGACCCTCTAAAACGCGCGACAGGCGCCAGCTTGCAGCAGTGGCTCTGCAAGGCGCCACCGCCTGGCGGTAAAATAGGCCAAAATGGCCACCGCCAGGCAGCATAAAACAGGGCAGCCATTGATGTTGGGAAAACTAGGCACAGACAACAAGGAAACAACACGATGGCAGCCCAATAACAATAAGCACGAGATTATAACACAAAAGCAACAGTAACAACGAATATATCAAAGTAAAGTAAACCCTAAACTAGTGCATCAACAATGGAGTAAATCAAATATGCTAGAACGAAAATACTACAAGAAAGAAGTTTACTTGAGTTGAATGCAAGAGAGAATGTTGCAAGAAGTGAGATTGGAGAGTGTGTAAGAGGAGCTGGTGCGTGGTAAGGGTTGGAGTTGCGCTTCGCCTGGCGAGAGTGTGGCGGCAGTGTGAGTGAGACTGATGAAGGCACGAGATTAGGTTCAGATTGGGGGTTAAGGTTTTGAAATTAGGAAAGGAATTGGGAAATAGAGTTAGGGATTTGAGAGAAGAGAGAATAGGGGACCAACGGCGCCAGGCGAGAGTGGGATTTAGGGTAAGGGAGTGCAGCAGGATTGTGAGGGAGTGGGCCAGCTCAAAACACATTTAAAATGGCCCAATTAGTGCTGTGCAGCGCTATCGCCTAGCGGTAGGTCACGAGTCGCCAGGCGGCGTATCAGTAAAATTGCAAATTTTGTGTTTTTCTAGTGTGGCGCCAGGCGGGATCGAAGTATCCGCCAGGCAGTTGGCTCTAGAGTGCTCCCAGTGGTCAATTGTTTTTTTGGCGCCAGGAATATAGAAGGGTGCCGCCAGGCAGTTGGACTCTGGAATGCTCCCAGGGGCTGAATTCACTACGGGTGTCAGGCGGGAGCGAGTACGCCGCCAGGCGGCTTAGCTGCAGTGTTGGAAATTGTGTTTTTGGGCTGATGGATGGGTTGGCTTTGACTCAAATATGCTCCCACCAACCTTTCACTCTTGCAAACATCTTTTTCAAACTTTTTCAACTTCAAACCAAGCATTCACACTCAAGCAAAACATTCAATTCACCAAACACATGCACAACTTAACTTAAGATATGAATTTACTACACAAGCTACGCTACTACTATTCTCACAAACAACCAATTTCAAAATGCTACAACTAGCACATGCTAAAACCATCCTAAAACTAAACATGCTTAACAACATTCTAGGCTATGCTTCCACAAATTCACATATGCAAATTTAACACAAAGTTCAACATCTCAACAAACACAACAATCTATGCTAACACATTTCACACATGCATAAAAACACAAAGCTATATTATAAACGGAAATTAAAAGCTAAAATGAGTTTAGAGCATTGGGTTGCCTCCCAGGAAGCGCTTGTTTAACGTCATGAGCCTGACGGGTAAAGCGCTTAAGCTTGGTTGGTGCTTTTGGGGTGCTCCTTCCCAACCTCACACCTATACAACTGCAATTGAGCATTAGTCACCAATTTAGTCCTTCTAGAATAAGGAGCTTCAATTTCAATCCTTCCATCAACTTTGATGTCTCTAATAACCCATAGCCTTGCACAACTTGACTTGAATCTTCTAGGAGAAATCTTCAAATGTTCCTTTCTCATCAGAATTGGTTGGCTGAGTCTAAGCCCATTAGTCCCCATCAAAGAGTGGTGGTGAACTAGAACATCATTTTTCTCTTCCCTCTCTTCATTCACTTTTGCGGAGAAACACTTTGAGCACTTTCCAAGCAACTTAGAAGCTTGCCACGGTCTACTAGTCACAGATAAGACTTCATTGATGGCCTTAAGACTAGTTTCTTCATCATTCGATTCTTGCACAACTTCAAAAACGTTGAAATTCACTTCCTCATCTTGGTCCTTCAATCTCAGCGTTCCCTCATCCACATTGATGACAACCTTTATTGTCTTCTTGAATGGCCTCCCAAGAATGAGTGGTACCCCTTCATCTTTCTCCATTTCCATCACCACAAAATCAATCGGGAACTTGAGCTTATCTATCTGCACCACCACATTTTCCACCACGTCATAAGGGTATTTGACGGAGTTGTCTGCTAGTTGCAAGGTCATCCTTGTAGGCTTTGCCTCAAGACCACCAATCTTTTTAAGCATAGATAAGGGCATCAAATTAATGCTAGCCCCCATGTCAAGAAGAGCTTTCCCCATATCTTGATTTCCAATGGTGCAGGGGATGGTGAAGCTACCCGGATCCTTAAATTTTGGAGGAAGATTTTTCTGAATAATGGCACTACAATTCCCTTTCACTTCAATGGTTTCCTCTTCTATGTATTTCTTCTTTTTGCCAAGGAATTCCTTCATGAACTTTTCATAAGAGGGTATTTGTTGTAGTGCTTTAGAAAATGGGATCTTGATCTCAAGTTGCTTGAATATGTCTTTGAACCGAGCTAATTGTTTCTCTTTCTCTTTTCTTGAAGGATTTTGAGGATAGGGAAGGGGTTTCACAACAACTCTCTCTTTTTGTCTTTTCTCTTTATCTTGCTCTTCACTTTTATTCTTTTCTTCTTCCAACACAATCTCTTCATCAACTTCCTCCTCTTGTATCTTTTCTTCATTCTTTCTCTTTTCTCTAGCCTCCACCTTTTCTTTAGAACCTAGCCCAACCTCCTTTCCACTTCTAGTGAAGATGGCCTTACATTGCTCTTTGGGGTTGGCTTCGGTGTTGGCGGAAAAAGTCGTTGATCAACCAATTGCTTGACTAATTGCCCCACTTGCAGCTCCAAGTTTTTTATTGATGCATCAGTGTTCTTTTGATTTTGAATTGACATTTGCAAGATCTGTTGCATCATGTCCTCAAGCTTTGAGGTTCTGTCAGTCAGAAAGGGATGTTGGTAAGTTTGTTGATGTGGTGGCCTATTGGAAGGTCCTGCTTGGCCCATGTTTTGGTGAGGTTTCCATCCTTGATTATAGTTCCCTGGTCAGCCTTGATTGCCCCATATAACTAACTTCCTCTTGAGATGTGCTTGGCATAGCACATTGCCCATTGGTATGGTTTCCTCAACATAACTCACAACTTTGCACTTGTTCGAGTTGAGCTATAGAGGCATTTTGAAGCTCTTGAGGAAGTTGTGAGAATTTCTTCATTAGGGTCTCCAACTGCTGAGTCATAATCTTGTTTTGAGCCAATAGAGCATCTTGAGATTGAAGCTCTAGAATACCCTTCTTTTGAGAATGGACTCTCTTAATATAGGCTTCATTATCATTAGTTGCCATGTTCTCTATTAACTCATACGCTTCCTCTAGCGTCTTCCACTTGATACTCCCACCGACAGAGGCATCTAACATCAGCTTTGACTAGATTTAAGCCCTGCCAAGAAAAGAGTGAGCTGTGTAGGTTGATCAAACCCATGAGTGGGAGTTTTCCTCAGCAGTCCCTTGAATCTATCCCATGCTTGGCCTAAAGACGCGTCCATATCTTGTTGAAATGCTGAGATTTCCTGTTTTCCCTTATTAACCTTGGACTGGGGAAAATATTTGCTCAAGAACTTTGCAACCACGTCATCCCAGTTGGTGAGGCTATTTTCAGGAAAGGAATTCAGCCAGGCTTTTGTGGGTCCTGCTAATGAGAATGGGAAGAGACTCAAGCGTATGGCTTCATCGGGAACTTGATGGATCTTCACAATATTGCATATCTCCAAGAATGTGGCCAGATGAGTGTAGGGGTTCTCATGAGACAGGCCGTTGAACTGATTACTCTGCACCAGATGAGTAAAAGTTGGCTTCATCTCCATGTTGGTGGCATTGACGGTTGGCCTAGCAATACTATTGAAGTTAATATGGCCTATGAACGCTGCATAGTCTTCCAAAGTGCGTCTTTCACGACCTCTACCATCCCCATTAGGATTTTCAGCCATTTCTTCTGGAAAAGAGTCAAGATTCTAAGAAGTAGACGGAAGAGTGTCTGAAGTAGAAGAGTGATGGGAAACTTGTTGTGTTTGAGCTCGTTGTCTCCTTGTGGCACTGTTGTTTCTACGAGCAGTTTTCTCTATCTGAGGATCGACAAGGAGTGGTTCTGAAGATACAGTCCTCCTGGGACGGATCCTACCCTACATAAACTATAGAGCAACAACAAAAGTAACCTCGAACGACAAGTTAGCCCAAATAATGTGAATGTATAAGTAAACCAAAAATAGTAAATATGAACAAAAGAATCTAAGTCTAAAGAAGTCAAAATCACACAATAGTCTAGTATTAGAACAGGTCCCCGACAACGACGCAAAACTTGTTAAGACTTTGGCAAGTGTACCAAGTCGCACAAGTAGTAACCGGTAAGATCGGGATATCGTTTCCTAAGAGACTCGTGTATACTAAATAATTGTGTAATTAGTGACTAATTTAAACTAATGAATAAATTCATAATTTGGATTTTTGTATGCAAGAAAGTAAATATTTCATAAACAAGTAAAATTGAACTTGGATATTTGAAGACTCTAGAAAATGGTATAGACTATAAATGCAATGAATTGATATTGTTGGAGTTAGACTTCATGTACTTCACAATTATGCATAAAACTCTCCATTAATTACTAATGTCAACGCACAAGTCTACTCAAACCCTAATCCCTTAGTTGAATGAGCCTAAGTTTCCTTATTTAGAACCAATTCCTTGAATCCCTAAATAAACAAACCCGCTTTACAAATTAGGGTTTAAAACAACTAATGGGTCAAATTGCATTCCTAGATACAAGTTCCATTAGGTATCTTGTTCCAATTCTAGGTTTCAAGAGATATTTTCCAATACCTAATGACCCAAATATCATGCAATGAATAGTCAAAACAAAGCAAGCTTTAAGCACATAAACAAAGATCCTAGCAATCAATGGAAGAAGCATTTATATATTCAAATCATTCAAAAATACATGAAAGTTCAGTGGCTACATCTAACCCCCTACAAAAAAGGGTTTAGCTCTCCATTGTCATGGAGAGCTCAAGCTTACAAAATGGAAATGATAGAGGTAGGAGATACAAAGAGGAAGATGGATTTGTTCCCACAAGCTCTAGCAGACCTCCAAGCCTTCCAAGACGTGTTACTCGAGCTCCAAAGTGTCCAAGATCCGTTTTCCCTCGCGAAAACAGAAGAAAAAGGGCCACTTGACACATCAGCAAAAACTGGCGCCTAGCGGAAGCCTCTTACCGCCATGCGCTAGCGCACAAACAATGAGCAAATCTTCCCGCTACTGCCTGGCAATGTCAAAGTGTCGTCAGGCGGTGACCAGTAGTGGCACCTAGCTGGCGGTAGTCTGGCGCCTGGCGCTGACGGTATCTACCGCCTGGCGCTGCCTTTGTGTCGCTAGGCGTTTCCTGTTGACATTTTTGCAGTTCTCCTTGCTGTTCCAGGTTACTCATTTGTCTGGACTCTTGGAAAAAAGCTTTCAATATATAAATAGACACAAAAAATGGGGATTAATGGTATATTTAGATCAATGTAACCCAAAATGTATTTATTTATAAAAGTATGATAAATTTGAGGATTAAGTTGGTTAAAAGCTTTGGAAGAGATGATTTTGCTAAGAAAATGTAGCTTGGATAATGGTAAAAATTAACATTATCACCTGTCCATAGACCACTTCTGATTCATAGGCAAGAAATGTGCACATTTTGTCAGTCAGTCTACTATCACCCAGACTGAATCATGATCCTTTGTCGACCTCGGAAGATGTGTCACAAAATTCATAGAGATACTGTCCCACTTCCATTGAGGTACGTCTAGTGGTTGCAGTGTACCTCCCGACCTTTGATGTTCAATTTTGACCTTTGGACATACCAAAAACTGAGCAACAAAGTCTGCTACGTCCGCCTTCATGCCATTCCACCAAAAGGACTCCTTTAAATCCTTATACATCTTAGTCATACCTGAATGTATGCTAAGACGACTATAATGGCCCTCCTTCAAAATCTACCTTCTGAATAAAGGTTCTCCAGGCACACACACTCTACCTTTAAAGCGTAGAATGTCGTTTGCTCCCATCTGATAGTCCTTCCCCTTCTTTGTACCCAACCACCCTACAAACTATTGTAATTCCAAATCGTGTCCTTGAGCCACACGAATTTCATTCAAAAATTCATTGGTGACTTTGAACAAGCTGCACTGTATGGAGTCTTGCCCAAACTGCATCCCGAGATTCATATCTCTGAGTTTCTCAATCAACTCTAACTCCTTTATCATCATACAAGACATGTGCATCTTCTTCCGGCTTAGAGCGTCGGCTACAACATTTTTCTTGCCCGGGTGATAAAGCAATTCAAAGTCATAGTCCTTCAGATACTCCATCCACCTGCGCTGCTTCATATTCAGCTCCTTTTGATCAAACAAGTATTCAGACTCTTGTGATCGCTAAACATTGGGAATTGGGAGCCGTACAGATAGTGCCTCCAAGACTTAAGAGTGAACACAATGGCTGCTAGCTCCAAGTCACGAGTCGGGTAATTTTTCTCATGTACCTTTAATTGCCGTGAGGCATACGCCACTGGCCTCCCTTCTTGCATCAATACTCACCCCAAACCTAGGTAAGAGGCGTCACAATACACTTCAAACTTATTCTCAATATTAGGAATTACTAAAACTAGAGCGGTAGTCAAACATCTTTTCATTTCCTCAAAACATTCCTCACACTTCTCCGTCCATGAGAACGGCTGATCCTTCCTCGTGAGTTGTGTCAAAGGATTTACCTTCTTTGAAAACCCCTCCACAAACCTTCAGTAATAACCTGCCAAGCCCAAGAAGCTCTTCACCTTTGTTACGGTCTTAGGCCTTTCCCACTTCAGCACTATTTCTATTTTGGCTAGATCCACTGCGATACCTTTAGCTAATATTACATGCCCGAGGAATTGCACTTCCTCAAGCCAAAACTCGCACTTGGATAACTTGTCATACAATTGATGTTCTCTAAGCACATCAAATACCACCCTCAAATGATCAACATGATCTTCCTGATTCCTCGAGTAGATAAGAATGTCATAAATGAAGACGATAACAAACTTATCCAACCAGGGTCAGAAAATCTTATTCATGTAGTCCATGAATACCGCCGGTGCATTCGTCACTCCAAATGGCATCACCACGTATTCATAGTGACCATATCTGGACCTGAATGTCGTCTTTTGCACATATTCTGGTTTGACCAGAATCTGGTGATACCCCGACCTCAAATCTATTTTGGAGAACACCCCTACACCCTTCAACGGATCCAGCAGGTCGTTGATCCTTGGCACTGGATACTTGTTCTTAATTGTCAGCTTATTTATCTATCTATAATCCACGCAAAGTCGCGAACTCCCGTCCTTCTTTTTCACCAATAAGACTGGAGCTCCCCAGGATGACGCGCTCGGTCAGATGAATTGCTTCTCCATTAGCTCCTCAATTTGCTTCTTGAGTTTTGGGAGCTTTGTTGGTGCCATTCTGTATGGAGCCATAGGCATTGGACCTGCACTAGGAATGAGATCAATGGTGAAGTCAATGTCTCGACTCGGCGGCAATCCTGGCACTTCATCTGGAAATACATCCGCATACTCGCTAGCTACAGGTATGGATTGGATCATTTCTGTAACACTTTTCTTCTCTGGCTTTGCCATCACCATGAAACACATGGCCCCTTCTTGCAATACTTTCACAGCTTCTCGAGTTGGGATCAACCCAATCCTTCATGTTCTGGGAATACCAAATTGCGCCGTCCACAATCAATTATGATGTGATTGTTAGACAACCAGTCCATTCCCAATATCACATCCAGTCCCTCCAAGGGCAAGCACACCAAGTTCACCTTGAATCTGCGACCTGCCACTGCCATTGAACACCCAACACATACTGAACTGGTAGCTACTTGACCCGAGGAAGAAGTTGAAACAAGCAACTCACACCCCAAGTCACGTTTCTCCAGACTCAATCTCCCCATACATGCATTAGAGATAAACGAATGTGTTGCGCCAGAATAAAATAACACCATTACATCATGACCCAAAAGTAAACAAGGTTGTAATACTAGATTACCTGACTGAGTAGCCTCAGTAGATGTCATGGCAAAGACCCTCCCAACTGCTCTAGCTCTCTCCACTCTAGAGGCTGGTGGTTTCTTTGTGGCACTGGCCTTCTTCTCAGGGCATTGATTAGCGAAATGCCCGGGCTGATTGCAAATGAAGCATTTGTGACTGCTCCCCTGTTCGTCAGGTGAACTCTTCAATTGCGGATAATTCCTCTTCAAGTGCGCTCCCCCACATTGGAAGCACTTAAAATCTCCTAAGGTGGTAGGAGGACGGCTGTAAGGCTTCTTCATCTGTCGAGCCTCCACGACATTCCTCTGATGTCGGACAACGGGACCAGGGCCCTTCTCTAAGTGCTCAACACTCTGGGCTTGCTCCACCAAGACTGGGAATCTTCTCTCCCTCAAAGGTGTCACCACCTTCTTCAACTCATGTTTGAGTCCTCGCTCAAACTTAAGGCACCTCCATTCCTCGCTAATGTCTTGCGAGTAGTACCTCGCTAGATGCTCAAACTTATTAACATATTCTTGCACTGTCATATCCCCTTGCTGCAATGCAAGAAATTCAGCCTCTCGATCTTGTCTCGCCGTATCAGGGAAATACTTCTCTAGGAAACGAGTCCTGAAGTTGGTCCAGTCAACCTGTTCCTCCCGGGTTTGCATTTGCTACTGCATCTCCGCCCACCAATACTATGCGTCGTCATTCAGCAAGTAAGTAGCAAACATGAGCTTCTGCTCATCCACACAGTTCATTACTTTGAAGATTTTCTCACATTTGCGGAGCCAATCACCCGCTTCATCGGGAGAGGCTTTGCTAGTGAACTCAGCTGGCTTGTGACGTAAGAAATCCTCCACAGTTGGCACCCTAACTTGTTCAATCGCCATTCTAGGCTGCGCTGCTACAGATGGCTGCATCGCATCCACCATCCGGTGAATAGCCTCTGTGATGTCATCAGCACCAGTCCCACTCCTTCTCCTCCTGTTAGCAGTCATAACCTGAATACGCCACATGTCAACTATTAAAATCATTTCACTGAGTTAAACAAAGCCACTCATATCTTGCCAACATGCAACTAAATCACACACACAATCAAACGATATGCTCACTCCCCAAAAGCCCCAAATTATTTTTAAAACATTTTCAAAACTTTTGCTCTAATACCATATGTAACATCCCGGTAGGATATTACTTAAAATAAATAATAAACAACAATTTATATACTAAAACCTGATTTATTAAAGTAACTATTTCCTAAAAACCACGGGAAATTTAAAATCTTTAAAACATTAATAATCCAATATTCTAAAACCGTAAAAAAATTGTAATCAAATTACATATAAATTAAACAAAAAATAGTTATAAAATCCCCTCGTGCACTGAGCCCACTCACCGCCACTAAGCGTCTCCTGGCTCACCTGTAACATTATCTGCTCCCGAATAATAAATTACCCGATCATTGCCACACACAAACAGATAGGGTGAGCTATGCACACAAATATAAATAAATATTAAATTAAATCCCCAGCCCATTCATAAGTATGCATTTGTTTATTTTCAAAATACCCTCCTTTCCACACTCATAACCAATATGAGTTCATGCATGTACTCTAACTCCGGGATTTCATGTGCTTCCATGACCCTCCTCGCTCGTGGTCCAACCTATAAGCCTATCCCGCTTGTAGTCCTGCTTCACGGACTCTCACGCCCGTTCATTCGAACTGTCGCTCGGACCCGGACACGCATACCCACCTTTCCTACTATGAACTCCCTCGCTCATAGCATTCCCAAGTTGAGCATGAAATGAACTCTCTCGCTCATTCATCCCAACAAGGGTACCTCCGGTGAACTAAATAGTTCACATTCCGCATGCGGTCCACCAATCACGAACTCCTCGCTCGTGACTCATTCCAAGCACATCCCAAAATCCTATGGACTTAGTCCTTCAAGTCCAACCACATCACACACACGCATATAATACCACTAATTTATGAATTAACTATCAACCAATCCCAAACAGCACCCACAATCATAGAATACACAGCACACTCGCTTAAGCCAAGTACCTTCGCCCAGGCTAGTCCACCAGCCTCGCTAAAGCTAGCCCACCTCGCCTGAGCGAGCGTGAAACAGTGGATGTATCACTTTATCTTACTTAAGCGAGCTCTTCTCGCCTGAGCGAGACCTTAAGTTGCTCAACACACAAAGCTCCTCGCTTGGACGAGGATTCAACAAAGAAACACACCAAGTCTCATCGCGACCTCGCTTAGGCGAGCCATTCTCGCCTAAGCGAGCATACCTGTCGCTCAACATCCCAAAACCTCTCGCCTAGGTGAGAAGTCGCGCTAAAAAAGTCTAGGTTTCCTCGCGACCTCGCCTGGGCGAGTGTCTCTCGCCTGGCGAGAGACCAAGTCACTCAACCCTATCCCTGGTCGCTTAGGCGAGAAACGCGAACCAAAACCAAAAACAAGACTTTGCAACTCTCGCTTAGGCGAGATGAACCTGCTTGGGCGAAAATTGCAGAGGTTCTCCTCTGATCACATGCGAAAAACAGCCAAACCATGCCCAACTCCAAGCATAAACAATACCAACAATTCATATCCATAAGCATATCCTATAAACATGGTATAATCACATTTGAATCACCAAAAACTAAGAGGTTTGGCCATACTTGACCAATACAGTACCAAAACCCTCCTTCATAAAACAAAAATGCACAAAGGGTTTTGCAACTTAAAACCACCAATCCAATTGTTTCTCATGATCACACATTCACGAATTCACAACACTCAATTTACAACTGAAAAAAAAATGCACAGAACCATAATACATATCATGAAAAGTAAGTGCACAAAGAGGAAGGATAAAGTTTCAATGGTTTTTTAGCCCCTTTTGTCTACCCCTTCTGCTGGGTTTACCTTTGCCCTTTCACATTCACTCCCACAACTTCATTTAGCAAAAATAAAGTCTATTTTACCTCTAACAAGGTTTGAACCCGTGACCCACCACTCATAAGGCCCAAGCACAAACATTATGCCAACACATATTTAGTGATAATTATCAAAGTTCTATGCTTATACTATTATTCAATAGGCACAAATATATTATTAAAATAATAACAAAACAAATAACACACAAATGGCATACATAGGACTAGAACCCAAGTCCTCTCACACAAACAAAGTACTCTCAACCAATTGAGCTAGTACTTTTCCACATCATACAATTAACATTTAATGCCTTCAAAGTTTCCCACCACCCGCATTTATTACTTATCTAATTATTTAATTAATTAATTTCCACGGGTCTTACAATTGGAAGACTAAACTTGGAGGTATGAGGTATGTACAATGGTATGGAGAGGATTTGTGTATTGTTTTTTTTTTCTCTGATCTGTGTGTGAAAGATGTATAATATCTTCATTTTACCCTTTATTAAAAAATATTGAAAATCCTAAAATGTTAATTTTACATTTCCTTTCTTTTCTCGTGTCATGAAATGCCCCTGCACCTTCTCCTTCTTGCTTCATTTTCTTCTTTTACATAAAATGGTGCAGGATTAAAGGCGAAATCTCCACTTGAAGTGTGACAGAAGATGAAAGGTTGAAGGAGAAAAGGAAATTTGGAGAACAATAACCATGGAGAAGAATGTTCCGAAATACCCATTTTGGAAGTTTTTTTTTAATAACTCAAACAACTTCTTTCCCATGGTTATTCTTTTTCAAATTTCTTTTCTCTTTTAATCTTTCACCTCCCATCACAAGTCGAGTAGGGATTTTGTCTTCAATCCTAGACAAATGTGTAAAAGAAAAAAAAAGAAGTAAAAGGGAGGAAGGTGAAGGGCATTTCGTGGCACAAGGAAGAAAAGGATATGTAAAATTAGGGTTTTAGGATTTTTTATGTTTCTTAATATAGGGTAAAATGAAATATTGTTACTTATGGAGGTGTTGGAAGAAAAAGGTGACGGAGGAGCTCTGATGGAGGAGCTTCTTCCAAGCTATATGAAGGGAAGATGGTGGTGAGGGAGCTATGGAAAATAGGTGGTGGGTGTCTCGGTTTTATGATGTTTGGAGTGGTGAGATGGTGGTTCCTCCTCCATGCTATATGATTCAAGCAAGAGGAGAGACTATGGTGGTGTTTAATGTATTCTCAAGAGAGGTTGGGCTAACTCAAAAGGAGGGTGGTTAGAGGAGACCACATGGGATGCTCTAACCTTTTGGTGACCTAAATGAGTAGTATGACACAATTTTTGCACCATAAATTACACAATTCATATGTGAAAATACATGGGGCAAACACCTTTATTTATAGAGTAAAACGTCTCTAAAGTAGACCAAAAATCCTAAAAATGTTACCTTGCACCAAATCCTAAAAATACCATCTTGGTGAAGGAGAGCATGACATGTGACACTCTAACTCTTAGAAAAACTCTACATTCCTATAGTGTCATGTGGAAAGCCATTTAGTAAAAGTTCTCTATTAAGAAAGTGACACAATTTTTGCAGCATAACATTACTCAATTCATAGGTGAAAATACATGGGGCAGACACCTCTATTTATAGAGTAAGGTGTCTCCAAGTATACAAAAACCCTAAAAATTCTACCTTGCACCAAATCCTAAAAATTCCATCTTGGTGAAGGAGAGCATGACATGTGGCACTCTATTTTTTAGAGAAACTCTCCATTCCTAGAGTGCCATGTGGAAAGCCTCTTTAGCAAAAGTTCTCCACTAGAAAAGTGACACATGACCACTACCTTTGTAAGAAAACTGATAGCCTCGTCCTCAAGCTAGGTTAGGCCAAAGCTTGGAATGGTGACTATGGTAGATGGTGGATTCGGTGAAGCTTAGTGTTGAGAGAAAATGACTCTCGGTTTGGGTGATTTAATTATGGGATGAAGGTGGTTTGTGGAGCTCTTAGAGAGGTTAGACAAACTCTAGAGAAAGGGGTGCTAGAGGGACCTTTGAGATGCTCTAGCAAGTGACTAATAGAAGATGTATGGCTCAAAAATAATATGGGCAACATAACATTATCATTCTCAAAGTGCCAAATACATGGGGGGACAACTCTATTTATAAAGTAATGTGTCTCCAAAATGGTCCAAACCTGATGAATATCACCCTAACAGGCTTTCAATAGCTTGGGCCATTGGCTAGGCCATTCCTTTTTAATTTCTTTTAATCTTCTTTTATTTTTTAATTAAATAAGTGGATTCTAATTAGGCTTGTTTTGCTAATTGTAGCTTTTCTCCAAGCTGTCCAATTGATATTGGGCCTGCAGCCCAATTCGTCACCACACCTATGCTGGCCATCAACCACGTGATTCAGAATGCTTTCATCCAAATTGGGCCTGAATATAATGAAGCAGCCCATATGGATGGCCAAGGAATCTAACAAAGTGCAGCCAACTACACATCTCACGCATCTTCACTTCACGTGTGCACACTTAACGACATCACCACTCTATGTTGGGCCGAGACTTGTGCTAAATCTCCAACAGCCCAATTTTGGATTCTCGCACATTCTACAATTTGCTTTGCATCACGCGTGGACCACACTTCTTTCTTCTGCCCGTAAGCGTTTGTTGCCAACAGAGCTGTTCCTTTCTTTAATTAGGGTTGCCTCTATCACGCGTGATTTTCCTGAACAACGGCCTATCTTCACATCTCATCATCACGCCTCACACAAGCCACACATTTGTGTCACATTTTTCTCCTAAAACGCCTCTTGCACGCTGTTGTTAGGGTTTCAGCAACAACCCTCACATTTTACCTTACACGAAACCCTTATGCTTCATGCGTGCTGGTTTCTGATTCACGTTCTCCATCTTTAGCACCGTTAGGGTTTCCTCTTGCCGTTAGGTTTGTGTTAGACGACATCCATCCTTCTCTTGTTTACTGTTCCGGCTGCCTTCACCTATGAAAGGAAGGCCACTCTTTGTAAAATTCAGCTTTGATGAGTGAGGGTGATAAATTTCCCCTTTTATCTCAGCTCAACCCTAACCCTAGATTAGGTTTTTAACCTCGTCGGGTTACCCTTTCAGTGAGAGTTCCCCACTAGAACTCAGTCTTTCGCTGCTTATTTGGTGGAATTTCCACCGAACGTTTGACGATTCACGGCCTTGTGAGGAGTTTTCGCCAAAGATTCGCTGAGGCTCGCTCATCATGTGGTAATCAGAGCTCTGGTTTCGAGCTTGGAGCGAGGAGGTCTTCAAAGATAAGTTTCTTCACTTATCTCTGATTCTTATATCGAATCTGTTTGATTTCTGTTTTGTACGAAGTTGTTTGAGTTCATCTTTGTTGCTCTTCGAGAATCTGTGTGTTGTTGGTTGTTTTCACTGAAATTTATTCAAATTTGTTTATTCTTGAATCAATACTGATGATATCATGTCTTAAGCTGCCTAATCTGCCGTTCAAATGCATGTCTTAGGTTTACTTTCGTTTTTTTACTTAGCTTTAATTTTTTTCGAATCATGTTTTGTCTTAGGTCATGTTAGTTGCTTTGTATGTTGCTGATTCCATAGATGTGTGCCTAATTTTGTTCTGTTGATCTGTGTTGCACGTCTATTTTGTCATTGCTGTGTATCACATGCGTTGTTTCCTGTGTTTTGTGGAGTTCACATATTGCTAGTAGATCAATAGCAATTTTTTTGCAATGTATTTTTCACTATTTCATGTCTAATTCGTGCTGAGTTCTTGCATTGTTTTTCCAATTGTTTTCCAGTTCTGTTCCAGTTTCAGTTGTGATGTTTTTCACTGATAGTAGTTGATTCTGTTATTCCTTTGTGCTTTGTTTGATTCTGTTCTTGCTCTGGAAATTCATCTGGTGGCCAAGGATTGCTGTGACTAAAGCATTTCATGCGTATTCCATCACAGTCTAATCTGATTTGTGTTTCTCTTTGTGCTGCGCCCTGTTTCTGTTTTATAACATCATTGTCTACTAAATCTGGCGTTTGCTGCTTTATCATGTTGGTTTGTGTTGCTACCACTAGGTGATTTCGTTATGAACTCAATTGAATGTTGCTATCTGGTTCACTACTTTGACTGTGTCTTCTATTTGCTATATCACACTTTTGTTAATCTGTGATTAGCTTAGATATCTTTTCCTAACATTTCATTCACGGTCTCTGCTGTAGTGGTTGTTTCATTTTTTGAATCAAGATTTTCAGGTGCATCTTTGCCTATACTCATGATTGGCTAAGTCATGCTTCTTATTGCAGTTTTCCATATTCTGATTTTGTTACCCGTTGTGGTGTATCTGTTATGCAGAGTGGAACCTTGACCATTATGTTTTGGCTGATTTGCTATGTGCAGTCACTGTTTGCATCACTTCCAGTTCTGTTGTTGCTTATTTTGGCTGTGTTTATTGGCTAAACTGAACTGCACTTTGTTTCTTCCGTGTTGGTTTAGTTTCTCCTTATTTCTAACCATCTGCATATGTTTACTTGACCATGTGTACTTGCTTCTGTTGGAACTTGTGTTGTCTAGATTGATATCTCATCATTGATGAATAGTTGCATATCACTTTTACTTTTGCTATATACCACTGTAACAATTTCATTGAGTTTGTCATTCAATCCTTCACTTGATGTTGTCCAATTCTTCCATTTGAGCTTTTCTTGATTTTATGCTTTGTTATTCTTATGTGGCAGACCGTGAGTGATCTTGTTTCAGTTGGCATAAAACTCACTGATTTGGCAACTTTGTAGGTGATTACCTTTCTCTTGAAGGTAGAGCTGTAGGATGAATTGTGGGAAAAGGTATTGAGATAGCATTCCGAGAGGACTTGTGGAGTGAGCTGGGACTTAAAGAAGGAGTGCAAACACATGAGAGCACCCATTTTGTGGCTGGACCGAGAGTAAATAGAGAGCAAACTGGTCCAATTCTAGTTGCAGATTTGTTTTTCCCATTTCTATTTGTTTTGATATCATGGAACTTTGTGGTGTAATTTTCTTGTTTTAGTTTCTGTTCATTTGCTTTGGAATGGGAAAATGCATTATTGCAATTCCATTCCTTAGTTGTTTGTAATAGCTTTTTAAACGTGTAGTGTGAGGTTATCAAGGGGTTCCAAGTGCCACTTGATTCTTCACTTAGGAAAACTTCTCGTCTAGTTTATGTTTTCCTATTTTTTGTTTTCTTGTTCTTTATGCTTTCCATGTCCAGGTTATGTGTGTGTTATGCATGCTGAAATTTATGTTTTACGTCTCTCTGATATCTAGGTGCAAATCTTTCAAAACTTAGTTGACCTTTCTTTGGTCATAGGATTTCACACACTTTGAAAGTCCTTTTTCACAATTAAAATCTGTTTTGTTGGGAAATTTTATTGAGAATTTTTATGAAAGAAATTTAGAGATTTCTGGCTAGGAAAGGTTAGGTTTCTAAGCTTGTCCATGAGACTCACCTCCCTTTCCTGGGAACATCTCTATAAATCTTTTCCATTATTTTCTCTTTAGAAATTCCTAAAGTTTCTTTGTGAAAAAAAAATTGTTTGATAAGTGTTTTTGGCAAGATGAGTTTTCATTCGTATAGAGGATTGCATTTAGGTAGTCATAGTGAGGATAAAATACATCATACGCATGAGAGTACATTCCCTTTCTTTGGTGAGGACATAAGTGCATTATCATACATATCTTGGGAGAGGGAAATAGATTATTTGGTGCATTCTTTCCATCTTAGACATAGTAAATACTACTTTCTTACTTTATGCATTTCTAGTTTTGTAGGACATGCAAGGGAGTGGTGGGATTATAGGCAGTCTAGACTGGAAAAAGGAAGAAAATCTCCCATTCAAAATTGGAGTGAGTTGAGAGCATGCATGAGAAGAACATTCATACCACCTTCCTTTGATTTTGATCGTGAGATAGAGAAAAAGAAGATTGAAATAGCAAGGAGGAAGGAGGAAAAACTCACAATACTTCTAAGAGAGATGAAGGAGTTGGAAGAAAAAGAAAGAATAAGAATTTAGAGAAGAGAGCAGAAAGAAAGAGAGAAATTTGAACAAGAATTGAGAGAAGAAGAGGAACAACTAAAAAAAGAGAAAGAGAAAAAAGAGTTAAAAGAGAAGAAAAAAAAAAGAGAATGAGAGAAAAGACATAGAGGAAAGGGAGAAAATAACACAAGAGAGTAATCTTGAAATACAATCACAGGTGGAAGAGTTAAAGACCATTTCAAATGCAAAAAGGGACCTCATTGTTAAGGATTTGGTGTTAAATCTTTTACCAATCCCTTCCATTAGGTTCCAATTTTCAAACGAAGTTCTTCCATCTTTAAACTCTATTCACTTTGACATTAAATCTTTTGTTTTGTTTCTTTCTCAACCATTTTGTTCTCAATCTCATTCCCTTATTTCATCATCCTCAACATCCTATGTACCAACACACTTTGACTCTAAAATTCATTTCAAAAATCATCTTAGTCAAAGTGTAAAACATTCTTTTTGTGAAGTGGGCCTAATACCATTTTTTTCAATCTTTAAGAGCTCATTTTCACACACTTCCCAATCACTTATACTGCATGGTCATTATGATTTTAATACAATTTTATTTGATGACTATTGCAGATATATTTTTGATCCTGGAGGAATTCATCTTTAATTGCTGTGGGCCTTAAAAAAACCTCTTGATCTGAGGACAGATCCGTTTCAAGAGGGAGGGGATGATGAATATCACCCTAAGAGGCTTTCAATAGCTTGGGTCATTGGCTAGGCCATTCCTTTTTAATTTCTTTTAATCTTTTTTTATTTTTTAATTAAATAAGTGGATTCTAATTAGGCTTGTTTTGCTAATTGTAGCTTTTCTCCAAGTTGTCCAATTGATATTGGGCCTGCAGCCCAATTCGTCACCACACCTATGTTGGCCATCAACCACGTGATTCAGAATGCTTTCATCCAAATTGGGCATGAATATAATGAAGCAGCCCATATGCGTGGCCAAGGAATCTAACAAAGTGCAGCCAACTACATATCTCACGCATCTTCACTTCACGCGTGCACACTTAACGACATCACCAATCTATGTTGGGCCGAGACTTGTGCTAAATCTCCAACAGCCCAATTTTGGATTCTCGCACATTCTACAATTTGCTTTGCATCACGCGTGGACCACACTTCTTTCTTTTGCCTGCAAGCGTTTGTTGCCAATAGAGCTGTTCCTTTCTTTAGTTAGGGTTGCCTCCATCACGCATGATTTTCCTGAACAGCGGCCCATCTTCACATTTCATCATCACGCCTCACGCAAGCCACACATTTGTGTCACATTTTTCTCCTAAAACGCCTATTGCACGCTGTTGTTAGGGTTTCAGCAACAACCCTCACGTTTTACCTCACACGAAACCCTTCTGCTTCATGCGTGCTGGTTTCTGATTCACGTTCTCCATCTTTAGCACCGTTAGGGTTTCCTTTTGCCGTTAGGTTTGTGTTAGACGGCATCCATCCTTCTCTTGTTTACTATTTTGGCTGCCTTCACCTATAAAAGGAAGGCCACTCTTTGTAAAATTCAGCTTTGATGAGTGAGAGTGATAAATTTCCCCTTTCGTCTTAGCTCAACCCTAACCCTAGATTAGGTTTTTAACCTCGTCGGGTTACCCTTTCAGTGAGAGTTCCCCACTGAAACTCAGTCTTCCGCTGCTTGTTTGGTGGAATTTCCACCGAACGTTTGACGATTCACGACTTTGCGAGGAGTTTCCGCCAAAGATTCGCTGAGGCTCGCTCGTCAAAACCCTAAAATCCTAACATGAACCAAAACCCTAAAAGTGATATCTTGGTGGAGGAGAGTTTGACATGTGGCAATCCTCACTCTCACAAAACAAACCACTCATGTGTTGTCATGTGGAAAGCTACTTTATGAAAAGCTTCTCCAATAGGACAATGACACATGACCAATAACTTTGTAAGAGAACTCTTCATTAAAGAGCTTGCCATGTAGCACATGTGGGATACTCTTCCTAAGCTAGCTTGATTAACATAATTAAACATCAAAGAGTTGCTTAAGCTAGGCGCATATGATGCTCTCTACTTAAGCCATTTTTTTTAAAACCCTACACTACATGACCCTTAATACAAGGCCTTCAAATGAAAACCTACACTACATGACCCTTAATACAAGGTCTAAAAATGCTCCATTATGGCCCAAGTGAAAAGGAGTTTAGCTTCACCTTGACTAGATGTTGCTAACTCTTCTTGAATTTGCTTAGCCACGCTTCTTGTGATTGAACCTTAGCTAAGGGTGTGCCATCAAAAACTCTCCATTAAGAGCATGCCATGTGGCCACAATGTCTATCCACCAAACTAGGGTTACAAAATTAATTACCTAAGATTAGCTTAAGCTAGGCACAAACATTGCCCTACAACTTGAGGAAGATTTTTCAAAATCCCTATATTACTTGCCCTTAATATAAGAACTAAAAGAAATCCTACACTACATGACCCTTAATACAAGGTCTAAATATTCCTAATCTACTAGAGATACTCCAAAATGGCCTAATAGATAGAGCTTTGCTTCACATTGCATAGATAACTCAAACTCTTCTTGAAAGAGCTTACCCATGGCTAGGGGGTATGTCATCAAGCTCCTTCCAAGCTATATGACTCAAGCCAAGATTGAGACCTCCTAGGATGGTGGTGAGAAAGCTAATGAAAAGGGTGATGGGTGTCTTGATTTTATGGTGTTTAGGGGTGGTGAGATGATGTCTCCTCCTCCAAGCTATATGAATCAAGCAAGGGGAGAGGTTGTGGTGGTGTTTAATGTATTCTAAAGAGTGGTTGGGTCAACTCAAGAGGACGGTGACTAGAGGAGACTACATGGGATGCTCTAACCTTTTGGTGACCAAAATGAGTAGTATGACACAATTTTTGCAGCATAACATTACTCAATTCATAGGTGAAAATACATGGGACAGACACCTCTATTTATAAAGTAAAATGTCTCTAAAGTAGACCAAAAACCCTAAAAATGTTACCTTGCACCAAATCCTAAAAATACCATCTTGGTGAAGGAGAGCATGACATGTGGCACTCTAACTCTTAGAAAAAATCTACATTCCTATAGTGCCATGTGCAAAGCCATTTAGTAAAAGTTCTCTATTAAGAAAGTGACACATGACCACTACCTTTGTAAAAAAACTCTCCACTAAGAGCTTTCCATGCGGGCACTATGTCTCTCCACCAAGCTAGGGTTACAAAATTAATCACCTAAGATTAGCTTAAGCTAGGCGCAAACATTGTCTTATAGCTTAAGCAAGATTGTTCAAAAACCCTAGTCTACATGGCCCTTAATACAAGGCCTAAAAGAAATCCTACACTACATGACCCTTAATACAAGGTTTAAATATTCCGTACTAAAGATACTCCAAAATGGCCTAATAGATAGAGATTTGTTTCACCTTGCATATATGACTCCAACTCTTCTTGAAAGTGTTTGGCCATGGCTAGGGGGTTTGCCATCATCCCTTCCCTCTTCCGAAGGATTTGTCCTCAAATCTTCAAGTTTTCTTATGAACATCCCCCATCCTTTTGGAGAGTTTGACTTTATTTCTAGGGTCAAATATCCTTCTGCAAAAAACAAGAGTCAAAGTAAGTGTTATTAGAATAATCATCCCAAACATTTAGCTCTCAAGGATTATGCACCTTTAATCAAATGAATGATTAAGGCATTGAAGTTAGGGAGCCTTTCTCCTTAAACTCTTGTTTGCCTTGTGTTGAATCCATGTGTTTCTAGAGTGACTTCCTTTTCCAACACAAGGTCTTATTTGGTATTGTCTTTACATTCTACTAGAGGAAGAGGGAAAGAAAACCTCTTTTGAATCTTCACACAAGCCTTTGGTCCTTAACATGAGTACTCTTTTGTTAGGGCACTTATTGAACTTGTGTGTACTACTTTGACACTTTGAACAATTGATCTCACTTTTGTGTGTGCAAGTGTCATCTCTTTCTTTTTCTCTCTTATTTCTCATTTTCACTTGGTCTTCTTCCACTTGAGAAGGTGTGAGAGGATGAAGCAAAAACTTGTTATCCTTGTAGGTGAAAGTTATCTCATTGGTAGGACCATAGTGTATGATTTCTCTTTCAAAAAGTTAAGGCCTTCCCAACAAGATGTGACAAGCTTCCATAGGTACTATGTCACATAGCTCACTATCCTCGAATTTTCTATGAAAAACTTAACTTCCACATGTTGATTAACTACTATGTCCTCATCATTATTAATTCATTGAAGTTTGTAAGGTTGTGGATGAGACGAGATAGTTAATGCTAACTTTTCAACTAGCATTGTGCTACAACAATTGCAACATGAGTCACTATCTATAATGAGAAAACATATGTTTTCTAAAAGTTTACATCTTGACTGAAAAATGTTCTCTCTTTGGGTTAGTTCTTGGTGACTAAGTTGATTGTGGAAAGTTATTCTTATTATAAGAAGATCCATATTTCATGGGTAGTGATGAGTTCATATTTATGCCTTCATTTAATGTTTAATTCTGGGTAATTAATTAAATTTGTGTGCTTAAAGAATGGTTTAATTGACTGTACCGTACCTGGCCAACTTAACCATATAAATAACAACAAACAACCCCCACATATATGCCGGAAACAGCTAAAGTACACGCCTCAGGCCGGGATAGACCTAAGCCAGCCTAAACTCATAACAAAGGTTGCTAATGGAGCGGCCAACCTAGAACAGTACACGGACAAAGACGCCATAGGCCAACCTAGGACAGTACACGGACAAAGATGCCATAGGCCAACCTAGGACACTACATGGACAAAGATGCCATAAGCCAACTAGAGAAGTAACCAGATCAGACCATTCCAAAAGACTTAGCAGAATCAAAACCCCCTAATATCCAATGAGCCCACAATAATCGAACTAAGGGCCTGGGCCAGGGTCCAGGCCCACCTACAGCCCAAACTAGGGCCCAGCCCATGACGTGGCCAAACATAATTAATACTCTATAAATACGCGTGAACCCCAGTAATTAAAGGTACGCATTCATTACTCCATTAATCACCTAATTTGACTTTTTGAGAGCTTTAGTTGACTTGAGCTTCAGAGTCCCTTCTACAGGTAACCCCTACTGGGTCCAAGCAGACATGTACCAACCGGGAAGAGGCCAACTGAGGAGATAGCAGACTGCATAGGTAAGGTGACACTCGTGCCTAACTTATCTTATTTGTTCTCTGCAAGAACAATTGGCGCCCACCGTGGGGCACGAGACAACACCTTAGTACCCGTTTTTCTCTAAAGATGGTTTCAACCCGCAGTAGAGCTGGAGTTAACAAGCAGGCAGATGTTGGTCCCTCAGTACCTGCTAACGTCACCCTTGACCTAGCCGCCATCCTAGACGGCCAGGCCAAAATGCAACAAGAGCTGGCAGATCTGAAGAAACGCAGCGCTGATGAGATGGATGCGCTACGACAAGAGAATTCTCGCCTTAGGCGAAAGATCGAAGCTGATCCCACCCTAAAAGGAAAAGCCAAGGAGGCGTCTGAGGCTGCAAGGTCCCCAGCCTTCCAGCCCACAGAAGAAGAAAGTGAATGCAACCCCACCCCTCACACCTTCACCACCACCCAACAAACACTCATTCCCTCCACCCATCCCACTCACTTCCCCTCCACCCAATCAGGACACACCGCAGTCCCTACCCCTGCTACTACCCTCCCTACCACCCAGGTCCCCTACAACATACCCACCACCCTACACACTACCCATTTCCCACCTTACAACCCACATTACCTTCCGACAACCCACATCCCCCCTCACAACTTCACCTCCACCTTTCCCACTCTTGTTCACCATCCCATCCCCCCCATCCGCTACCACCCCAACAACCCAGACGTCGCCACCCCTTCACCGACTTCATCGCCAACACCCCCCTTCCCACCTAGTGGGAACCCTTCACACTAGACCCCTACACCGGTGAAACCGACCCTGACGAACATCTTAAAATCTACATCACCCATGTCGCCCTCTACACGTCCCAAGACGCAGTCTTTTGCAAAGCCTTCCCCACCACCCTCAAGGGCCCCGCTCTTGAATGGTTCACAACCCTTCCACCCTATTCCATCGACAACTTCGACGCTCTTTCCCATATGTTCCCAACCCATTTCGCTGGCAGCCGACCACATCAAAGCACTACGGTCTCCCTCTTGGGCATCTGGCAAGAACAAGGTGAACCACTCAGAGCATTCATCGATCGTTTCAGCAAAGCAGCCCTTCGTACCCCACACCTCCACCAGGAAATGATCCTCCAATGTATGGCACTCACCCTACAACTCGGCCCCTTTGCCAACAATGTCTACCTCCACCCACCTACCTCTATGCATGAGCTCAAGTTAAGTGCAGCCGACTATGTTCGCATGGAAGAAATGCAAACCCTCCACACCAAATTCTGTAATGACTATGCCACCACCTCCGCCAACCCCACCCCACAACACCCTCGCCCCGACACCTGCCCACGCGAGCCCCGCCAACCCCATTTTACTAGATATGCTCTCCTTACTGTAGCTCAATCCCGCCTCCTTGATGAGGCCCTACAAGCTGACCTCATTTCGCCACCACGTAAGACAACCACTCCCCCTAATGCTGATATGACCAAGTATTGCCGCTACCACCGCAACCATGGCCGCACTACAAAAGACTACAAAGCACTCTAGGATAAAATAGAAGAACTAGTCTGTGCTGGTCACTTTCGCCGCTTCATCCGTAGAGATGATCATCCCTCTCGATCCTGTCACCCCCATCGATCTGACCATAGACGCCCTCCACACGGCTCTCACCACGACAGACGCCCCGCCCAACCCGCTAACCAGGATCCCCAACCGGCCCGTACCGACATCACCCCCGCCGATCCTCCCCTACGTGGCACTATCAACACCATCTCTGGTGGCTTCGCTAGTGGAGGATCCACCTTTTTTGCCAGAAAGAAACACCTCTGCCATATTCAATCCATCAACCACATTACCCACTCCCATCACAGACGCCGCATGCCTCCCATCATCTTCATAGACGACGACTTTCACGGTCTCGACCACCAACAAGATGACCCCATGGTCATCACTATTGAAATCGAAAACTATGCCGTTAAGAAAGTCCTTGTTGACTAGGGCAGCTCTGTCGACATCCTCTACTGGACCACCTATCAAAAACTCCAGCTCCCCGACACTGCCATGGTTCTATATGACGAACCAATCTATGGCTTCTCTAGCGAACAAGTTTCCACTGCGGCTACATTGACCTTCACACCGTGTTTCGTGATGGAACCCAAACCAAAACCATTTCCATCTGCTTCCTTATCGTTGACGCGCCCACATCCTACAATGTCTTCCTTGGCCGCCCTTCGCTCAACACCCTCGGCGTTGTCGTCTCTACCCCTCATCTGGCCATGAAGTTTCCTTCCCCTTTGATGAGTGCGTATTTTTGCCCTCATTTAATGTTTAATTATGGGTATTTAATTGAATTTTTGTGCTTAAAGATTGATTTAATTGGGATTTCCTATAATTGGGTTTATTGAACATGAGATACAAAAACATGTTAAAAATAGCTTTTTAGTTGCATAAATGTTCTTTGGATATTTTGAGGTGTGTTAGTGCAGCTGTAGCTGTGTTGAACTCATGGAGGTGTGGAAATAAATTGATTAAAGCTTCATGACACCTTAAAGATAAATTCAAGAATAAGAAATTATCAAAAGCACAAAAATCCAAGCCAAGCATTGCATGAAGACGGCAAGAAAAGCTTGAAAAAGTGAATAAGTTTGGCTAAACCAAGAAGAGAGGAACAAAAAAAATTGGACCTTGCAGTTTTCTTTATCTTTATGATAGAAGATAATTTGGGAAAAATATATCTTTAGATATTTTATTTGATATTTTTAAATAATTATCTTATTTAATTATATCATAAAATATTGAAAGATAATAACTACCAAATCTTTTTAAATATGACAAGATCTTCTTGAATCTTTTTAGTTCCACAACAAACAAATATATCTTGAAGATATTGAATTATTTAGAACATAATTTAAGGAGATTGCAAAGGGTTGATTTGGAAAATTTATACAAATACTAATTGGTGATAATTTATCATATATCTTTAATTAATTAATTAATTTAATTATATTAGATATTGATATTATCAACCAATTATATTTGTCAAATAATCTATATCTCTCCAAATATTTTTAAATATTTATCTTTATCTTTATTTTAAAAGATATTTGAGAAATTTTAGCAACAGAAAAGCCTAGTCCAATTCCTATATAAAGAGACCTAGGGAGAAGCAGAAAGGACAAGCTCGGGACTTCGGAGTTTTGGAACCCTTAGGGGTGCCTAATTTCGTTTCCTTTCTCTCTCTTTTCTTCTCTCTATTCTTCTTTTGTATTCCATGGATTGCTAAACTTCTTGGGTTGATTCCATTGTAATTTCATTATGGATTTTGAGGTTAGAATGAATTAATTTCTTTGTTCTTTTTATTACTGTTGAGGTTTTCATTCATCTATGTCTTTTATCTTTAAATCACGTAAGAAGTAATGATTTTAAATCTATATGCATGTTGGTCATTTGAATCCAAGGGTTTTTAAATTTAATTGAGACTTTACTTTGATTTTATTTAGAAACTTTCATGTGATTAAATGAGTTTTTACCAATAATTGAGACTTTACTTTGGTTAAAGGTATTTACTCTAACTACAATTAATTGAGACTTTACTTTGATTAATTAAGCTTTTTATTTGGTGAGGAGATAAAATAATAGACATGATTATGCATAGTAAATTTGATTGAGACTGTACTTTGGTTGAATTTACTGTGGATAATCTAAAAGTTCTCACTTTTAATTGAGACTGTACTTTGGTTAAAAGTGAGAACGCCAACAAATTAATTGAGACTTTACATTGATTAATTTATAAATCTATAACAATAATTAATTGAGCAATAATCTTTAGATAACCGATGATGAATCTATTTTGAAAAGGCAATGGAATCAATTTGTTTTCCTTACTATTGTTTCTATCTTATTTTATCTTTTTATCTTAATCCTCTCCTATATTTTATTATTTTATTTGACTAACTGTTTTGTATAGATTTTATAAGAACTAACTTGTTAAAAATCAATTCCGTGTTCGTTGGGAGACGACTTTGGGTTACTTTACCCTTTCTATTATGTTGACTACTATCTTAGCAATACTGAAGTTGCTATAGTTTAGTAGTATTAATTTGAACGTGTCAACGACAGCGTTATCACCCTTCTAGCGACATCCTTACCGTCCATTGCGACCAACGACTGGCACGCGAATGCTACATGGCCAGCCTACGCCCACAACTCCCAATCCAGCAAACCAACCACATTGAGCGACCACCTGGCTCCGGCATTGCTCTATCAGGCGAAGATCTAGACCCCAGAGTGGGCCGGGATGTTCGTCTCGAACCTGTTGAAGAAACCTCCCCTCTAGAACTTCCAAATGGCCACTCCATCAACTTAGGCACCGGTTTGAACTCTGACGGGCGTGCCATCATCACACCTATCCTTGTTAGCAACACAGACCTTTTCGCTTGGTCAGCCGCTGACTTACCTGGGGTAGACCCTCTAGTAGCATCCCACAAGCTATCCATCTACAAAGAAGCCCGCTACATCTCCCAAAAAAAATGCAAACTCGGCAAAGAACGACGCCTAGCAGCTAAGGCCGAGGCCGATAAGTTACTGAGCGCAGGATTCATCGAAAAAGCTCAATACACCACTTGGCTTTCTAATGTAGTTCTGATGAAGAAAGCCAATGGCAAATGGCGGATGTGCGTCGACTACACAGACCTAAACAAGGCCTGTCCTCGAGATGCCTACCCCTTACCCAATATCGACCGACTTGTTGATGGCACGGCAGGGAATAAGGTACTTAGTTTCTTGGATGCATATTCTGGATATAACCAAATCCCTGTGGCCGCTTCTGACATGAACAAGACCTCCTTCATCACGGATGACGCCAACTACTTTTACAGAGTTATGCCCTTTGGTCTTAAGAACGCTGGAGCAACCTACCAGCGCCTGATGGACAAAGTTTTCAGCCATCTAATGGGACAATGTATCGAAGTATACGTTGACGACATGGTTTTCAAGTCTCCAAGCCACCACCAACACGCCCAGGATCTCTCAGCGGTCTTCTCTGCATTACGCCAATACAACCTTCGCCTTAACCCCGACAAGTGTGTATTCGGCGTCGACCGCAGTAAATTTCTCGGATTCATGTTAACCCAATGCGGTATAGAGGCCAATCCTGAAAAGTGCAAGGCAATTATCGAAATGTGCAATCCCACCACCGTCAAAGAGGTCCAACGCCTAATAGGTCGCCTTACAGCCATTTCCCGCTTCCTGCCCAAACTGGCTGAACAAACCCAACCCATAGTCCAACTCCTCAAGAAATTCACTCGGTTCACGTGGACGGACAACTGTGAACAAATCTTTCAGAAACTAAAATCCACCCTCACCTCACCATCTATCCTCTACAAGTCGGACACTCGTTAACCCCTGCTAGTGTACATCACAGCCACCAAACACACCGTCAAAGCCGCGCTTGTCCAAGATATAGAGGGCACACAGCATCCTGTCTACTTTGTTAGTAGAACACTACAAGATCCTGAAACCAGGTATCAAATGGTGGAGAAGTTGGCCCTGTCCTTGGTCCACGCAACTCGCCGCCTACGCCCATACTTCCAAAACCACAATATCACCGTCAAAACCGACTACCCAATCCAAAAAATATTACAAAAACCAGACCTAGCAGGACGGATATCATCTTGGGCCGTCGAGCTATCGGAATTCAACATTCGCTACAAACCCCATGGCCCCATTAAAGCCCAATGCCTCCTCGATTTTGTTAATGACCTCCAGCAAACACCCACAGAGGACCAGTGGACGCTTCATGTAGATGGTTCCTCGAATCCGAAAGGTGTCGGTGTTGGCATCGTGTTAGAAGGGCCCAAGGATATCCTCATTGAAAAATCCCACCACTTCGCCTTTAAAACATCCAACAATCAAGCCGGGTACGAAGCCATACTCGCCGGCCTTTCCATTGCCCGCGAAGTTGGCGTCAAAACCCTAACGTGCAAAACCGAATCCAAGCTTATTGTGGGCCACCTAAATGACGAATTCCAAATTAAGGACCCCACCCTCTTGCAATATTACCATCTGGTCCACGCAGTCATCCAATCCGCTTTTGAGCAAGTCCGCATAGAACACATTCCCAGGACCGACAACATTAGAGCCGGCATCCTATCCAAATTAGCCAACACCAAATTAAAAAGCCGCCACCGATCCCTATTACAGCAAACATTATCTACACCTTTTATCACAAATACCTGCCACAACTAACCCACTCCCCAGCCAACAATACCACCCCTCCCCAAACCCACAACTGGACCACCCCCTATATCCAATATCTCCAAACCGACAACCCCCACAAGATGCTGACAAAACTTGGTTGGCTAAGGCCGCCAGGTATACCATGATAGGCGATGACCTCTACAAACGCGGGTACGGCCAACCGCTTCTTAAATGTGTCACTGTAGAACAAGCGCAGTATATCATTAAAGAGTTACATGAAGGCATTTGCGGCTACCATTCCGGCGCACGTACTATGGCCACTAGAATCCTTTGAGCCGGCTACTTCTGGCCGACTATAGAAGCACACTGCTAGGACTATGTCAGAACGTGCAAACCATGCCAAAAACATGGCAACCTCATCCACCAGAAACAAGAACAACTCCATTCCATACTATCACCATGGCCCTTTGCTAAATGGGGAATGGATATCCTCGGCCCCTTCTCCCACGGCAAGGGGCAGGTGAAATTCCTGATAGTAACCATTGATTATTTCACCAAATGGATAGAAGCCAAACCAATGACCACTATCACAGCCCAGCAAGTCCAGCAGTTCGTATGGAAAGATATTATATGCAGATATGGTGTGCCACATACCATCATCACCGATAATGGCCGACAATTTATAGATAAGGAGCTAGCCAAGTTCTACACCGGTCTAGGCATCAAACACATAACAAGTTCCGTAGAGCACCCACAAACAAATGGACAGGCAGAGGCGACCAACAAAGTGATCCTAGTAGAACTGTGCAAAAGATTAGATAGTGCCAAAGGCCGATGGCCCAAAGAACGGGTAAAAGTGCTATGGGCTTACCGGTGCACCCCTTAGTCATCAACAAACGAATCTCCATTCAGCCTAGTTTACGGTGTAGACGCCATGATACTGGTCAAAATTGACGAACCATCCCTGCGCCGAGAACTATACGACCCAACCCGCAACCATCAAAACATGGCCACTCATCTAGACCTCCTACCCGAACTCAGAGAAAAAGCCCAGATACGCAACTTAGCCGCCAAACAAAGAGTTGTCAGAAAGTATAACGCAAACCTATGTCCACAATCATTCGTAAGCGGAGACTTAGTATGGAGAATTGCCAGCAGTGCAAGAAAGAAGGATGACAAGTTCTCCGCCAATTGGGATGGCCCATACCGCATATGTGAAGATGTAGGAGGAGGAGCATATCGCTTGGAGCATTTATCTGGGGAGGAAATACCCAATACGTGGAATGTGTCCCACCTTAAGTTTTACTTCAGTTAAACATGTATTGTATCACATAAAAACACTTGTAACCCTGGGTGTACTCTTTTTCCTCACCTGGTCTTTTTTCCCTAAGGAGGGTTTTGGCCAGGGAGGTTTTAACGAGGCACCCCAGATTTAATGAATAATACAAAGGGTTCCCAACTTTATGACTACTTTTTATTTAACTTCTCATTATTCGTTTAAGTTCCCCACCCTTACCACAAGTAAGCGGCCTGGGTCGAACACCCTTAACTCGCTAGTTAATTCGTTTAAGTTCCCCACCCTTACCACAAGTAAGCGGCCTGGGTGGAACACCCTTAACTCGTTGGTTAATTCGTTTAAGTTCCCCACCCTTACCAAAAGTAAGCAATCTGGGTCGAACACCCGTAACTCGTTGGTTAATTCGTTTAAGTTCCCCACCCTTACCAAAAGTAAGCGGCCTGGGTCGAACACCCTTAATTCGTTGGTTAATTCGTTTAATTCCCCACCCTTACCACAAGTAAACGGCCTGGGTCGAACACCCTTAACATACCATAGCGTACGCAAACATTCCATACATACACAAATATAAAAAGCAATTAACCCGCAAGTAACCGGCATTCATAGCAAACATCAAAATATAGCAATATACGAGTTATTACAGACTTAGAATCATTAACCAAATTGGAAATATTAAATTAAAAATCCTAAGTTGCCTTCTGCTCGACGTCCTCTGCCACCACCTCGTTACCACCTGCATCAGCATCAACCGCCTTCTTCTCCCCATTCCCTTCTGGGCTAGATTTCGCCTCATCTATAACCTAACCCCATCAACAACATCCTTATTCACATCAAACCTAACGTCATTAGCATCAACATTCTCATGAAAAAATGACGCTTGCCGAACACCCTTCTGAAAGCCATTGATATGTTCTTGTATTATGCAGCTCTTCAAGTCCTTTAGTTCACCCTCCAGCCCATCATGTTTTTCCTTGATATCATCATAGTCGGCCTCGAGATCTGCAATTCAACCCTTCAGCCTTTCCTTAGAATCAAGGCAGCGCACCTTCCAAGTAGCAAGTGTCTTCCTCTCCAATTCCCAGTCCTCCTTATCCTTCTTCCAAGCCTATTTTTCTTCAGCATGGTTGTCCACCTTATCCTGCAACTCTTCCACCTTAGTCTGGTTTCCTTCCTTCAACTCCCTCTCATATAAAGATCCCACACGTCGACTAAGTAGCAAGGTCTTACTACTAAACTCCACCATAGCCTTCACCAAAGCTTCCGGCTCCATATTATCAATGGAATCCATCAGCGACTCCGACACGTTAATCTCAATATCCTTCCGAACGGTAGTCTCCAGAAGCTCAATCAACCTAGCTTCTGGCCCCTTCACCCCACTTGCCGAGCCTGCTCCCATCACAACAGCTCGCACTTTCTTCACGTCTTTACCTTTGCCTGGCCTAGTCGGCAACTCTACTTTCCTTTTGGTACCACCATGCACGTGGACATCTACCAGTGAATCTTGCAGATTGGGGACCTCAGTGTTCCCTGCAGCTCTAGCCTTCACTACCTTTTCCTTGCGCAAGGTTTGAAAAAGTGTCAAGTTTTTCTTGCCTAGTTGCGCCATATGCCCTGAAGTACACAACACACAAATCGTCAGAATACTCGAACGTATAACAATGCTCAAAGTTACAAAAAAATACCTTCAATATCTATAATTGGGTGAACCGAATTATACACCCTAACTAAGCCCTTAGTGGGCATCTTATCGCTAAATTGCATCAAAGTATCCACCACATCCTTCCCATCACCGACAGATCCTCCCTCGATATCACCTTATATCTCCAAGGGTTGCCGGTCCAGAAGAATGGAAATTTAGTGTTACCATCAGTTGTGTAGAAGTGTGACCGACCAGCCGATTTCACTACAACCTTGAAGAATCCATCTTTAAAATGCTTGAACGATTGAGTGAAAGCGTCTAATCTGTTGAGACCAGGCTGGCTGATTAACGACAACCATGTTATCGGACTCTTTGGCCTCGTAACAAAAAAGTATAGGAACGCTCGAGGAAACGGTTCCAAGTACAGCGCCATGCACAATAATCAGAAAGCTTGTAAGTACGCCCAGCTGTTCGGATGAAGCTGAGTAGGGGTGACGTTCAATAATCGCAGCACTCTCATGGTGAATTCGTCAAACGGTAGCCGGATGTTCAGTTGTGAGAAATGGCACATATACATATAAAAGAATTCTTCGGTTGATCCTTCTCGACCATGGCACACACATTCCACAGCGGTCACCCGTTTCGGAGCAACTATGTCCCTCTGCACCCCCTTTTCGAAAATAGGCGTGCAGTTCAACCACGACCTTAACAAACGCGACCACCGGAACAATGATCGTTGTGTCCGCACGTCTGCTGCCACCCATTCGTATTTGGTCTTTGTCGGCCAATTGCTCTCCACCAACTCCTCGGGCGGATCTTCCCTGACTTCAACCACCCTCTCCATTGGAATTCTCCCTATACTACCCATCTTTTCCTTATCACTGGTATCATCTCGACTACTTCCACTATCCCTAGACCGCTCACTACCCGAATCTGACAACGAAACCCTATCGCTACTACTAGACATACCTGATTCTTTTAGAAAAGATGACGAAGGAGGAAAGGAAGATATCGGACAGCTCTAAAACGCACGCGAACAGATTTTTTGCAAATGAGACAAAGTGAATGGACTGCCAACATTATCTTCATTTATACACACGAATCTCATCATAACCCTTTCCCACAAAAAACAATACTCATTTCAATCATCACAAAGTATCAAAATGGCGGTGCCAAACCTCCCTAAATCAGACTTCTAACACCCTTTCACCTGCCACAAACCCTTTCACCTACCACAAACCCTTTCATCTGCCATAAACCCCTTCACCTGCCTGAAACTCCTTCATATCTTTTAGCCTTAACACTATTCATCACATTTAAAGGTTGGGGGACTGGTGTATACACCTAGCCGGTCACGACTAGTACATCAGCACATATCATCCTTCACCAACATACTATATCGGCAAAGGCTGAGGGACTGGTGTACCGTACCTGGCCAACCTAACCATATAAATAACAACAAACAACCCCCACATATATGCCAGAACTCATAGACCTAAGCCAGTCTAAACTCATAACAAAGGTTGCTAATGAAGCGGCCAACCTAGAACAGTACACGGACAAAGACGCCATAGGCCAACCTAGGATAGTACACGGACAAAGACGCCATAGGCCAACCTAGGACAGTACACGAACAAAGACGCTATAAGCCAACTAGAGAAGTAACCAGATCAGACCATTCCAAAAGACTTAGCGAAATCAAAACCCCCTAATATCCAATGAGCCCACAATAATCGAACTAAGGGCTTGGGCCAGGGTCCAGGCCCACCTACAGCCCAAACTAGGGCCCAGCCCATGACGTGGCCAAACATAATTAATACTCCATAAATATGCGTGGACCCCAGTAATTAAAGGTACGCATTTATTACTCCATTAATTACCTGATTTGACTTTTTGAGAGCTTTAGCTGACTTGAGCTCCGGAGTCCTTTCTGCAGGTAACCCCTCCTAGGTCCAAACAAACATGTACCAACCGGGAAGAGGCCAACTGAGGAGATAGCGGACTACATAGGTAAGGTTACACTCGTGCCTAACTTATCTTGTTTGTTCTCTACAGAAACGTTGACAATTCTAATAATTAAGCTATTTTGGTTTGTGTGATAAAAATGTCTTAAAAAGTGATTTTTAGTTGTATAAATTATTTTTGGATATTTTAACATTTGTTGATGCAACTGAAATTAGGATTAAACTCATTTAAGGTGGAAAACATAAATTGATTGAAGTTATAAACCACCTTTAAATAAGGCTCGACAATTCGGAGTTTAGGAACCACCTTTAAATTTTAGGATTTTTTTTTTGTTTTTGAAATAGTAATGTAGAAAGAATAATGGAGCATAGTTTCAAAAACAACTCTTTTTCGTTTATTGCTTTGTTGTTATTTTTTAGAAAGAAATTATTTTTCATTTCATCAATTTTTCATCAACAATTTTTTTCTTTTGCCATTTTTATTAATTTGTGGGTGAGGTACTCACCCACACACTTTATTTCTCAACCAATCTTAACATAATCCACTAGCTCCTTTCTTCCTTCCTAAGGTAAGGAAAAACTTGATCTTTTTCTTTTTAAGGATTTACAATGGGCTTAAAACAAGAAAAGAAGGTTTAAAGCTCAACGGGGCTACCAATGGATCAATATCATGGTTGGCTTATTCAGCCAAGTAGCTAAAAACAAGAAATGCTTCAGTCATATCAAATCATGCATATTCACCTAAGATGCAAAACAAAAGAATCAAGCTAAATATTTTAGTATAAACAAAATAAGAGCAAGTCACTCAAGAAAAATAGGAATGACACATGGCGGTCCATCCTTTACATTAAGGCTCGAGACTCATAGAGTCAAATTCTTTCACAAAAGATTTAATCAAGAAATTATCAAATCAACTCAATTAGTAAATCATAAAAACAATTCACTCATATCAACATGACTTTTATTTTTCCAGAATTGTGATCATCCCAATTATTGAATCAAATCCTAAAAATCCAATGTCAATATGTTTTATTGAAAGCAGTGAAATATTTTTGGTGGAATTCTTAAGAAACATATTGTTTAAAAGTTCCACTAAGTAAAGAGTTACTACTTTCACAATTTTCTCAAAAAGAAATCGCAGTTCTTTTTTCTTAATGAAACTGAAAAATAAATAAAAAACAAAAAGAAAAAGAAAAATCATACCTACGGTTTGTCTCCCCCACACTTAGTTCAAAAATTGTCCTTAATAGACTTATTTTGGGGAGGAGACGGAAAATCGTTTGACTTCTAGCTCAATCTAGTCTGGCCATATGTCAAAATCTATTTTCTTTAACTTTTTTAAGTACAAGTTAGCTTGTACCATTTTTTTTAATTTTTACTTTTTGATTTTTATCAAAACAAAAAAAAATGCACATATTTTTTGAATTTTTTTTAATATTTTTAAAATTAAAAATGGAAAAAAATATGCATGCAATTTAACTTTTGTATCAACAATGTTTTCAAAAGAATATGAGTCTAACCTCTTTTTCTTTTAAAGCAACATTTCCTCTTGCTCTGCAGCCAAGTCAAAAAAACTCACCACTGAAAATCTATTTTCATCATTGACATCAACAAACTTGATATGTGGAGCGTGTGGCTTCAACTCAATTTCAGCATCATCAGGTACATTAAAATGGTTAATAGGATCATCAGTAATCCTAATAATCTCATCTTGTGAGCAAAAATTTGCACCTGAAGTAGTTGACTCTATTGCTTTATCATTAATCAAGCTAGTTGCAGTAGTAGATGCTTCCATTGCATCTTCGAATATCGTTGGTTCTTCAACTTCACTTGGTTCCTCCATTGTATTATTCTCACAACTTTGCTCATGAAAAATATGATTTGTACTCATATCATCATTAACAAATAAAACTTTATATTCACATCAAGCAACATCATATCCATTAGTAGATATGTCAGTGTGAGAATCTTCAATTTCTTCGTCAGCAACATATTTTGCAAAATTGATATGTCCATCAGTAGACATATTACTATGAGCATCACTATATCTATCAGTAGATATATCAGTGTGATGTGATTCTAGTGTTGGTTGATCTAACATTTGAATCGTGTACTCATTCACATCAGTGCTCAATTGTTCCATCCCTTGATTCATGCTCCTTAACATTATCATTTCATCCCTTTGCTCAACTATGGTCTTCATAATTTTTTCTAAGGTGGCCTCCATAACTTTCTTTTTCATTAGTTGACTTAAATCTTCCAACATTTGTTCAACTCTAATGGCCAACTTTAGAAGCATATCTTCTATTTCATGACGAAGTGCTCTAAATTATGGGGTTTCAACAAATCTCAAATGGCATTGGAGGGTGGTATTAACAGTACCAAGTAATTCTACAAAGTTGTTGTTACTTGCATCCTCCATCATGTCGTATAATACCTGATCATTTTCTTCACTATTTTAATGCCATTTCACCGATTAGTTTTTGCCTTAGAGTGTCCTAAGATGTTCATCTTCATCTATGCTTGATTCTAGATCATAATCAAGCTCCAAATCGAATTGATTTGTCTATTGAACACCTTCCCCTTTCACTCTGCTTTTGCTTCTGTTTTCAACTTTTTTTCACTGCACACTTTCTGTTTGAGAAGTGTCAAGAGTGACTCAGTGCACCAAATTTTAAGCTGATTGTTGCTTCGAAAAGCTAAGTCATAGACGAAAATTCTCCAATAAGAATCATTCAATTATGTTGAGAATTGAATTCTATACAAATTTTTGAAGTAGAGGCAAGTTTCTGCGTTTTTCAGTGCCAGTTTGCTGCTGTTTTCACTTGTGTCCTGACGCACACTTTTCTTGTGTGATTTAACTGTAACGATTCATAGCACCGAATCACCTTCTGATTTTTGCCTAATTTTCTTAACATCTGGACGAAAAAGTAGCAAAAAGAATCATTCAAATATGTCCAGTACAAAAAATATGAAAAATCTTCAAAGTTAAGGCATCTGTCAGCTTTTTCTGGTGTTGTGTTTTCGAGAAAATCACTGTTTAGTGCGTTTTTGGTGTGTTTTGCTTCAGAATTTCAGTGCTCTTGGTCTATACATTTGCTTGTTTATGTGTGTATTCAATATTGCCATCAATTTCTTTCATTTGGAGTGGATTACTTCCCTCACATTGGCATACATGCAATGAATACCATAAGCATTTTATGAGCACTGCAGTTTCTGTTTTTGGTTTTTACTCTATTCTAGTTCCATTCTAGGATTCCTTTTGTTGTGCTTTCCTTTATTTCAAGCCTTAATTTCTTGCTTGTCCTTATTTTTGGCTATTCAATTCAGTCTTGTCAAATCATTTCAATGTGGTTTAGCTTTCTTAATTAGCTTTTCTTGTGTTATACATTTCAATGGCAAGTAATGTTGGCTTCAATGCTCTTGATTGTGAATTAAGTGATTTTATTTTCCAAATTGGTTGCTAGTCTAAGGTAGCATTTTAGGTTGTGGTTGAGAAGTAAAACTCTAGAGAGTGTGCTTGAATTCTTCCTCTCACCTTCACCATATTTTGGAAAATTTTGAGCCATCAATTTCTTGCTTGAGTGAGAGCTAACCAATGCCTTTGGCATAGTTTGTTTGCTGTTTTTGTTCATTATTTTGGCCAGGTTTTGTTGCTGTTTGGTGTTGCATTTTGCATCCACAAGGGGTCCAAATATTCCTCCAATTGGTGTATACTTCAAAGCCATCAACTAAGGCTTCATTTGGCACCAAAGTGCTCTTGGGAGTGCATCACTTTAATGTGCAAAATTGTGGTGTTCAAGTTGGCCTCGGGAGTAGCTTCCAACACCAATTTCAAGCATTTTTGTTGGCCATTGTGGCTTGTAATTGTTGTATCTTTTAGTTTACTAGTTTTTCTACAATTTGGTCACTTCTTTTGGTCAATTTGGAGCATCCTTTGAGCCTTATTTTCTACTCATAGTTCTCTAAAAGTTTGGTGCTCTTGGGTTGCTCCTCTTTGCCTAAATTTTGTGTACCAATTTTAACTCTCTTTGAACTTTTATTTTGGCCTACTTAGGTGTCTTGGGGAACCACAAGGTGTTCAATCCCATCTCCTACGTAGAACCTTTATCATCCATTAGTAATTCGCTTTTAGTGGTAAGTGTGTTGAAAGTTCTAAGTGCTTTCTCACCTTACATTAGGCCGCATAGCTTAGATTCATGTTTTCACGTTGCATAGTGGCTTGATTTGTGAGACCAAAGTCTCTAATCTTTTGCCATTTAGGGGTCCGTTTTTAGTGTTAAATTTCTTTGAGTCTTGTTTGCTTGTTTTGTGCTTAGTGACTCAAGTGATTCTATTTACTTAGCACTTAGACAATTGTGTGATCTTTGAAACCTCTTACAAGTGTATCTTGGCAAGGATTGACCTTGGTATTTAAGAAGTCTTAAAGACTCACCTCGCCTAACCTGGAGGTCCACTTGTGATTGATTTCCTCTACCACACTTTTTTTCAAGTTGCATAAGTTCATTCAATCACCATGAGTACATATTCTACATATAGTCCTAGGTTGCATAAGCATGGTAGTCATGAATTGCATCATACATTTCATAGTGACATTCCATTCTTTGGGGAGGATATAGGACCAATATCATTTAGAGATTGGATGTGGGATACCGAGAAATTGGTGCAACCATTGTTTAGTAAATATAGTCAATTTGACATTCTTAGACATGTTACTTCTAGGTTTATAGGACGTGCATCCGAGTGGTGGCAAGAGAGGCAATATAGAGTGAAAAAGGGGAGAAAATCATGCATTAACACATTTTCTGAATTAAAAGCATGCATGTGGAAACATTTCATTCCCCCTTCATCTAGGATCACTAAAGAGCAACAAGCTAGGATAGAAAACTTCATTGACATAGGGGATGCTTTCATCCAAAATCTTGCTAAGTTTTCTAGACTAGAAAAAGATTTTAAGCACAATTTGGACTTGCTCTTGAGTGAACAAAGAAAGAGAGCAAAACATAAGAAAGAGCAAGCAATACTTAAAAAGCTTCGAGAGTATGAAAAGAAGAGAGAAAAAGAAGAGCTTGAGAAACTTTGTGCTAAAAGAGAACAAGAGGAAAAAGAGATAAAAGAGAGGAAGAAAAGAGATGAAGAAGAAAAGGCAAAAGAGGAAAGTCTTAGAAAAGCCAAAGAAGAGAATGAGAGAAAAGAATTAGAAGAAATAGAGAAAATAAGACAAGAGAGTGAGCTTGAAATACAATTACAAGTGGTAGAGTTAAAGAGCATTTCAAAAGCAAAAAAGGAACTCATTGTTAGGGATTTGGTGTACCATCCTTCACCAATTCCTTCCATGAGGATCAAATTTCCAAAGGGAGTTCTCTCATCTTTAAACTCTTCTCACTTTGTCATTAAATCTTTTGTTTTGTTTCCCTCTCAAACATTTTGTTCTCCATCTCATTCACTTATTTCATACTCCTCATCATATTGTACCAAAATACACTTTGACTTTAAAACTCTTTTCAAAAATCATCTAAGTCAAAGTGTAAGACATTTTTTTTGTGAAGTGGGCCTATTATCAACCTTTTTCCATTTTATAAGCCCATTTTCACAAATTCCACAATCCTGTATGCTGCATGGTCTCCATGATTTTAATGTCATTTTATTTGATGACTATTACAGATATGTGTTTGATCCTGGTGGAACCTCAAATTTGGTTGCTGTAAGCCTTGAACAACCCTCTTGATCTGAAGTCAGATCCATTTCAAGTGGGAAGGGATGATGTGATCCCAACAAGGCTTATAGCTTGGGTCAACGCCTAGGCCCAAATCATGCTCAAGGCCCAATACATGGCCCACATTCACCTTCAAGCCCAAGCCCATCAAGAGGCCCAATAACAAGGAGCATGCTCAAAAAGATCCAATTAGGCTTCATTCAAGATGGCCTAAACCCACTTGGGCTTCTCACACTCTTCACATTGGCCAAAGAAGATATGAAGATTTGAAGAGGTGTATCAAAGAGCAATAGAATAGCAATAAGATTGGCCCATTGTTTAGGCCTTGCTTTCTAGAATAATAAGTCAAACAATGAGTAATTCAATTGATAAAATTGGGCTTGACTAAGCCCAATAGGAGATTTGGCCATGAACTATCAAAAGAGCCAAGGTGGACTAAGTGAAAGTCAACACTTCTTCCTACACCTCATGGATCCAAAGCATCCAAGGGTTAAGAATGCTTCCTCCTTTTCCAAGGCATCATCCAATGGCCAAGATCAAGCCTCCTTCTCCAAGCTTAATCTAAGGGCCAAGATCAAGGCCCACTCCATCCAATGGCTCTCCTTTCTCATGTGTTAATGGCTTCATATAAAAGCCAAAATTTCACTCATTTGTAGACACTCTTGAAATTTTATGCAATAGATGCAACTTGAGTTGAGAGCACTCCTCCCTCTATTGCCTTTGAGAGTCACCACTTTCTAGAGATTTCCTCTCTCTACCTCTAGCCACCTTCCTTAGGCTAGCATAGATTAGGAAATCCTATCACCTCTTTCACCTTCCATTGCTTGCAAGTGCCTTCCAACTTGCCTCCATTCCTTCATCCATTTTCGCTGCCCATGGAGCTCTTCATGCACCTTTGGAGCTCCACCACTAAATTTCATATTTGACTATTGGTTAGAGTATTTTGTTCACTTGAGCGTTAGAGTACCTTCTACAGGCACACTCCCTTCCTTTGCCTAAAGAAGGACGAAGACTTACTAGATGATTGCTAGACCCGAAGATGGACCTATCAAGTGTTTTGGAGCCTTTGCAAGGTACTATCTTTCTTCCGTGAGAACATAGAACATTGACACATGAACAACTAGGTATGTCAAAGTGGGCTAGGTCCACTAGCCCACCAAGCAAAGGGCGGGCCGGGTTGGAGCCTGCCAACCTGCCATAGCCCAACCCGTCTAACCCGCCAAACTGGCGAGCTAGCCCACCTTGGTCCTCCAACTCATTTTGTTTTTACTTTTTTTTAATATTTTTACATTAAAAATAATTAAAATAAATAAACTTTTTATATTATATAAAAATATTATATATATTAAAAAAAATATATACAATAATTTAAAAAAGTTAAAGGAAAATTTAAAAAACTTAAAAAAAAATTAAAAAAGAAAGTGGATGGCCAGCCCATCGGCCCTTCTCGATCCGTTTTTGGCGGAGCAAAAGCGGGACGGGCCAAAACGGGCCAGGCTGGTTTGTTTTGACACTCATATGAACAACACATGTCAAGCGACATACATGCCTTAGTGGAACATTATTTGTCACAAGAGACAATTTGACAAAATTTAACATTGTTGAATGAATGAACTAAACTCGATAACTAAGTTAAGAAATCAAACATAATCAAAGTTTGGAGCATAAACCAAATCCAATTTTATGTTATAATTAGGAAAATAAAAAATATTTAATCCGAAATATAAAAAAACAATATTTAAATTTATAAAAAAAATCAAAATCTAGTTAATTTTTTATTCATCTAATTTATTAACCATCATTTTGCAATTCTCCATCTAACTAACATAAAACTTACGTAGATTAACTTTAGTTACATGTGTAAAAATTCTTTTGAAAACTAGTTTTTTCAAACACACTGAAATTATATAGGGTATATCCAACAAATAATTTAATGGTTAAATATTGTTCCTGCAGAATAAGATGAGTTAGGCACAAGTGTCACCTTACCATGTAGTCCGCTATCTCCTCAGTTGGTCTCTCCCTAGTTGATACATGTCAACTTGGACCTAGGAGGGGTTACCTGCAGAAAAGTCTCCGAAGCTCAAGTGAGTCAAAGCTCTCAGAAAGTCAAATCAGTGATTAATGAATGCGTACCTTTAATTACTGGGGTCCATGCATATTTATAGAGCATTAATGATGTCTGGTTATCCGATGGACCGGGCCTTGGTTTGGGCCCTAGCCTGGGCTATGAGTGGGCCTGGGTCCTAATCCAGGCCCTTAAGGCCTATTGAACGCGGGGGCTTCCATTTTACCAAGTCTTCAAGAGCGGTCTGATTCGTTTACTTCTTGACTTGTCAGATGTCGCCCTTGGCCGCATACTATCCGTGTTGGCCACTTTGTTGTTACTTTAGCCTTTATTCAGTTAAGTTCGAGACCATGGCGGCCCAGGTCGTGTACTTGGGTTGTCTCTGGCATGTTCGTGAGGGTTATCATTTATATGGTTAAATTGACCAGGTCCGGTACAAGTTAGACTGACTCGGCCTAGGTTGAATACTTGGCTGCCTTGATGCATTGTTTACTTATTTGATTGAGTTTGGTTAGGTATGGTACAAATATGTTTTTAGTTCCTAAATTGGATATTAATTTTATGTATATAAAAGTTTGGAACACTCTTCAACACTCCAAATAAATTAACCTTATTAAGTTAAAAGAATTATATTTATTTATTTTTAAAGTTTAGAAATTAAAATATATCAAACTTTAAAAGATGAATAAATTCTAATTTTACATCCAAATTTAAAGAATAAAATCTTATTTAACCCAACATTTAATAACACATCTTGCTCGCGCTGCTAAGGGTGGGAAATGGTGAAATGTTATCCTAAAATGCTATTGGGCTACCAGTTCTTGTTTCTCAAAACTTTGTGGGGATTTCTTCCTGCACCTCCAAAGATATTTTCTACACCTCCAAATATTTTTAAAAATCCAAAAATACCTATTGACCATTTGAAGGAAGCCACATAGATCACACCCCAAAATTGTTTCCAAATATTGACTCTCAATAAAAGATACTTTCAGAAATCGACATCCAGTTAAAATTTTAGACTTCCGGATGTTAGAATATATATATATATATATATATATATATATATATATATATATATATATATTCTTTTTCTTTTGCTTTCACAATTTTTTAAATTTAAAGTTTAATTACTTTTAATTTTAGTTACTTTTTAATACATTATAAAAACAAAATTATATATATATATATATATATATATATATATATATTAAAATTTTATTTTATTTTCAAAATATACATTAAAAATAATAAAACTTATAAAATATATAAATTTAAAACAAAAATTACTTTAAACAAAAAATATTAAACTAAGGAAAAAATAATTAAAGTAAAAAAAATTAAACTTTAAATAAAATAAAAAATTCTAAACAAAAATATTTTTTTAATTTAAAATTTAATTATTCTTTGAATTTATTTTATTTCTTAATTTTATTTATTTTTAAAAGATATATAATTATGTAATTTAATATACATATTTGTATTATACATTTTGAAAATAAAATAAAATAACAAAAAACGAAATAAAAATATTAAAAAATAAAAAATTAAGATTAATAAACTTTAAGTAAAAAAAACAATATATATATATATATATATATATATATATATATATTCTTTTGTTTTATTATTTATTAATTATGTTTAATTTTTTTTACTGTTAGCTTTTAAATTTTATTTATATTGTAATATTTTATTTTGTAATATATATTTTAAAAGTAATATATAACATTAATATATATTTATATATGTATATAATGTTTTTAAACTTTTTATTTCTTTTGTTAATTAAGTAATATTTTTCAGTTTAATTTATTTAAAAATATATTTTTTAATCTTTTAAATAAAAACAAATTATATATATATATATATATATATAAATTATTTATTTCTAAAATGTATATTTACTTTCCAATACATTACATAAAAATAATATTATATATATATATATATATATATATATATATATATATATAAATATTTTATTTAATTTTTAAAATATGTATTAAGAAATATGAAAACATAAAAAATTAAATAAAATAAAAATAACTAACAAAAAAAAATTTAAATTTAGAAAAAATAAAGTTTAAAAAAAATTAAAAAACGTTAAAACAGAATTAATATTTTTTATTTAAAGTTTAAGTATTTTTAATTTAATTTATTTTTTTACCTTTTATTTGTTTTTTTCAAGAATATATATGTATATATTTAATTTTATTTTTATATAATGTATTAAAACGTAAGTTAAACTAAAAAAAATAAAATTTACAAACAGTTAGATTTTAAATTAAAAAATCAAAATCAAAAAATTATATATATATATATATATATATATATATTTATTTTGGTATTTAGAAGTATGTAATTTTAACTGTTAACTTCCAAAAATATTTTTATCGAAAGTCCCCATCCGTAAATAGTTTTAGAAGTATGATTTTTGTGGCTTCCGTTCAAATGGTTAAAAGTTAATTTTGGAATTTTAAAGAAAACTTGGAAGTGTATGCAGAAAGCCAAAGTAAACAACAGTGCTCATGCTTCCAAAATTCAGGCCGGCCACCGGCAGCTGCAGTTGTGGCGGCTCCACCAATTTTTCTGAGAAAAATGATACCAATTGTCCAAGTTATGACTACACAACATTTTTTAAACTTACCAAAACCGATTTTAATATTATTTCCACAACAAAAGAGACAAAATTATTTTCAGTAAAAGAGGGGACTACACTGAAGTCGAAACCGGCTCTTCGCGGGATCCAAAGTAACTAATTTTTAAATGCTAAAATTACTCTTTTTTATTTTTTTCTGTGCAATTTTCCATTTTTTATTTTTAAAAATAAATGAAAAAAAATAAGAAGATTTAGTTGCAAATTTGGCACAAAAGGTGAACGCCATGTCATGTACGAATCATGATACATACAGAGAGAAAAACAGCTTGAAACACTGAATAACGCGCAAAGTTGATCTCTGTCAGTAGTTCTTCACTGAAGCCATTGGCTATTGTCGTTGCCATTGCCCAACCAATTTGCCACTCTCTCCCTCTCTTTAGGGTTTCGGGGATCTAAAAAAGAAGAAGCTTTCTTCATAACTCGGTAATACGAATCCTCATTCTTTCTAGAACCGCAATTCTTCTACATTCTGATTTCTTCTTCGCCGTTCCTAAACCCTAACATCCTTTTTGTTTCTGTTACTTGAGGGCATCGATTTTACTGTTTTGCCCTGGAAACGCTTGAAATCGAGCAATTAAGGTGCCGGAAAGGAAGTCTTTCATTTTTCTTTTCTTTTTGAGCGAATGTTTTTTTTGGGGGAAAAAGTAAGTATCTGTTGTGGAAAATGGGTCGTCGGTGAAAATAGAAAGTGCAGGAGATGAGACTAAATATGTTACACCGTTTTGTGTGTGAAAATTGTGGGAGCTGAGTTGTGTTCCTGTTGATAAAGATTTCTTACAGTTGGGTTTTTGTGTTTATCCTTTTAGGGGTTTGGAATGAAGTGTCGGGAATGGTTAGAAGGTTGATTGTTTAGCATTGAGGCGAGGAGATGGATTCTGCAAGGAGTTGGCTTCAGAAGTTCCAGCCTCGAGATAGAACCAGGGCTGCTGCGAAGAAAAAGGAGGAGGGTAGTATTGGAGGAAACGAGGATTTGAATGCGGCGGTGGATGAAGCAGTGCTTTCCAGTGTCACGAAACAGAAGGTGGCCGCAGCAAAGCAGTACATTGAAAATCATTACAAGGAGCAAATGAAGAACCTTCAGGAGAGGAAAGAGCGGTATGATTCAGTTAATCGGGGATTCTGATAATGTTTTATGTATCGTGACACATCAAGTGTTGACACTTGTTTGTTCAAACCTCTTGCGTACAGTTTTGGGGGTACATTTTTGTGGGATTCCTCCCTTTTCTTTTAAGGACTTTCGGTAATTTTCTTGATATTAGATTTCTTATAACTGATGCGGTCGATTGATTCTAAAGTGTTATAATTTTTGTCAGATAGATAGTTGCTCTGCTGGTATTGCTTTTCATCATGCTGGACTCTAGTTCTGTAAATTTTTCTAGTATATGTTTTTAGTATTGCCGTGGCACTTTTCCATCGCTACATACATATTGCTCATACTGAACGATATGTTAAATTGGGCGCTTGGCTGCGCTGATTCTAGGCAGGATTATCCAAGAATACAGAGCGCACTTTCGAAAGGAGTGTCTGATTGAAAATTGAAGTTGGTTTATGTCTCATTGAGTTCAGCCTTATGAAAACCTTTGAATTTCTTACTCAAATCTGGCACTGTAATTATTACCACCAGTATGTTTTAATGTTTTTTGTGAAATTTGGTGGACTATCCATATAAAGAACTGATTACTAATTTTGTTTTTTCATGAAGCTTGTATGTGCACGTTCGTCTAATGGGTTGGAAGACATATCTCTTCTATGTTCATAACTGGAAAGTTTAATGACCCACTAGGGTTGGCCTAGCACTTATGGGTTTCCTAGTAGCATGCGTGAGATTGTAGGTTCTAACCTTGGTATGTTTGATCATTCTTCTGCTAAGAAAAATTGGAAAGATTTAACGAGACTCAAGTCATTGGCTCATATCACAAACTCTTAGTGTGTAGCTATAAAGTTCTCATAATTAACTGTATCGGAAACACACTAATGTGGGATATGGATTCCTCTGTTTTTTGTAAGGTGCATGTGAATATTGCTGAAACTGTAATTTGCTTGAATATTATGTGTACTGTGTTAGTTGCTTTGTCAAACATATGATAAACTTTTGTAACACCTCACCTACTTATAACAGTCGAACCATCTTGGAAAAGAAGTTGGCTGATGCTGATGTCTCTGAGGAGGATCAAAACAACCTGCTTAAATTTTTAGAGAAAAAGGAAACTGAATATATGCGCCTTCAGAGGCATAAGATGGGTGTTGATGATTTTGAGTTATTAACAATGATAGGAAAAGGAGCATTTGGAGAGGTATGTATATGATTGCCTTTACTTTGTTCCTTGAACTTCTGATCAATGAATGTACTGATTTCTATCTTAAAAGATATAAAAAGACTGATTTCTATAAAATATTAACAATGATTGTCAACTTATAAAAGACTGATTTCTATCTTAAATGAGGATTAATTTGAAGATTTTATTTGCGAAAGCACCTACCCTTTCGTGAAACACAAATTGATTTTTGGATTTTGTGTAAAAGTGTAACAGAATTTTACAACTGATTTCCTCTCCCACTTTTTTTTCTGAAAAAGGATCTCGATTTTGACTACCATACTGAAAATTGAATTTTTCCAGGTTAGAGTCTGTAGGGAGAAGACTAGTGGTCATGTGTATGCAATGAAGAAGCTAAAAAAATCAGAGATGCTCCGCAGAGGCCAGGTTACAAGCATTGGTCAAGCTAGATTATGTTTTCCAGAATTTACAGTTTAAATGCCTATGGTCAAGAAGATCATTATACTTATTCCCATTTGTTAATTTTTTCAGGTTGAGCATGTTAAATCTGAAAGGAATCTCCTCGCAGAGGTTGACAGCAATTGCATAGTCAAACTTTATTGTTCATTCCAGGATGCTGAATATTTGTATCTTATTATGGAGTATCTACCGGGTGGGGATATGATGACTCTACTAATGAGAAAGGATACCTTGACCGAAGATGAAGCTAGATTTTATGTTGGAGAAACTGTTCTGGCTATTGAATCTATACATAAACACAATTATATACACAGGTATGAATATACTTGTTCATTTACTTCCAGAGAAGTCTGATTTCCGTGGTTATTCCACATTTAACTTTTGTATGCAGGGTTATCTTTTAATTGATTCTGGTATAACAGAGTTAATTTCCAGAATATACTGTTACAAGTATGAGGCTTACATATTTGCTACTAATTTAAAAAGGATCTAATTGTGAAAACTGTTGATGTATGAAACCACATGTATTTGTTTGAAACTAAAGCAAACTTAATCAGTTATATAGTTTAAGTTTGTCTCTTCAATATTTTGTGCTACAGGGATATCAAGCCAGACAATTTGTTACTTGAAAGATATGGGCACTTGAAATTGTCAGATTTTGGACTTTGTAAACCATTAGATTGCAATACACTTGAAGAAAAGGATTTTTCTGTGGGTCAGAATGTGAATGGAACTTCACAAAATGAAGAGCGGACAACTCCTAAACGTTCACAACAAGAACAACTTCAACATTGGCAAATGAACCGGAGAACACTTGTAAGTTCACTGCTATAATGCTATTATTATTTTTTAATTCCTGACAGTGCATGCAATTGTAAAACTTGATGTTGTGTTTTCCTTGTGATGCAGTGAAATAAAGTTATGATAATTTGTACATATCAAAACCCTATCTGCTCACCAAACCCAAAATCAAAAAATAAAAATAAATGGCTCCATTAAACTAATGGTTAAAGATGGCATTGTTATACATCTTTTTTATGTGCTTGTAATTTTCAAATGTGTTCAATATTGAAAAAAAACTGTATAGGGTTAATCTCCCTTGTGTCTAAAATACATATAGGGTGAATGCATTTATAATAAAGAGTGATACAAGTATATATGATAACCAAACACAAATATGTTAAATAGAAGATATTGTAGTAAACAATATCAACAATATCTACCAATATCAAACAATATCTATTTTTCCTAATAAATAATAGATGCTATGTTTCCCTAACTAATGGGATATATCTAACAAAATGTATAAACCCTTGCAGGCTTATTCCACAGTTGGTACACCAGATTATATTGCTCCAGAAGTTCTTTTGAAGAAAGGTTATGGGATGGAATGTGATTGGTGAGTTTTATGTGTGTGAATGTTGGCATGTTAAGTATTAATTTATTTATGCTATGATGTATCTATATCATAACAGTTGTGTTTGTCATTTATTCATTTTTGGTGATCTTTTCAATAATTTTCCAGTCCCAACCTAGTTTGGCATTCAAATTTCTTGCTTCCATAATTGGGATGCAATCTGGGAGACTTCCTTTTCTATTATTATTTCCTTTTCAAATGTCCTAAAAGTATGTCAAATTCTGCTTCATTTATGTGGAATTTGTGAACATAAGTTTTAGGTTACATATTTTATGTTGATGCAATGATGGTTTTACCAAATTCACAGGTGGTCACTTGGAGCGATTATGTACGAAATGTTGGTGGGATATCCACCTTTTTATTCTGATGATCCGATGTTGACTTGTAGGAAGGTAATCATTTCAAAAGAAATGTTTCTTTTGACTATGCTCGTTTGACATTCACTTTGTTAAGAGTAAACTTTCTATAAGTGCAGAGTGGATCATAATTGATATTGATAATGCAGTCTTTATTTTTTTATGAAGTACAAGCGATATGATATCATGCCTGGATTTCAGAAGCGAATTCTTTTGATTTTCTTATCATTGGTAATCTGTTAAAATTTAGTATAGAAAGTAGAAAGAACAATTAGTCAGAGTGTGTTTGGGAACCTGTTTTCATCATTGCAAATGGTAATTCACACTTTCCAAAGCATGAAATGAAGAAGAGACATTTTGTATCATTGGCATTGAACATCTGTTTGGATGATTTGAACTGATAACCAAATACAGTTGATTAGATGGGTGGAAGCATACGCATTTAGCTTAAAATTGGAGAGGTAGAAAGGAGTGGCATAAAAATGTGCTAGAACAAAGCTGGAGGTTCGTTGGAGAGATCTTTCTTGATTTTATTCATTTTTTCAGTCAAGGATTAAAATCACCTTTTTTTCCTCTCAATTTCCATAAAATGGTTTTCTAACATGATCCATGGTATAGTGCAACCTACACTCTATAGTAGAAAAATTCTGTTTACATAATTGTGTATAAATTTTTATAAATTTTATAGAGCATGCTAATCTTGGTTTCTGTTTTTTGTAGATTGTAAATTGGAAAGCTTATTTGAAATTTCCTGAAGAAGCTAGGCTGTCCCCAGAAGCTAAAGATCTTATTAGTAAACTTTTGTGTAATGTAAATCAGAGGCTGGGGTCAAATGGTGCAGATGAAATAAAGGTGCTGTATGCTCTGTGATTTTCTAAATTCATCTGCTTGCTATCTTATACCTTTTGGTATGGATTTTACCTTTTCGCCATATTCTTTAGGCTCATTCATTCTTCAAAGGTGTTGAATGGGATAAGCTGTATCATATGGAAGCTGCATTTATTCCTGAGGTCAATGATGAGTTAGACACTCAAAATTTTGAAAAGTTTGATGAGGTATTTGAGTCTCTTAGATTTTCGCTTTGTGTAGCTTGTTAGAACTGCCTCGTTGACTTATTCTCATTTTATGTTTTGCAATTGTAGTCTGACAGCCAAACTCAATCATCGTCGAGATCTGGTCCATGGAGGAAGGTAATATTTGGCGTTTCCTTCTCTGTGCAAAATTGTTACCAAGTTATCTATAGATCATGTGTCACCCCCCGGTACTGTAGAAAAGTACAGAGAAGATTAGTTAGTCATCATTTTATACTTTGAATTACTTTTATTTTAACTACCCTGCATGGATGTGATTTATGAGTGGATTCTTGGTGTATCTTTTAGTCTTCATGAGTTGTGTTAGTTGTTGAGATGGTAGAAACCATAGGCAGGACCATGGTGGTTGGAAAAATCAAGGGTTAATTATGTTTTTAGTCCCTGAACTTTGACACAAAATTGGAATTCGTCCTTGTCCGAAACTTCAATACATTTTGGTCTCTAAACTTTAGAAATAAATGAATATAGTCCTTTTAATCCAATTATGTTAACTTTTTTTTTACGTGCCGAACGCTTTTTATGTTAGTATTGAAGTTGTTTACACTATTTGACATATTCTTGGTTCAATATCTACTGAGAAATGCGTTTGACACCTAAAAAAAGGTTAACATAATTGAGTTAAAAGGACTATATTCATTCATTTTGAAAGTTTAGGGACTAAAATGTATCAAAGTTTCAGACAGACGAATTCCAATTTTGGGTCAAAGTTCAGAGACTAAAACCATACTTAACCCAAAAATCAATTAGTCATCATTGTTTTGTTTATACTTTTTGAACTATTTATCTTCTTCAAATTCTTGATATGAATAGTGTTTGGGCTTTTACTTTCGACATCTAACTACTTTTACAATTTTTCTAACAAGAATTGATACTTGCCCGGAATATTTTGGAAACCTAAGTCATGGCCCATGTTAAAATGTGTATCATTAAGGCTTTGAAAAACGTCAGCACTAGGTTAGCAATAACTTTCATGACATAGGGTTGCTTAGATCTTCTTGAGTCTGAATTATATGAATTTATATTAAAGGCAATTCTTGTTAACCATTATAATGACTTACCGGTGTTTAGCTTGGTTATACTTATTATGAGCAGTGGCCAAGGGCTATCTCGCAAGTTACAATTTTTGGTTATTTTGTTCTTTTTACCTGACGTCTATCATAATTTTTTAATATTTTCTATTGCTGCATTATATTCTCTATCTTCAAATCTTCAATATGTTAATTTCTGTTGTTTGCTCACTCCTATCGATTTCTTGTCCTTGTCTTTTTGTTGAGATGTTGCAGATGCTTTCATCTAAGGACTTAAATTTTGTTGGATACACATACAAGAACTTTGAAATTGTCAACGATTATCAAGTTCCTGGGATGGGTACATCTCTTTCTTTTTCTTTTTCACTTTTCACTGCTTCAAATTGTTTTATGTTAATGTTTTTCGGGGATTCTATTTTGGCCATGTCATAGCTATTATGCTTGTTATGTTAGATATATTTTATTATAGGAGGGATCTTCAGATATTCAAAATCATTTTTGAGATAATTATGGTGGAGGAGCTCTTTTTGTGTATGTGTTTCCATCTTAGATACTGATAGAAACTGGTATTATATGAAAGGAAGTAGATGATATTGTAGGAGAACAATTACTTTACAGCCAAAGGAGTATAACTAAAGCTTAGAAAAAGAAACCAGGAAAAACGGAAAATAGTAATCCAGAAAAGAAGATAACATCCAGAGTTGCAAGATGCAACCGTGCCTGCTAATACCTCACCCAGTTTCTGTCACCCCCTTTTGCTACTCTCTCGTACCTCATGACTGAGTATTCCACTCCAATGTCCCCTTTCCATGTGGACATTTTGTTATCCATATCTCACCTTCAAGTTTTGCATTTTCATGCTTTTAGCCCATTTAGTCTCACAGCCCATCTTCCTTCTTTTTACACCTCTTCCTCTTGTGAACAGGTGTTAAAGGCCCAACAGATGCATTAATTGAGAGTGTGATTGTTTAAGTCAGTAAATGGTTATTACATGAACAAATAGCAACATTCTTAAGCATTGTTCAGATATTATTGCAAGGATATATAAAACCTCAGTTTCACATCAATGAGGTGACATGTTTTTTCAGGAAGGAAACATAACTGGTGGGGTTATGTTGAAAGGCAAAAATATTTGAATTTTTGTGTTTGTCTTTTGTGCTGATCGTATTTGCATTTAATGTCCTGGAAGGTCGTTTGTTTTGTTCTGTTTTGTTGACTTTGGTTTCCTCTTGCCTCCCAGCTGAACTGAAGAAGAAACAGTCCAAACCAAAGAGGCCAACCATCAAGTCACTTTTCGGTAGGCTTTCTCTTGCTTTGGGACCATTCATTATTATATTCCTTCAAGCTGTTTTCTTTTTAGCTTGTGTTTCACTGTAACGTAATCATAATCTTTTGAAGTGATAAAACTGGCTGACATGATATTGTGAATCAGAAACACCAGAGCAAGAGTTGTCTGATACATCTGCTCAAGGAAGCTTTTTAAAGCTCTTGCCACCCCAATTAGAGTTATCTCGCAGAGACAAGAATCTTCCTCCCAGTAGGAATCATAACTCAGCATTTTAACCATTTCCACCTTTAAAATTTTACTCTGTATACGTTTGGATTTGTTCTTAATTACACTAATGGCTTGGACCAATCTCGTCAGTGGCCCGCAACTATTGATTTGTAAATCTCTTACTCCTCACCATCTCCCTTGTGACACATGCTACACTAAAACATACACCCATTGTCTATCAATACTTCATACCATGTATATTCGCGTTCTCTTTTACATTAATGATACCAAAGCATTATCCCTGTATCATTGGAGTGTAGTATATAAGAACAACACCTGTTTGCATTTTCTTTTTTAAATGTCATTAATTTGTAAGGGTTATTATGGTTCGTTTATTTATTATTATATTGAACGGGATGCCTGTAAGCTGATATCTATTCATTGCTTACACTTTAGAATTGGAGGATTACTTTTCCTATTAACACTGAATTCTTCTGTAATATTTAGCCTGTTAACATGATACTGTACTTTTAGGAGTAGTTGATTACCTACATTGTTATTGACAGTGTTTATTACACATAATATGTGAAAAATCTCCTTTTGTATCTCTTATTTTGTGAATTACTTTTACCCTTGATTCCAACATGCTTCCTGCATCATGTGGGAATGTAAAATCATCTTTCTTATTTCATGCATCATACTAACATTATTTTATTTTACTAAAAACAAGAAACTGAAGTAAAACTTTTGAAGAATGTCGGATTTGGTGATCACTACTTTTAGAAGTTGACATGATTAATACCATCATACCATTGCACGCGGTGGTAATGTTGCTGGCTTGTCACTTATCTTATGCCAAAGTTGAACGAAAATGGATCAAACCAAACTGTTTTTGTCCCCCTCAAATGATCTCAAATTTTTTTCAGCTTAAGGATTTTATTAACCTTGACATTCCAGTTTTAATCATACCGAAGATGCATCTGTTATCACTTATCACAAGTCTGTGTATTTTGTTTTTGTTCTTAACTTGGACTGTCTTTTGATAAAAAAAAAATGAATAGGCAGATACTTCCTAGTTATAAAATATTTTTAAAAAAGGTATTGAAATCATAACAGGCGAAATTTGCGTCAACCTTGCAATTGATTAATTGATCAATAATTTACAGCAAAAATTATGTTTTCCATTTTTGAAATCATGCGTTCTTAAAGCAAACAGTTAGTGCCTCAACTAGGGATGTTAACGGGACAGTTAGGGTACGGGTAGTGACTTCTTCGCACTTACCTGTTGAATAAATATATGTCCCGTATCTATATCCGTCGGGTATCCATTATGTGGGTACCTACCTATTTTTTTCATATCCGCGGGTATCCACAAGTAGTCGTGGGTATTTATAAATTTATTTAAAAAAAATATTTAATCATTAATTCAAATAAAATAAAATAAAATACTTCACTATCATACATTTTAAATAAAGTTCAACTAAATTTAAATTCATATAAGTCCAAATAATTATAGAAGTAAATATAAAATGATGTTCAACACATTAAAAATTCTTTAATTAGTGTTTTGATTAACAAGTCCATTTTTTCCAATTGATTCCTGAAAAATAAACAAATAATAAACCTCAACTGGCACGTGCCAAGTATTCTTATTTTGATTCCATCATTTGACAACAAGCATACCATAAACGTCACTGTCTATATAAGGTTTGATGTATATGTCCAATTTCAAATAAAGGGAAGAGAAGAATGTCAAACGGTGTACCTGGAAGAAGACCAATACTTGAAACTGGAAGAATGGAGACAAAAGATAAGACAAGATGTGCACCTTAAAACAAATTATGTCACAATATTTTTTACATATATATATATATATATATATATATATATATATATATATATATATATGAAAATATTTTTGTGAATTAAAGTTTAGCGGATACGGGTATCCACGGGTACGGATACTATGATATCCGTATTCGCCCCGTTGACATATGGGTATCAAAAATACTTGTGTCCGTAAATAGCGGGTATCCATTTTTAATATCCATTTTCTACCCATTATGTTTTGCCACATATACCCATGAGTACGGATTTTTTGACATCTCTAATTTTAATACAAGTTCGAGAGAAGGAAAAAAAGAGGTCAAATATTGTTGTATTTAGTAAAACCGCGTTAACATGAAGCAGTCGCTGGCAAATATAAGTTATTGTTATGATTGATTGGTGCAGGACCATTCCAAGGAAAACTTATTCGAATATTCTGTCCAGATTTCAGAGATGACATATGCCTTATTACATCTTTAAAATATTTATTAATTTTTTTTACATTTCTTTTATAAAACATGATTTTATTATTTCCATCTACTTATATACCATGGTTTAATATTTTTTATCGTATATACCATGGATTTAAAATAAAATTTTCATCATATACTTTTATTTTACAATAAATACTTTAGTTTACTAATATTGATAAAGGGAAGAATTGTTATAACTAAAAGAATTAACATATATATATATATATATATATATATATATATATATATATATATAAAAGATTATAAAAGTTCAAAACTAATTAAAAAAATGAAAAATTAAACTTTGTTTACCTAGAATCAACACATTTTGACTGCCTCCTTTAGCTCCAACATTTGATTTCTTCTCACATTTACAGTGTGACACTCACACTTCTTTTTTAATGCTTTGGAATGGTTCCTTGCTTTATTTCTTTACTTTCTTCTAAATATTAAATAATTGCATTCTACTGCATACTCATTCCCTATGAAGCAGCCTTGATCAGGAAAATGTCAAACTTACATAACAATTATATCACAAAACACCAAGAAACAGCCCACAGATACTAATACCATTATTTTTCATGTGCCGTGTCGTTTAAAGCATGTTATTTAACTTCATTAACTTCATCTTCTTTTTCTAATCACAGTTAGAAATCAATAATCTTTATATATTAAACTGTCATTGTAGCATGGTAAAATAATTGGGACGGTCCTTCCATACCCATATAGACCTTTAATAAACTAACATACCCATCTCTTTCATCTAAAAGGTGGTTTAATAATTACTCAATAAATATATCTTATTCTCGGTTAAAATCAAAGGAAGGGCTTAACCCACTTTTAAAGAAGAATGCCATTAAATAAATATCTACATGGGAGGGATGGAACTTTTGTTGAGGATTGAAAAGTGTTCAAGTAAAAAAGACATTGCTCACTTTGCTGAACTGATATGATAATGAACAGCAATTTCCATTTCTCAGTGGCTTTGCGAAGTCAGAGAGGATTAAGATAAACAAATGAAAAGCAATTTTCACTACAGTTTATGATGACATTAATCATATTATTATTTATATAGGGTAGTTGCTCCTTCTCCATCACCATGTCACCACAAACAAAAACGTCACTCTCCATGCTTTGAAAAATAGCTCAAAGTTAAGACATGTAATAAAAAGCTTAAAAACATTTAAGTTCATTACTATAATAGTAAAATCACTGCCAAATCGACGTGTAATGATTAGGCTTCTAGCCACTTATCTTTTTCTTAGTGGCTTTATTATGCCGGCCAGCCTCTGGAATTGGCAATGTCATTGACAATACAATACAAAACAACACAAACTCCTATTTTTATTTTTATTTTTTCATCAAATTTTGCCTTTAAAAGTGGCACAAGCCTATTCCTCAAAGCCCCTCTTACACCTTCTCCTACCTTGTTCCACTACTTTTGTGTTTTACTACTTGTTTCTTATCCCTATCTCAGAATAATTTATTAAATTTGTTGCATTATTATTTGATCCTTGTATGATGAAAGTGGGATTCGAGCTGGTTCATGCAAATTATAATCAAAACATGATTCGTCCACACATGCATGAAACATGGGATCACTACTCAAATGCCCCAACCCCAGCAACAGAAAACCAGTGCCTAAATTTGGGGCAGAATGAAGTCTCTGAGTGGATGGAGGAACACATTGGTGACATCACCAAACACCTTGTTGAAGAGCTAACAGAAACAACTTGTGATAGCTTGTTGAAGACTTCCCATGACAACTTTGTTCCCTCACTTTTACCCAACTTCATTCTGCCCCAAAGCAACAATGTGTGTGATCAAGGGTTGAGCCTCATAACCCTTCTAATGGAGTGTGCAGTGGCAATTTCAGTTGAGAACCTGGGTGAGGCTAATAGGATGTTACTAGAGCTAACACAAGTGGCCTCACCCTACAAAGCATCATGTGGTGAAAGAGTTGTTGCTTATTTTGCCAAGGCCATGAGTTGCAGGGTGATGAATTCATGGCTTGGGGTGTGTTCACCTTTGGCTGATCACAGAAACATTAACTGGGCATTCCAAGTGTTGAACAACGTTACCCCTTTCATAAAATTTGCACACTTCACTTCGAACCAGGCAATCCTTGAGGCAGTGAACCATTGTGACAGTATTCACATCATTGACTTGGACATCATGCAAGGGCTGCAATGGCCACCTTTTTTGCACATATTAGCGACCAGAATGGAGGGTCCAGCACAGGTGAGCATGACATGCTTGGGAAGCTCAATGGAAGTCCTGGTTGAAACTGGGAAACAACTCTCCAACTTTGCAAGAAGGCTTGGGATATCATTCAAGTTCTACCCCATTGCAAGCAAGTTTGGGGAAGTAATTGATGTGTCGATGCTGCATGTAAAGCCTGGCGAGGCAGTGGCAGTGCATTGGTTGCAGCATTCACTGTACGATGCAACTGGACCTGATTGGAAAACACTGAGACTCCTTGAGGAGTTGGAGCCAAGAATCATCACCTTGGTGGAGCAAGATGTGAACCATGGAGGCTCATTCTTGGACCGTTTTGTGGGTTCCTTGCACTACTACTCCACCCTATTTGATTCTCTTGGAGCATACTTGCACTTTGATGATGCTAACAGGCACCGAGTGGAGCATGACCTTCTCTCTAGGGAAATCAACAATGTGTTGGCCATAGGAGGCCCTAAGAGGAGTGGTGAAGACAAGTTTAGGCACTGGAGAAGAGAGCTTTCTACCCACTCTTTTCTTCAGCTTCCCATGAGTGCCAATTCAATGGCTCAAGCTCACTTGATATTGAACATGTTTTCACCAGCTTATGGCTATAGCCTTTCACAACTTGATGGCACATTACGGCTTGGATGGAAGGATACAAGTTTGTACACAGCTTCTGCATGGACCTCTTCTGCATCTAACTAGCTTCCTATACCTTCTTCAAGCCCTCTTATCTCTTCATACTTTTAAACTACTACCTTCACTACCTGTAAATCTACTTTCTTTGCTTTTTCTTCCATTTTCTTCTCTCATTGCCTTGCCAATTTAACCACATCACAAAACATTACAAGTTAATCTACTTTCTTTTCTCTTTCTGTGGTCCCCAATGTTGTTTAAATTTAGACATCCACATGCGTATGCCTCTCTACTTGGATAAACAAATTAATGGCAGAAGCTGTAGAACAAAATATGAGTGGCAACAACTTTCCCAAGTTTAATTGGGTTTTCGGAACATGTGTATACACTTCATTAATATTGTTGGACCTAATCAAATTTTGTCCAACTTTTATAGGTGAAGCATGTTTTATGGAAAATGTCAGATAATCTTTAATTATTAGGTTGTTTTTATTTGCAATATGATAGGGTAGTTAATTAATTGTGAGTAGCAGTATTTTAAAAAACAGATCGGGGAAATTTGTTTGCTGAAATATTGGGTAGTTGTTAATTGCTGAGATATTGGATTTATTCCATTATTTTAGGCTAGATATTAGATAGTTAATTATATGTTGCACGACTATTTAAAAGCAAGCCTTAGTTCAATAAAATAAGGCAACAAGTTAAAGTTTATATGGTGTGTGCGTCTCGATTTTTATATTAGCATAGCAAGTTTGTGTCTCGTCCCTTCATGTGCGTCAGTTTTTGGGTGTAGTGGTGTTTGGGTGCTCTCAATAGAAATTGGGCCAGTTTAAGAGGAAGGGTGACTAGAAGAAACCTAGAAGGTGAGTTCTAGCTTAAGTAACTTTAAAGAAGTAATGACACAAATTTGACAACATTTATTTACTAATCTCAAAGTAATTTTTACAATGTGATAGCCTCTACTTATGATTCAAGAAACCCTAGAGGTGTCTTCAGAAAAGGGGAGCAAAACCCTAATTAATCTACTTTGGGGACCAAGGGAGAGTCATGTGCCAAAGGTGACTTGCCAAGTGACAAGAGCATGCGTCTCATGCACCAAAGGCACAAATGACCAACACACCCTCACCCTTGGAGAGCACGTTAGGCACACAAAATGGGTCGACTATAAGTCAACCTTAAAGGTCTCCTTTAGTGCATAACCCTAAGCCAAAAACACTATACTACTACCTGAGGTCCAAATACAAGGTCCAAAGAAAATCATATATTACTTGGCGTGTAATATAAGGCTCAAAAGAATCCTACTCTACTAATTACAATAACTCATTGGCCCAAGATAATAAGAGCTTGGCCCACCTATTTCAGATGAAGCCTGCTCTTCTTATATGCGCATGATCATGGCTCTTGTGGTTGGTTCCCTAGGGGTTTGCCATCAACACTGGTGGGCTTCACTAGAAAATGTGATACTCCTCGCTAATAGAAAATGGGTTATGAGATTGTAGTTCGTTGAAAATGTGTTATGAGATTGGGATTGATAGGAAGTAGGTTACATGATTATAATAGTTACAAAACGGGCTAATACAATTAACGTAAAATGAAGACATGATGTTTTGTAATGTGATTGTTTTGGTAAGGTAAATCAGAATATCTTATTATTGGTATTGTGTTTTAAAATGAAACTGGTTTTTTTTATCAACAATAAAGAATCAATACAATATAAGAAGCATTTGGGGTTGTTCTAATCCTTTTATATAGTTATGAGTATACATGTTACGTTTACAAAATATATACATTTCATGTGTAACTTTACGCGAAATATAACAAAAAATAACAAATACTAGTTTAATCAAAACAAACTTCACCAAATCATATAAAACATAAGTTTCATAAAAATATTCATTGATCCTTTGATAAAAGAAATTAAATTATATTTGTTTGATTTGTGATGTTTACCTCAATAATTCTATATCATGAAATTGCCTGTCTTCCATTTTTCAAGCATCAATCACGAAGCTTGTTTTGTCTCAGCAACATCGTGTCGAGGTCCCCAAGAAACTTTGTTTTGTTACAAAAGAGACATGTTCTTCATACACAGAAACTGTTGGACTCGATAGTCTTAATATCTTGCAACATATTTATAAAGTGTCAATGATGAATTCATATTTATGCCCTCATTTAATGTTTAATTCTGGGTATTTAATTAAATTTTTGTGCTTAAAAGAATATCTTAATTGACAATTCTGATAATTGTGTTTATTGAACTTGTGCGATAAAAATGTCTTAAAAAGTTATTTTGGTTGCATAAAATATTCTTGAATATTCTAACATTTTTTGATGCAGCTGAAGTTAAATTTTGTTCATTAAAAGTGTGAAATTGAATTGTTCAGAGTTACAAAATCAAGCCAAAATTACGCCATGTCATCAATCCACCACTTTCAAATTTGGCCAACCATATCTTGTCACGTGTCAACCTCTTAATGACATTCAAAGATGGTCAAAGTTTGGTCAAAGCTAGTCAAAGTTGGTCAAATAAAAAGAGGTTAAGATACAATTATTGATATATTGGGATTTCTCTACAAATTTAGACTACAAAAGCGCAAGGGCTGAATTAGAATTTTGGGCAAGATTTAGTTGTTGCTAATTATTTATATATTTTTAGATAATTAATCAGACAATATCAACCAAGAATATCTTCCTGATTTTTTTAAAACTAATAAATCTATTAATTATTTGGAAGATATTGCACCAGCAGATAAAACGATTATATCTCTCCAAATATTTTTAAATATTCATAATCATTATAAAGATAAATAATGTTTATCCTTATCTTTATTTTAGAAGGTGTACCACACCTAGCCGGCCTCGCTAACACGTCAGCACGTATCATCCTTCACCGTCATATATATATATATATATATATATATATATATATATATATATATATATATATATATATATATATATATATATATATATATATATATATATATATATATATCGGCAAAGGTTGGATGGACTAGTGTACCACACCTAGCCGGTCCAACCAAATAATAATAATAAACGAACACCATATATACACGAAGCAAATAAAGTAACCGGCCTAAGCCGATAGAAGAATAATAGCGGCCTAAGCCGCTAAAAGAGTAGCCGGTCTAGACCGACCACTCTAGAAAACTTAACAAAATCAAAGCACTTCTAAGATTCATCAAGCCCATAATAATCAAGCTAAGTGCCTAGGCTAAGGCCCAAGCCCACCTACAACCCAAACAAGGGCCTAGTCCATGACGTGGCCAGACATAATTAATAATCTATAAATATGCATGGACCCCACGAATTAAAGGTACACATTCATTACTTCCTTAATCACCAGATTTGACTTTCTTAGAGATTTTTCTGACTTGAGCTTCGGAGTCCCTTCTACAGGTAACCCCTCTCGGGTCCAAACCGATCACACCGAGATACCCATGAGCGACATGTATCAACCAGGAAGAAGCCTACCGAGGAGATGGCGGACCAGAGTAAGGTAATACTTGTGTCTAACATATATTTTTTGTTCTTTGCAAGAACAATTGGCGCCCACCGTGGGGCACGAGATAATACCTTACAACCCATTTTCTCCGAAAATGGTTTCTACCCGCAGCAGAGCAGGAGTTAACAAATAAGTTGAAGCAGGCCCCTCAGGACCTGCTAACATCAGCCTGGATCTGGCCGCCATCCTAGACGGTCAAGCTAAGATGCAACAGGAGCTGGCTGACTTGAAAAAGCGCAGTGCAGATGAGATGGAGGCACTGCGACAGGAGAACTCTCGCCTAAGGCGAAAGATTGAGGCCAATCCCACTCAAAAGGGAAAGGCCAAGGAAACGTCTGATGTCGTAGGGTCCCCAGCTTTCCAGCCTACTGAAGAAGAAAGTGAGTATAATCCTACCCTGCACACCTTCACCACCACCCAACAAACTCCTATCCTCTCAACCCATCTGATGAGTTCAAATTTTTGCCCTCATTTAATATTTAAATTTGGGGATTTAATTGAATTTTCTGTGCTTAAAGATTGATTTAATTAGGATTTGTGATTATTGGATTTATTGAGTTTGGTAAAAATGGCGAAAAAATTGATTTTAGTTGCATAAAATATTATTGGATATTCTAACATTTGTTAATGCAGCTAGAATTTATTTTTGGTCATTAATAGTATGGATTTGAAATATTCAAAGTTACAAAATAAGTCCAAAATCAGGTAATTCTGGAAAAGAATAAATCAGAAGCTAAATGCACCCCCATATTTTATTTGCACACTCCTTGTAAAGTGGACCACCAAAAAACCCTGTTCTGCACCCCCAGTTTTCACTAAGTTGCACCCTTCTTACCACTTAAACTACACTCAACCAGATCACGCCATGTGGCAATCCTCAACTTTTAAAATTGGCCAACCAGAACAAGCCACGTGGCAACAATCCTTGCACCAACATTGTGAAAATGGACAATCCAACTGGTCAATTGGTCAATTGGTCAAAGTCAGTAGTCAAATTCTGGTCAATATTGTGAAAATGATTAAACAAGAGGGGTAGAATTGGAAATTGGACAGAAATTAAGTTGCTAATTAATTAAATAAAAATAAAATATTTTATCAACCGACAGATAAAGCCCAAAGTCTAGTTGAAGCCTATATAAAGAGACTTAAGGGAGTAGAAGCAGGGGAACTTACAACTTAGAACTCTCTGGATTTGGCAGACACCGTCATCCATCACATCTCTCATTCTCTCTTTTCTTTTATTTCCTTTCCTTCATCATATATTATCATGTATTCCATCAAAGCCATGGAGGGCTAAGCTTTAAGGGTTGATTCCACTGTAATTTCTTAACTGGATTCTGAGGTTAGATGAATTTATGTGTTTGTTATTTTGATTATTGTTGTGGTTTTTGTTTATCTATGTCCTTTGCTTCTTAATCGAATAGAAAATAATGATTTTAAATCTACATGCATGCTAATCATATGAGTTAAAAGGTTTTTTAAATTAAATTGAGACTTTACTTTGATTTTATTTAGAAACTTTCATTTGATTAAATAAGTTTTTGCCAATAATTGAGACTCTACTTTGATTAAAGGTAATTACTTTAACTAAAATTAGTCAAGACTTTACTTTGATTAATTAAGTTTTCTATTTGGTGAAGAAACAAAGGAATAAACATGATTAGGCATAGTAAAATTTAATTGAGACTGTACTTTGATTGAATTTACTATGGATAATCTAAAAATTCTCACTTTTAATTGAGACTGTACTTTGATTAAAAGTGAGAATGCCAACAAATGAATTGAGTCTTTACATTGATTGATTTGTAAATCAACAACAATAATTAATTTAACAATAATCTCTAGATAACCAATGAAGAATCTTATTTAGAAAAAGCAGTGGAATTGACCTATTTATTATTATTGTGTTTACGATCTTTTATTTGCATGTCATTCATTCTTTGCGTATCAAAATCCCCTATTTTAATTGCATTTTTAAGAATCAAATATTTGAGATCAATTCCGTATTCGTTGTGAGACGACTCAGGGTTATCTTAACCCTAACTATTTTGTTCACTACTAACTTGGCAATACTGAAGTTGCTAAAGTTAAGTAGTTGTAATTTGATCGCCTAATGACAACGATATCAAATTTGGCGCCGTTGCCGGGGAACAGTTAGTATTTCTTATATTTTGATTTTGTTTTGATTTTGTTTTATTTTTTTTTTATCTATTTATTTTTATTTTTTATTTTTTTACGCATATATGTTTAATAGAGTTTGTTATTTTGTAGTCTTTAGTTTTCTTTTAATATATTCCAAGCAAAGTTCTATTTTTGTTTTGATTAAGAATTTCTTTTAAGAAATTTTTTGAGACTAGTTTGGAAAACTCTGTCTAGGAAAGACTTGGTATTTAAGTTGTCCACTATGACACACCTCTCTTTCCTGGGAGTAGACCCAACGACATCTTAACTTATTTGTTTCTTGAAATCTTTCTCCAAAACAAGAATAGGAAGAAAAAAACACACAGGGAAACACTTTTAGGTGGATTGCATAGTGCATGACTCGGGCCAATCCGGGTCAATTTTATCAACTTGATTCAGAACTTGAAGGAACTTGCGTAAATCACGCAGGAGACTTGAACTCAGGTGTTCTACTGAAAGAGCACCGTCATCATCTGAACCTACCACTGAAAGTGTACCACTAGAATCACCTCCAGTGATTAACATATCTTCTGATCCATCACCTGAACCAGAAATTCAAGAAGATAGAATGGAAGAAAGAACAATAAGAGAGTTGGCTTCACCGGATGCAGCAATTACACAAAACATGTGCATCCAATATCTAGATGGAGAATGTGAGCTTAAGTTTGGGTTAATCCATCTTTTACCTAAATTCCATGGATTAGCAGGAGAAGACCCGTACCATCATTTGAAGGAATTTCATGTTGTTTGTTCATCCATGAGACCTACAACAATGACAGAGGAACATATTAAGCTTAAAGCTTTTCCATTCTCATTGCAAGATGCCGCTAAGAATTGGTTATACTGCCTTCCACCAGGATCTATCAATACTTGGGAGACTCTGAAAAGATTATTTTTGGAAAAGTTTTTTCCAGCATCTAGAGTTGCTGCTATTCGCAAAGATATTTATGGGATAAGGCAACATGAAAGAGAAAATCTTCACGAGTATTGGGAAAGATTCAAAAAGTTATGTGCTTCCTGTCCTCATCACCAAATAAACGAGCATCTCCTCATTCAATACTTTTATGAGGGATTGAGTATCATGGATAGACAAATGATAAATGTTGTAAGTGGAGGGTCATTGGTGGACAAAACGCCAACAAATGCAAGACAATTGATTGAAAATATGGCATCGAACCATCAACAATTTTCCACCAGGAGTAATTCTATAACTCTATTGAAGGGAACCCGTGGAGTAGAAGCTTCATATGTTGCAGATCACAAGAAAATAGAAGGGAAGTTGGATGACTTAGCGGCCATGGTAAGGACCTTGACAGACTTACAAAAAAAGCCTATCCCTTCTACCTTATGTGGAATTTGTGCTTCTACTAATCATCCTACAGAGGCTTGTTCTATGTTAAAAGAGACAGGGACGCTAGACAGTGAACAACCTCAAGCATATGCTGCAAACATTTATGGCAATAATAGACCACCTCGGCAACAATACAACCATGATTTGTCCTCCAACAAGTACAACCCAGATTGCAAGGAATATCTTAGCCACAAATGGGGAAATCAATAGTCTCAACACCATCAAGTCTATGTTCCACCTCAACAGAGGCAACAACCACAACCAGTTGCAACCTCTGGTGATTCAAACATGGAAGCAATGATGAAAATGATGGCTGACATGATGAAGGGACAAATCAATGAGTTGAAACAGATGATGGAAGCAACCAATCAAAATTTACAGAACCAGATTGGACAAATGGCAAATGAGTTAAATCAGATGAAGTCTCAACAAGGCTCAAGCAATTTGCCTGCACAAACTGTAATCAACCCACGAAATGTAAGTGCTATTACTTTAAGATCGGGTAAGCAAGTACAAGGCCTTGGGGATGCCTAAGAAGATGAAGATAAGGACAATGAAGTTGTACCTGATAATGAAAGTGGAAGATCAGATGAAGCAACACAAGCAACATCTGAAATGCCTGCATCTGGAACATTTCAACGATGTATGATGAGTATCTTTACAGATTTGTTGGAGCATTGTATTGAGGTTTTTATGGATGATTTTAGTGTATATGGTTCATCTTTTGATCACTGCTTGTCTAATCTTGCTAGAGTCTTGGAGAGATGTGAAGAAACTAACCTTGTTTTAAATTTCAAAAAATGTCATTTTATGGTGGAACAAGGTATAGTTTTAGGTCACGTTGTTTCCAAGAATGGTATATCTGTAGATCCTGCTAAAATTGATATTATTTCACAATTGCCTTACCCCTCTTCTGTGAAAGAGGTTCGATCTTTTCTTGGACATGCAGGATTTTACAGGAGATTTATCAAGGACTTCGGCAAGATAGCCAACCCTCTCTCCAACTTGTTGCAAAAGGATGTAGTATTTGACTTTGGAGAGAGGTGCAAAGATGCGTTTGATACATTGAAAAAGGCGCTTACCACCACTCCTATCATCCAGCCACCTGACTGGACATTACCATTCGAGTTGATGTGTGATGCATCAAACTTTGCAGTAGGAGCGGTGCTTGCACAAAAAGATGAGAAGCTATCACATGTGATATATTATGCTTCCAGAACGTTGGACACAGCGCAGGCTAACTACACCACGACTGAGAAGGAATTATTTGCTGTTGTGTTTGCCTTGGACAAATTCAGACCGTATATACTTGGTTCCAAGGTAATTGTTTATGCTGATCATGCAGCATTAAAATTCCTTCTGAAGAAAGCAGATTCGAAACCAAGGTTGATCAGATGGATGCTACTGGTCCAAGAGTTTAACATTGAGATTCTAGACAGAAGTGGAGCCCATAACTTAGTAGCCAACCATCTTAGCAGGATTGAAAATGGAGAAGATAATATTCCTATTCACGATGACTTTCTTGATGAAGTCCTCCTAGCATTGACTACTGTGAAAGGTATGTTTCCTGAACCTTGGTTTGCTGACACTGTTAACTATTTGGTTGTTTCTACTATTCCTTCTTCCTTTTCCAAATATGAGAGAACCAAGCTAAAAAGTGAGGCAAAGTACTATATCTGAGAAGACCCAATCTTATGGCGCATTGGTAGTGACCAAGTCATAAGGAGGTGTGTTCCAGATATCGAGATACCTCATGTGCTTGAGTTCTGTCATTCGTCTCCTTTTGGTGGACATTATGGCACACAAAGAACAGGTAGGAAAGTGTTGGATTGTGGATTATATTGGCATACTATCTTTAAAGATGCACAGAGGGTATATGAAAATTGTGAGCAGTGCCAAAGGGCAGCCAGATCCATTACAAGAAGGGATGAAATGCCTCAACAACCCATGCTATATTGTGAGGTATTTGATATTTGGGGTATTGATTTTATGGGTCCTTTTCCTCCTTCTTTTGGGTTTTCTTATATTTTGCTTGTTGTAGACTATGTCTCCAAATGGGTGGAAGCCATAACTACAAGGACTAATGATTCTCGAGTTGTTATGGGTTTTGTCAGGTCTAACATTTTCTGTAGGTTTGGGATACCACGAGCCATCATCAGTGACAAGGGGACTCATTTTTGTAATAAGCTACTTGAGAACATGTTGAAGAAGTATGGGGTGACACATCGCATTGCTACACCATATCACCCCCAAACTAATGGGCAAGCAAAGATCTCTAACAGGGAGATTAAAAAGATATTAGAGAAATTAGTGAAGCCTAGTCGAAAGGATTGGGCCACAAGATTGGATGATGCACTTTGGGCACATAGGACAGCCTACAAAGCACCTATAGGTATGTCGCCTTTCAGGGTGGTTTTTGGAAAGGCTTGTCATCTACCTGTGGAGATTGAACATCGGGCCTATTGGGCCGTGAAAGCATGCAACTTGGATTTGGAAGAAGCAGGAAATGAGCGAAAACTTCAGTTGCAAGAACTAGAGGAGATCAGGCTTGCAACCTATGTGTAACATCCCTGAGGGATATTACTAATTTTAATAAATAAAATTCGAAATAAAATAAATATCACATTTAATATAAACTATTTCCTAAAAACGCGGGAAATTTAAAACCATAATTAATACCACACATAATCTGAATGTACCATAGCATTATTTACAAATGATATTAAAATTAACATAGGAAATATTTACATAAAAAACAAAACAGTAAAGTTTCTTTCAAAATCCCAAGTGGCCCATGCTCACCGTCTCTACGCAGCTCCTGGCTCACATGTCACATCATCTGCTCCCGGATAACAAATTATCCGATCATCGCCATACACACACAGATAGGGTGAGCTATGCACAATAAAACATAAACAGACATATGTGAAATAAATATGCTTCCCCACCCAAAATAATATAAGTACGAACTCATAATTTCCAAATCACCCAACCAAGACCTCATAGTCCTTCATGAGTCATATGCATGAACTAGGTTTTGGGACTTCCCTGTGCTCCCACGAAACTAACTCATTCGTGGTCCAACCCTATGAGCCCATCCCGCTCATAGTCCTGCCCTACAGACTCCACGCCTGTAGTATAAACATCCAAGTCTCACACTTGGACCCCGGCACGCACGCAATCACCATACTATGGACTCCTCGCCCGATAGTAGCCGACAGGAACATCACAGTTTCTTGCCCATCGTGCGCCCGACACATGCAATCACCATACTAAGGACTCCTCGCCCATTAGTAGCCGACGGGAACTCAACCAGTTCCATGTCCATCATGTGTCCAACCTCCGAGCACATCCCAGACCCCTATTGGACTTAGTCCATCAAGCCCAAACATCACACCACATGCATATACAATCGATCCTTATGGTAAACAACCAAAACACACTCACAAGCACATAGAAACACAATAGTTCACATAAACTCGCTTAGGCTAGGGACCCCTCGCCCAAGCTAAACCCTCTGCTTCGCTTAGGCTAGTTCGCGTCGCCTGAGCGAGCTTAAAACAACCACAAACACACGTTATCTCGCTTAGGCGAGATTCCCTCGCCTGGGCGAGCTGCACCATCGCTCAAGGTAATACCAACACCTCGCCTAAACGAGGAGCCACTTAAATAACATCATTTCACATCGTGACCTCGTGCAGGCGAATGTCTCTCGCCTAGGCGAGATGGGGTCGCTCAAAACACTAATACTTCTCGCCTGGGCGAGATATCGCGCTCAAAAGCGCCCAAGTTTCCTCACAACCTCGCTTAGGCGATCTGTCCCTCGCCTGAGCGAGACTAAGTCGCTCAACACCAAACCAAGGTCACCTGGGTGAGCAGCGCAACCCAAACCAGACGTGAGGTTCTACAACTCTCGCCTGGACGAGATAGACTCACTTGGGCGAGACTTGTAGAGTTCCCTCACTGTCACACATGCACCATACCAAAATAGTGTTAATTCATGCCCAAAAATATACCACCTAACTTGCAATCGATACTAATCTAATGGTAATGGCAATAACACCCAAAACCACCCTTTCCAATCCCAAATACAATCAGAAATAATCAAGATTATCAAAACCCTTATCCCGCAACCTATTACACATACTTAATCATGCTTCCAACCCCAAATAACTCCAATTCACAACCACAACGCAATAAAGTATGAATTTTACCAATCAAATAGAAATCAAAGGAGACACCAATGACTCTAAATCACAACACTTAGCAGTTTATTTACATACTCAAAATACAGCTCCCCTAACCTGAAAGTTTGATTGGACTTGGAAGAAAAATGGGATTTTCCTTGGTTTGCCTATGACGTGCCATAGTCTCTCTTAATTCAGCCCCTTTTTCGCCCCCAAACCTCACCTCTCAACCTCAATTTCGTGCTCTCTCTGCAGCAGCTCACCACAATTGCCAAAACCCTCCCTTTTTCTTAGACTTTGGCTTTTATAGGTGCCTTTCAAGTAGGTTTTAAAAATAAAACGGGATTGGGCTTAAGTTGCGCTCTACTTGGGAAGGACCATACATTGTTACATAAGTCTTCCCTTATGGAGTAGTGGAGATCAAGGAAGAATCCTCAGCAAGAAATTTTAAAGTTAATGGGCATCGTCTTCGGATATTCAATGAAAATCAAGATATGCTGAATAAGACGATGGATGGGATGAACTTGACTTCTCACAAGTAAGCGGCCTGGGTCGAACACCCTTAACTTGATGATAGTTCGTTTTAAGTTCCCCACCCTTATCACAAGTAATCAGTCTGGGTCGAACACCCTTAACTTGATGTTAATTCATTTTAAGTTCTCCACCCTTATCATAAGTAAGCGGCCTGGGTCGAACACCCTTAACTTGATGTTAATTCGTTTTAAGTTCCCCACTCTTATCACAAGTAAGCGACCTGGGTCGAACATCCTTAACTTGATGATAGTTCGTTTTAAGTTCCCCACCCTTATCATAAGGAAGCGGCCTGGGTCGAACACCCTTAACTTGATGTTAATTCATTTTAAGTTCCCCACCCTTACCACAAGTAAATGGCTTGGGTCGAATACCCCCAATAAAAAATCGCATTCGCAAACCAAAACATTTCTTTATCGAATTAAACACTCTAAAGCAAACACTACATACATCAAACTCCCACTCACAATTATACCATACCACAAATGTGCCGCTATAACACAAGTTATCGACATCAAACAAACAACATAGCATACACAAAGCATTTGTCACATTAGCACATGAGTAATTAGTGTACGGTTTATTACAAACTTAGAATCAACATCAAATTGGAAGTATTAAAATAATGGTTCTAAGTCGCCTCCTGGTCAGCATCCTTCGTAGGCGCGCCATCAACGTTCACATCCACATCCTCCGCCCCCTTCCCCACATCCCCCTCGGGACTAGATTCTGCCTCATCCATAAGTACACCATCAACCACATCCTTATTTACATCAAACCTCGCGTCATTACCATCAACATTCTCATAGAAGAAGGCCGCCTGCCGCAAACCCTTCTGAAAGCCGTTTATATGCTCCTGGATAATACAACTTTTTAAATCCTCCATTTCCACCTCCAACCCGTCATGTTTCTCCTTCATCTCATCATAGTTGGCCTCAAGGTTTGCAATATGGCCCTTCAACTTTTCCTCTGAATCTAGGCAGCGTACTCTCCATGTAGCCAGCCTCTTCCTTTCTTCTTCCCACTCCTCCTTCTCCTTCTTCCAGGCTTCTTTTTCCTCTGCATGCTTGTCCACCTTTTCCCGTAACTCTTCAACCTTCGTCCGACTCCCTTCCTTCAACTCTCTCTGATATAAAGATCCAACACGTCGGCTCAATATCAGAGTTTTGCTGCTAAATTCAACCATGGCCTTCACCAAAGCGTTCGGCTCCATGTTATCAATCGAATCGATTAATGATTCCGGCATATTGATCTCGATATCCTTTCGCACAGTTGTCTCTGGAAGCTCAATCAATCCAGCCTTCGGTCCCTTCCCTCCACTTGACGATCCCAGCCCCATCAAGGCGACCCGCACCTTCTTCACGTCCTTTCCTTTGCTAGGACTAGCCGACAACTCCACCTTCCTCTTCGTTCCACCATGCACATGCACATCTACTAACGATTCTTGCAGGTTGGGAACCTCAGTGCTCCCAGCAGCTCTAGCCTTCCCCGCTTTCTCCTTCCGCAAGGCTTGGAAAAGTGTCAAGTTTTTCTTTCCCATCTGTACCACATGTCCTACAACCCACAACATTTAACCATCAGAATACTCAAACATAAAATAACACTCAAAACTACAGAAAGATACCTTCAATATCTATAATCGGGTGAACCGAATTATAAACCCTAACTAAGCCCTTAGTGGGCATCTTATTGCTAAAGCGCATCAAGGTATCCACCACCTCCTTCTCGGCCACCGATAAATCCTCCCTCGAAATCACCTTATACCTCCAAGGGTTACCGGTCCAGAAAAATGGGAACTTAGTATTGCAATCAGCAGTATAAAAATGTGAGCGACCATCTTGTTTTATCACCACCTTGAAGAACCTATCTTTAAAGTGTTTAAAGGATTGGGTAAAAGCATCTAGTCTGTTAAAACCAGGCTGACTTATAAGCGACAACCACGTCTTCGGACTTCTGGGCCTCGTATAAAAAAAGTAAAGGAATGCTCGTGGAGACGGTTGCAAATACAACGCCATACACAACAACCAGAACGCCTGCAAGTATGCCCAGCTGTTCGGATGCAACTGGGTAGGAGCAACATTCAATAGCTGTAACACTCCCATGGTGAATTCATCAAATGGCAGTCATATGTGTAGTTGTGAGAAGTGACACATGTACATATAAAAGAACTCCTCGGCAGCTCCTTCTCGGCCATGACAGACACATTCCACAGCAGTTACCCTCTCTGGCACCACTATGTCCCTTCGAGCACCTTTCTTAAAGATTGGTGTACAGTTCAACCACGACTTCAGTAACCTCGACCACCAAAATAGAAACTGTTGTGTTCGCACGTCTGCCGCTACCCACTCGTACCCAGTGTTCGCCGACCAGTTGCTTTCCGCAACTCCTCAGGTGGATCTTCCCTAACTTCAACTACCCTCTCCATGGGGATCCTCCCTACGTTTCTCGATTCCTCCCTACTATCCGCTCGACTACTCCCGCTACCCCCAGACCTCTCACCACTCGAACTTGACAAGGAAACCCTATCACTACTACTAGACATACTTGATTCTTTTTAGGATGACGGAGGAGATAAGAAAGATATCGGACCAAACGAAACAAAGCTCACAAAAATTGTAAAGCCCATTTATTTTTTTGTCCTAATAGCTAAGGGGCTGCCCCAATCTGTTGGGCCTAAGGCCAACCCATGAGGTGCCCAAAACCACCTAAACCAACCCTAACACCCTCATTCTACAAATTTTCAGAGAAGACTGTTCCCCTACCCCTTTAGGGCATCCTTTGAGCAACCACTGTTTCACTATAAGGTTTCACTCGGGTAAGTCGAGCTTAGACTTTACCCTTGTCTTTCCATTCTGGTACCTTAGTTTCTGTTTTGAGTCGAATCTAAACTAGTATGCTTAGTATTATACATCTGTTTTCCAGTTTGTACCGCACTGGTTTGAGTCGCCGTGTTCCCCTCTTCTTAGTGGACTCCTATGCTAGCATTTTTACCCACTCGAGGTAAGGGAAGCCAGGGTTTTCACGCTTTTAGTACTTGTTGCTTGTTTTACTTCTGTTTCATGAGTTATATGTTTTGTGTATTGTTTGGGTTTGCATGGAAATGGATTGAACAATGTATTGGTTGGGTGTGCTACCATGTGTGCGTGAACAGGGGGCGAGAGCTGATATTTTCGCCCAAGCGAGCTCGTTTCCCCTAGGTGAGAATAGTAGAAGCTTGCCCAAATTTTTCTGCTCGAGTGTTCGCCCAAGCGAGGGGCTGCATTTTGAGTGACGAACTGTCTCGCTCAAGCGAGACAACCTCGTCTAAGCGAGAGCTCGTGCAATTTCCCAGAGTCATTGTCATAGTCTCGCTTGAGCGAGAGTCTGTAGCTTAAGCGAGAGTACTCCTCTCGCCTGAGCGAGGGCTCCTAGCTTGAGCGAGACCTAGCTCGGATTCTGGCTGTTTTTCACTTCATGAAAGTATTTGGTTGTTTGATTGTCTGATTCGTTGATTTATTATATAATGGGAGTGGATAGGCATGTACTACGTATGTTATGGGTGGGAACTAATGAATTGGTATTGAGCTTGGTATGAGATATGTTTGATGGTGGGTTATTTATACGAAATGACATGGTAATGGTATGCATAGGAACTTCATGATTGATTGATAAGGTATGAGTATGGTTTGAGTAGGACGTAATCCCATGACCCTTGTAGCGGGGACTAGTGGTGGTGCCTCATCATATGAACATAATTCCATGGGCCCTCTTAGGGAGAGTCTGTGGTGGTGCCTCACCTATTGGACTTAATTCCATGAACCTCGAGGTGAGAGTTCACGGTGGTGCCTCAACATCAGGACATAATTCCATGAGAGTAACATGGTGGTGCCTCAAGGCCAGGACGTAATTCCACGAAGGCCGCGTGGTGGTGCCTCATGTATAGGGTGTAATTCTGCGAATGCCTCGTGGTGACGCCTCATTGCTAGGATAAAATTCCACTGCCAAATAGTAGTGCCTCATTTTACGTATCTGGATTGTCAAGTCTTGGAGTCTCAAATGATTGGGTGATCTATGGGTGAATGTCTATTATTTGTGTGTCTGACTTTGAAACTGCATGTTGAGTGTTACGATATAAGATTCCTTTACACTAGCTTACCCTTTTGCTTGCTTGTATGTTGTGTGTGGTTTTCTCTATTGCGATGATCATCAATTTCATTGATGTGAGCAGTTGTGAGAATCCCTGGCACTGGTAACGATAGTAGAGACGCTGCAGCTTGATGAATCTTGGACGAGTATCGGGCTCACTTTGGGGCCCACAGTTATTGGAGTTTTAGTAGTTTAAGTTTTTCTCGCTTTTGACGAGACTCTGTATCTTGTTTTAGGCCATGTGGGGCCTCTTTCTTTTGTTATGGATATGTTTGGGGTACTGTGTACTTCATATCCCAAATCTTCGCACTCTTTGGATATTTATGTATGTGGCATTTTATTAAATTGGAGTTATCTATTTAACTGGGATGTTACAAAAATTGGGACCAAAAAGGTATGTTTAAGCCTTAATTTTAATCGTAAATGTACTTTGATTAAATTTAGAAAATTTCATGTGATTGAATGTGTTTTTGCTAATGATTGAGAATGTACTTTGATTAGAGGTCAAAACTTTAACTAGAATTAATCAAGAGTGTATTTTGGTTAATTAACTTTTTGCTTGAATTTAGAGGTAAAAGAATGGAAATGATTAAACATAGTAATATTTAATTTAGAATGTACTTTGGTTAAATTTACTATAATTAATCTATAAAGTTCTTGCTTTTGATTTAGAATTTACTTTGGTTAAGAGTGAGAACGCCAACAAATTAATTGAGAATTTACATTGATTAATTTGCAAATTTACAACACTAATTAATGGAGCAATAATCTTTAGATAATTGATGATGAATCCTATTTTGGAAAAGTAGTGGAATCAATCTATTTTCTCTTTATTATTTTATACTTTTTTTGTCTTTTTCCGACTTTATTTCTTTATTTCTTATTTTAGTTGATTAACCCTTTTTGTATAGTTTTTATAAAAGCTAATTTGTTAGAAATCAATTTCGTGTTCGTTGGGAGACGACTAAGGGTTGACTTTACCCATGCTAATCGTTTGGCTACTTTCTTAACAATACTAAAGTTGTGATAGATAAGTAGTATTGATTTGATCCCTTCACGACAACGTTATATGTCAACCCCACATAACCTCGAAAAGAAAAATGAGATACTAAGTAACTTTATTAATTCACTTAGTGTAATTTCCCTCAAATTGTCCCCAAAAAATTTTTAGGAGCAGCTTTTGTATTTGTTTTATTATGCAATTTTATGTGGCCTACAAACATTCTTTAACCTATAAACTACTTCCCTACCAGCCTAATTTTTACCCTCTCCACAACTTTCAACTTATGGATTTTAAACAAATTATGAGTCAAGCACCGATTAGAATAAGGAAATTTAACATTTGATGCTTTACATGTTATCCATGCCCAAATATTTAGTTAAATATTAAAAAAAAAAAATCTCTTTCACATCAACCATTCATTCTTAAAAATAATGCTTATTTGCTTCCAAATTTTCAATATTAAAGCCATCCACATACGATCCCAAACTCTATTACCTTCCCTAGTTAACATAAAAAACCTAAATTGTTTAAAGTGATGAATTGGTAGATTATGTTGTGCTTGTGTGATGTAGGATTATCTTGTTCCTTTTAGAAGGTTAATGAATATGGTGATGATTGATTAAGAAAACCAAGGAAATCCCCACTGGACATTAAGATAGCAAGCTATCTAGATGTAAAGGTTCCTTTCCAAGGTTCTAGAGAGGAGGAGGATGGATTGATAGAGAGTAAGAAACCAAAAGGAAAAACATATAATAGAAACAATATAAACCAAGAAGAGTAAAGAAACATAAAATGAAAAGCAAGGGAAAGGGGAGGAATGGAGGATTCACGCCACTACAAGGCTAGGCTAGAAGAAGCCATGGCAACCTTGAAGATGAGTGGTGTATGCCGCCACTTGCCAAGGCAAGATAAGGCTTGAAAGAACTCCACTCCCTAAGGAGGAATACTCTCACAAAAGGTTGAAACACAAAGTGTATAAATTCTCCAAAATGTTCAACCCTTGTAAAAGTGTTAGAGGTCCCTTAAATAGACAAGTCTAGGGGCCTCTTAGCAAAACAACTAAGTTAAAAGATTACAAAAGAAACCTAGCATGTTCTAGAAAGTAGGTCATCCTAGAGTGCATATGGGTGAATTTTCGTCCAAGCCATCTAGGTGGCAAGTCTTCATGGCCAAGGCTCCTAAAGGAAGGTTCTAGAACATTCTAGAAGGCTTGGTGTCCAAGGCATGTAGGCCTCCCCTTTCTAGATGCTTCTAGAAAGTCTTGATCCTTCTCTCTCTTCCTTAGGATGCCAAGTGTCTCCTATGTGGTCCTCCTCCTTTCTTATTCCTACAAAAGCAAGTTAAGGAATTTATTAGCATGTTGGTTTAAGGTTAAGCTAATCTTTTGAGTCAATAAGTCAACCCAAAGTCAAGGTCAACAAGTCAACTTAAAAATAGTCAACCAAGCCAACTTAATGGAATTTTAAACTAAAAAAAATAAAAGCAAAGGAAGGGATCAAGGGACTCCCTTTCTTCTAAGCATGTGCCATGGGCCATCATCCTTGGTAGGGATCAATCCTTTATCATTCTCCCTTTGTTTGAGAGAATTTGACCTCAAATTCTTGAAGTCTTTGTTGATGCAGCTTGACTTGAGTTTATGAGAACTTTCTTCATCTTTAATGATTCCATCCCTAGTCTTGGAGATGCCTTCTTTCTTTTTAATGTCACTCTCCTTTTCTTGCTTGTGTTTTTTTTCATCTCTCTTTGTTTGGGAAGAGAATGAAGAGTGATGTTGCACCTCTTGCTTTGAAAAACTCTTTTTGTAGGCAAGTAACTCCTTGGTGAAAGCTTGCCCTTTTTCTTTTTCCTTTTCATCTTTTATTTTATTTTTGTCCTTATTTTCTTGTGGAGGTGGGAGAGGTAGGATTGTGAACTTCTTTCCTAGGGAGGAGAAAACATAGGTGTTTGCATGACCATCATAAACAACTTTTCTATCAAATTGCCATGGCCTACCTAGCAAAATATGGTTGGCTTCCATAGGCACAATGTCACATAGTACCTCATCCTTAAAATTGCCAATTGAAAAGTTAATGAGGACTTGTTTAGTTACTTTTATTTCTTTTTCCTTAAGCCATGATAGCTTGTAGGGTTTGGCATGAGGAATGGTTTTCAAGCCAAACTTGTCCACCACCCTTGGGCTAGCCATATTTACACAACTTCCACTATGTATGATGAAGGTACATATCTTGTCATTGATAAGGCACCCTCCATGAAAAAGGTTTTGTCTTTGAGAAGGATCAAGTTCTTTGGGAACTTGCCCTAGTTGGCGCCTTACCATTAACAATCCACTTTCAAGGGGTTTAGTCCTTTCAATTGAAGAAGAAGTGTGGGAAGAAGTATTTTAGGGGGAAGGGGAAGAAAAATGTTCACTCTCATCATCACTCTTCTTTAAGATCATTGTCTTCTTGATTGGGCAATTCAAAGCAATGTGTTTATACCCCAAACATTTAAAACATTTAATGGAACTTGATCTTTGAGAAGTGGAATGGTGAGTGTGACCACTTGGTGACTTATTTTTACTTGATGGTGCTTGGTGAGACTTAGAAGGAGATTTATCATGTTTCTCTTTAGCTTTTCCCTTCCATGAGTGACTATAGTAGTGGTTGGGTGAGTAACTCTTCCTTGCCCTATTCTTTCTTTTCAAATAAGTTTCAATCCTAAGGGCAAGTGTGAAAACATTTTGAAGAGTACTCATACAACTCTACTTGGTCTTGTATGTCTCTTCTAAGACCATTCACAAACCTTTTTATTTTTTCTTTGTTAGTTTCTTTTATTCCAACCCTAAACATTTGAGACTCTAATTCTTTAAAGTACTCACTCACACACATAGGACCTTGGTGAAAGCTTTGGAGCTTCAAAAGAAGTTCCTTCCTATAGGAGGGAGGAACAAATCTAGCGTGCATAAGAGTTTTAATGTCCATCCAAGAAGCCGCGGGTGGCCCTTGGTCATAATTTTTACAAACTTTATGCCACCAAATTTTGGCATACTCAAAAAATCCTAACACTACTAGATCAACATGTGTTTGATCTTTTACATGATTTTCATTGAAAATTTATTCCACTTGAGCTTCCCAATCAAGGTAGATTTTGGGATCACATCCACCATAAAACTTAGGAATCTTTGGAGTTTCCTTCTTTTGTGATGGTTGGTGCCTAGAATGCTCTCTTTTCTTAGCCTCTCTTTGGAATGGTTGCAATTATTGTTGAATTTGTTGAATTTGTTGTTGCATTTGTTTCATGTAAAGTTGAAGGGTTCTTTCTTGTTGTTTTCTATCTTCTTGTCTCTTAAGCTCCACTTCTTGTAAGATTTTACCAATGTCTACCAATGCACCTTGATTGGCCTTAAGAGTCACCATCTCACTTTCCTACAATAAAACTCAAAATCCGAGAAAAGAAGGTGTTAGTGACAATTGGTAACCAAACCCGAGACCAAGTATCGTCCAAAGAAATTCACCCAAGTGTTTAGATCACTCTCCCCTAAAGCAACAAGACAAGGCTACACTCAAATCCACCAAAAAGGAGTGAAATGCTTTCAAAGTTTTTGGAAACCTTTTCAAGCAAGTTCAAGTGGCTTGGCCACTACACTCAAAATAAAGCAAAGGAAGAAAACTACTAAGACAAAACAAAGAACCTAAAGACAAGCAATAAAAGTACTTAAACCCAAGAAAGCTAAACTCTAAGGAAAGGATATCAAGGTGACAAAACTTTAAATCAAAACAAGCAAGAAAAGCACATGAAAAGACTCTATTGGAAAAATACTTGAACTATGCATCACCAAGTCTCAAATCATGCATACACCAAGAAAGATCATAACCAAGTTTTAAGCATAGAACTAATTAGCCAATATCACCCAACACCCAAATATGAAAACTAGTAGCCTAACACTTAGTGGAAACATAATTTTGGTTCATCAAAGAGCCATATTCACTACGCCAAATTTGGCAATAGACAGCGTTTTTTTTCTTAATAGATAGCGCTTTTTAGGTGCTATCTATTGGAGCGGTATCTATTAATAGACAACGCTTGTAAAAAAGCGTTGTCTAATGACAAGCGTTATCTATATATTTTTTAATAGATAGCACTTTCTTTACAAAATGTTGTCTATCAAAGCTCTCATAGACAACACTTGACTGAATAAGCACGATCTATGAGAGTAGTTTTTCATCAATAGGTAGTGCTTTTTCAATTCATTAATAGATAGCGCTTGTTCAAACAAACATTGTCTATTTTTCATTAATGGATAACACTTTTTCAATTCATCAATAGATAACTTTTTTTAAAACAAGCGATGTGTATTGGTTTGATTATTTTTTATTATAATTTATTTAATTTTTTGTTCATTCTATTCTTCGACTCACATGCCTGTATAAAAATTTCGAACTTGAAATCAAGCAAAATTGAAATGAAAGGGCATTGAAATTCTTACATAGTTACACAAAAAACTTAATGATGTTTATATATTTTTAAAAAAGTATAATATTACATGAAAGAAATTAGCAAAAAAAACTAATATTTGTAGTACTCATCCATCATGTTCCATTTTTGCTAGACTGTGGGGCCAAAACACTTTAGACAAAACATTGTTCCTAACCTTCCCTATTTTGTTATATAAGGAATTATACAACTAACCTATAAAAATTTACTAATGAGATAAAAACACCAATCTTCCCTGACTTCAATGATTTGATTGTCAGAATATTGTTAACATCTACAACTAGGAAAATACTACAACAAAGAAAAATAAAATAAAATTAGTCAATCAAAATCCTACTCCAAATGAATAATACATACAATTAAGATAACTTACATCTATTGGAATTGTCCCTCCTTCACAATATGTGACAATTTCCTTCATATATCGACAAATGTAATACCCACAATCATGGTCGTTGGATTGTTTTGGACACTAGAAAACATCAATACAATTGGTATTAACCTTCAAATAAAACAACATCATTTGATCTTCAAATACACAATTGTAATCTACCTTAATTGGTGTCCATTTGATATTGCTTAACTTAGACTTTGAAACCATAGACCCTCTTTGAGCTCGGTAGGTTTGTATAACCCTTGTTAATAATAAAAATGAAGCATACATAAGTAAAAAAATATATATACAAAAGTATACATATATATGTGTGAATCACATTAAGAAGATTCTTACATGTCAAACAACTTCTTCAAATCTTGCCTCATATTAATGTCTTTCGCCAATGGGTCAAGATAATAAATTATCTCCATTTTAAGATTGATTCCGAGCAAGACCCAATGTTGGCTAAAATTGGAAATGAATCAACAAAATTACATTTTGTGCATCTAACTTTGAAAATAATACATTATTGATAAAGTTAGGAAAAAAATATTACCCTGTATTGATAGGAGCAAGAACAAACTTATTAATCACCCCATTGTCAAGAAATATACTCACTATTTTTTGCATTCTCTCTTTCATTGGTAGTTCATGTGTTGTTATTTGGGGTGATAAAAAGAAGAACCTCTTATGATTTGGCTTAATGAAATTTTGATATAGGTACCTTACAAAAGAAAGATATAAGAATTAAAAGTTAGTAAAATCATAAAAGCTACTCACCAAAGATTAAAGTCAATTATAAAAAAGTAGTATAGTGTACCCGATATATATAGAAATTGTAGTTGCACCAAGCCATGCATAGTCAATAATTTCTCCAATAATTTCTGCATTAATGATTTCTTTATGTTCATCAAAACCAAATATGTCTTTCTCTATTTCTATTGGCGAAAGTGACTCTGTAGGCTTTAATTTCATATATGAAGAGAGGTAGTTGCACCATTGAGGAAGATTGGGATGAATCACTTTACGAGGAATATTTTGAACAATCATTTTTCCTTGACATTTTCTTTTAGGTGCGACAGATTCATTCGTATTATTAATCTTTTTCTTTCTAGATAGATTGGAATCCTAAAACATCATCAATTAAACAAAATTAGGTGATAGATAAAATATTTTCATAAATAATTATGAATTAATAAGGTTTGACAAACATACCGCATCAACAACCTGTAAAAGATTGATTGGCCATGCCACAAATGTACCTATTGCTTGTCCTATTGTCATTATGTCGTCATCAGCATTAGGTATAGGCAAGGATACATTTGGCTCCACAGGAATATCTACACTAACTTTAACATGACCATTAGGTAGAGATCTACCATGTAGTGTATCACCTTTAACATTATGCAATTTGCCATGGGCAACCAAGCAAAGTAATGGTGATGATACAAACAATTTACAACTTGAGACCCCCTACATTATAAAATATAATTATAAGATATAATGTTTAAAGTGACCAAATGTAGAGAGCTATTACAAATTTAATGTAAGCAAGTTACGCTAATGTAGAAAAGTTAGTTACCTCGGGAAAACTATTTGATGAAATTGTGCAACTCCCTTGGCCACTATTGACACTAATATCAGGTTCTTCTATGTTATTAGAGGTGTCCTTCTTTCGAAGTGAATTAATCTCATTCTCCATCCATGCCATTCTTTTAGCCATGTCTTTCATTTGAGTAGTCAATGCATCATGGTCTTGTTGTGTATAACGCTTTTTGGGCGGGAAATAATCTTTGTGACTGACTCCAAATCCTGTTGCCCTAACACGACTTGGATACTCTGGGACACATAAAGCTTGAGCAAGGATGTCTGAGCGAGCATTACTCATCTCTTCTGACTGTATAGTTTGTGACAATATTACCTACAATAACAATAATCAAACATATCACACTTATTCTCATATCACACACAGACAAATATAATATGAAAAGATATTACTTACACATTTGTTCCAAACTTGCTGAACATCTTCATTTTCAATTTCCCCAGCCTTATTCACACGAGCATGCTTCCATAATTCTTGATGGGGAATATTACTAACATTTGACCCCAATTCCTTTATCTATGTTTTGGGAAATATAATCAACCTAGTTACAAATCATATTAGCAAGTTGTGTATTGTTTATTTATTGATATATTTACTTACCATTTCTTGTTCTAGGCGTGCATACCCCTTACGTGAACCTCTATAAGGGTACTTAGAGTGTGATGCTCTTTCCTTAGTTTTTAAGCTCTTTTCCTATATAGAAAGATTGTAAATGTAATCTTATCTACATGAATCAAAGGATAAATACATTGCATTTGAATACTATAGATTACCTAGAAACTTGTATCCATACGTTCTTGCTAAGTGTTGAGACTTTGGAAATCCTATTGATTCAACATTAGAGAGGTAATCAGTACAGAACTCAATAGCTTCTTCAAGTATATATCCTTCCACTATACATCCTTCTGGTAGACTTCGATTTTTCAAATAACCCTTCAATATCTTCATATAATGCTCTAGTAGGTACATCCATCTCATATATGCTGGCCCACAATATTGTGTCTCTTTAACTAAATGAATGGTAAGATGAACCATTATGTCAAAGAAAGAAGGTGGGAAAAACATTTCAAGCTCACACAAAGTTACAATAATTTCTCTTTCTAGTGCTTGCAATTTTCCAGTGTCAATCACTTTGCTACAAATGGCTCTAAAGAAATAACATAGTTTAGTTATGGTCCATCTTACCTTTTTAGGTAAAATGGAACGTATGCTTATCGGTAGCAAATGCTCCATGAGAATATGACAGTCATGAGACTTCAACCCTTTTAGTTTTAGATCTTTCATAGATACTAGGTTTCTGATGTTTGATGAGTACCCCTCTGGAACTTTAAGTCCTTACAAAAACTTACAAAACACAAATTTCTCCTTTTTAGATAGAGTATAAGCTACTGGTGGTAGATATTGACGTTTACCTTTCTTTATTGGTGCTAATTATGTTCTAATTCCCATATCAAGTAGGTCCAACCTTGCATTGATGTCATCCTTAGACTTTCCAGGAACATTCAACAATGTACCTATCACACTATCAAATACATTTTTCTCAATATGCATAACATCAAGGAAATGTCTAACATACAAGGATTTCCAATATGGCAACTCAAAAAAGATTGACTTTTTCTTCCAGCCAGATGTGACTAGATCTGCTGCAAAAGTTTTACCAAATTTGTTGTTTATATTCTTTACTTTATGAAAAACTTTATCACCAAACAACAATTCTGGAGGTCTACGTTCTTCTATTCTTCCATTAAACGCTTTTCTCCACCCTCGGTAACGATGTTTTGAAGGTAAGAATCTGTGATGACCAAGAAAAACATTTTTCTTACCATGTTCCAATCGCACCCAATCTGTATTATCTTCACATATAGGGCATGCACACTTCCCTTTGATATTATATCCAAATAGATTACCATATGCTGGAAAATCATTAATTGTGCCAAACAACATTGCTCTTAGCTGGAAACTTTCTTCCATATAGCCATCATACACCACTACACCTTCGTTCCACATATCCTTCAAGTCTTCAATCAAAGGTGCCAAGTATATGTCTATGTCATTCCCTGATTGTTTTGGACCTGGAATTAACATGGACAACATCATGAACTTCCTTTTCATGCATAGCCATGGAGGTAGGTTATATATAATCATAACCACAGGCCACGTGCTATGCGAATTGCTTTGCATACCATGCGGATTTATTCCATCAATAGACAAAGCAAGACGTAGGTTTCTTGGTTCTTGTCCAAAATTAGGGTAATCATGGTCAACTTTTGCCCATTGAGGAGAATCTGTAGGGTGTCGAAGCTTTCCATCACATATCCTTTCATCTGCATGCCATCTTAAGTTCTTTGCATCTTCTGCATTATGATACATGCGCCTAAATCTTGGTATTATAGGAAAATACCACACCACTTTCATCGGTGCTGAATTTTTCTTGTAACGTAATGCTCTACATTTAGGACATTTATCCAATGGTGCATATTCATTTTGAAAAAGAATGCAATCATTTGGACAAGCATGAATCTTCTCGTAGCTCATACCAATAGAGCTTAACATTTTTTTAGCCTCATGCATTCGACAAGGAAGTACATTATCTTGTGGTAGCATATCTTTCAAAAGTGATAGTAATTCAGTAAAGCTCTTATCAGACCATCCATTTCCTGCTTTCAAATTGAATAATTTTAACACCGTTGATAGTCTTGTGAAACTAGTACAACCATTATACAATGGTGTCTTTGCATCCATTGTCAACCTGTCAAACATTTGAGGACAATCTCGCATATCCTCTTCAATAATGTTTGCAATCTCCTCAACTTGGTCTAAGTCATATGTTGTGTCAGTCTCTTGTGGTGCATAACTTGTGCTATCATGCCCATTATGTGCTATATCATTTTTTTGATTTTCACCATGTTTGGTCCAACATGAATAACTTTTATCAATTTCGTTGCATACTAAATGTGCTTCTAACTCATCTGCGTTCACTACCCTTGAATGATAACACTTCAAGCAAGGACAAATAATTCTACTAGGGTTTTTTTGCATCTCAACTGCAAATCTACGAAACTCTTTCACCCTATTTTCATATTCTTTTGATAATCGACTAGCAAACATCCATATCCAATCCATATTTTCTTGAGCTATCATGTTAGTTACTATAATATTAGCTATATAGAAGTCAAGATACAATATAATAATAATAAGACTCTTATTCCTAATTTAATAATTTTAATTTCTAAAACATAAAGCTAAGGAAAATTCACATGCATACATATATTCTTCAAACTAACACCATTTCCAATAAGAAACTATAAAATAATATTCATGTTACCTCAACTTTGAAGACACTGTGATTTGTGTGTAATAAAAGTCAACAACTGCAAAATTTAAAGAAGAATAAAAATACAATTAGTAAAAATGAAAGGATTAGTTAAACAATAGTATATAATGTTTCATCCACCAATATAAAATTTGTTTAAAAAATACCAATAAATAACTAGTATACATCATATATATATATATATATATATATATATATATATATAACACTTAGATTTCACACAAACTCACAATTAGAATCATCACAAACGATTATAGTTTTATGAAAACATTTTTCAATTTATTGAAGGTAATTTAACTTTAGATTATTATCTGCACTAATGAATATGATACTCGATCAAATACTTTTGCTTCCAACATTAACACCAATCATTAAATTTTTGCAAAATCTTAATATTTTAGTTGAAAATAACCTAAATTCCTTTTATAAGTCTCAATTTCTTCTGTAACTTAAAACAATTTGCTGTAAATGATTAAAATAAAAGATAACCAATAAAACCATGACTCATTCCAACACACATGATTCAATAAAAGCTTAAAATAAATAATGCAACTGTTATACAATGTCCTACTTTGATATATTTTTAAATTATAACATAATGCATTCATCTCAAAATTTTAAATAAGTTGTGAGACTTTTTTTTTAAATATATTATTCAATGTGGACTAAAAAGATTAATACTAATAAATCATGAATAAATCATATAGGAGAACAAACATTGTATCCAATTTAAAGCTTTAAGACAATACATTTGAGCTTTTATATATATATATATGATGCGCACAAGATCTCTGAATTCAAAACTCTCGCAAATGAACCAAGTAACCCCTCACCCGTTTTGAAACCTATATTTATAGTCCAGGATCCCAAACGACGAAAACCCCTTCCCGCCAAAATAATACCCCAGACCAATCGACACCATCATTGCGAAAGATATAACTTTTAAAAACGACGGCGCCAAAACTTCTTGATTTGACCCTTGACATCCCTTCACCTACCTTTAGACGGTTACCACTTTTTAGCCTTAACATTGTTCATCACACTTAAAGGCTGGGGGACTGGTGTATCACACCTAGCCGGTTCCGCTAGCATACCAACACATATCACCCTTGACCGACAACTCATATCGGACAAGGCTGGGGGACTGGTGTACCACACCTAGCCAAACTCCACCAAATAAGTAAACAATGCATATATCAAGGCAGCCAAGTATTTAGCCTAACTTGTACCGGTTTTAACCTATACATCTAGAAGAATAACCTACACCTCATGTAACCAATATAAGCCATCGAGGTAAGTAGCCGGTCCAGGCTCTATAAATACGTGTGGACCCCAGTAATTAAAGGTATGCATTCATTAATCACTGATTTGACCTTCTGAGAGCTTTGACTTACTTGAGCGTCGGAGACTCTTCTGCAGGTAACCCCTCTTGGGTTCAAGCTGACATGTATCCACCGGGAAGAGGCCAACTGAGGAGATAGCGGACTACATGGTAAGGTGACGCTTGTGCCTAACTCATCTTATTTGTTCTCTATAGGAAATTGGCGCCCACCGTGGGGCATGAGACGAACACCTTTAGTACCCATTTTTCTCTGAAGATGGTTTTCACCCGCAGCAAAGCTGGAGTGAACAAGCAGGCAGATGCTGGTCCTTCTGGACCTCCTGGCAGCACCCCTGACCTAGCCGCCATCCTAGACGGCCAAGCAAAGATGCAACAAGAACTCGCAGACTTGAAGAAACGCAACGCTTACGAGATGGAGGCGCTACGACAAGAGAACTTTCGCCTGAGGCGAAAGATCGAAGTTGATCCCAATCTGAAGGGAAAAGCCAAGGAAACCTCTGAAGTTGTGAGGTCTCTGGCCTTCCAGCCCACAGAGGAAGAAAGTGAGTACAACCCCACTCCTCACACCTTCACCACCACTCAACAAACACCCACCCCCTCTACCCATCCTCCTCACTTCCCATCTACTCAACCGGGGCTCACCGCACCCCCAACCCCTGCCGCTACCCTCCCTACCACTCAGATCCCCTACAACATGCCCACCACCCTACACACCACACATGTTCCACCATACAACCCACAATACCTTCCGACAACCCACATCCCCCTCACAACCTCACCTCCACCTTCCCCGCTATGATCAACCATCCCATCCCACCTCACCTGCTCCCTCCCCACCAGCCAAGACGTCGTCACCCATTCACTGACTTTATCGCCAACACCCCTCTTCCGGCCCAGTGGGAACCTTTCACCCTAGATCGCTATACTGGCGAAACCGACCCTGACGAGCACCTTAAAGTCTACATCACCCATGTCGCCCTGTACACGTCCCAATACGCAGTCTTTTGCAAAGCCTTCCCCACCACCCTCAAGGGCCCTGCCCTAGAATGGTTCACAACCCTTCCGCCTTACTCCATCGACAGTTTCGACGTCCTCTCCCACATGTTCTCCACCCATTTCGCTGGCAACCGCCCACACCAAACTACCACCATCTCCTTCCTGGGCATCAGACAAGAACAAAGCGAACCACTCAGAGCGTTCATAGATCGCTTCAGTAAGGCAGCTCTTCGTACACCACACCTCAATCAGGAGATGATCCTCCAGTCCATGGCCCTTACCTTACAACCCGGCCCCTTTGCCAACAACGTTTATCTCCACCCACCTGCCTCTATGCACGAGCTCAAGTTACGTGCAGCTGACTATGTCCGCATGGAGGAAATGCAAACCCTCCACACCAAATTCTGCAACGACTATGCAGCCACCACTGCCAACCCCACCCCACAACCTAACCCACATCCCGATACTCGCCCACGCGAGCCCCGCCAACCTTGCTTCACCAGATACGCCCCTCTTACCGTAGCCCGCTCCCGCATCCTCGACGAGGCCCTACAAGCTGATCTAATCCCTCCACCACGCAAGACAACCACACCTCCCAACGCCGATATGACCAAATATTGTCACTACCACCGCAACCATGGTCACATTACAGAAGAATGCAAAGCACTCCAAGATAAAATAGAAGAATTGGTCCGTGCTGGCCACTTTCGCTGCTTCATCCGTAGAGACGACCATTCCTTCTCCTCTCGATCCCGCCACCCCCCTCGATCCGATCACAGACATCCTCCACATGACTTCAGTCACGACAGACGCCCCGTCCAACCCACCAGTCAAGAACCGGAGCCGGCCCACACCGACATCACCCCTACCGACCCTCCCCTATGTGGCACCATTAACACCATCTCTGGTGGCTTTGCTAGCAAAGGATCCACTTCTTCTGTCAGAAAAAGACACCTCCGCCATATCCAATCCATCAACCACATCACCCATTCCCACCACAGACGTCGTATGCCTCCTATCATCTTCACAGATGATGACTTTCATGTCCTCGACCATCAACAAGATGACCCCATGGTCATCACTGTTGAAATCGAAAATTACACTGTTAAGAAAGTCCTCGTTGATCAAGGCAGCTCCGTTGATATCCTCTATTGGGCCACCTACCAAAAACTTCAACTTCCTGACACCGCCATGGTCCCATATGACGAGCCAATATATGGCTTTTCTGGTGAACAGGTATCCATCCGGGGCTACATTGACCTCCACACCGTCTTTCGGGAGGGGACCCAAACTAAAACCATCCCAATTCGCTTCCTTATCGTCGACGCGCCAACATCCTACAACATCCTCCTGGGCCGTCCTTCCCCAATACTCTTGGCGCCGTCGTTTCCACCCCTCACTTGGCCATGAAGTTCCATGCCCCGTCCGACGACATCCTTACCATCCACTGCGACCACCGCTTGGTACGCGAATGCTACATGAGCAGCTTGCGACCACAACTCCCAATCCAACAAACCAACCATATCGAACGACCCCTTGGCTCCAGCATAGCCCTATCCGGCGAAGATCTTGACCCCAGAATAGGCCGGGATGTTCGCCTTGAACCAGTTGAGGACACCTCCCCTCTAGAGCTTCCCAATGGTCACTCTATTAACCTAGGCACCGGTTTAAACTCTGACGAGCGTGCCACTATCACACCCATCCTCATCAACAACACCGATCTTTTCGCCTGGTCAACTGCCGACCTCCCTGGAGTGGACCCCCAAGTGGCATCTCACAAACTATCCATATATAAAGAAGCCCGCTATGTATCCCAGAAAAAACGCAAGCTTGGCGAAGAATGTCGGCAAGCAGCCAAGGATGAAGCTGACAAGTTACTAAGCGCAGGATTTATAGAAGAAGCTCAGTACACCACTTTGCTTTCTAACGTTGTCTTGGTGAAGAAAGCCAATGGCAAATGGCGGATGTGTGTAGATTACACGGACCTCAACAAGGCTTGCCCTTGTTATGCTTACCCCTTACCCAACATCGATCGACTCGTGGACGGCGCGGCAGGAAACAAGGTGCTTAGTTTTTTGGATGCATATTCTGGATATAACCAAATTCCCATGGCCTCATCAGACATGCACAAAATCGCCTTCATCACGGACGATGCCAATTACTTCTATAGGGTCATGCCCTTTGGCCTCAAAAACACTGGAGCAACTTACCAACGGCTGATGGACAAGGTTTTTAGCCACCTAATAGGGCACTGTGTCGAAGTATGCGTCGAAGATATGGTTGTCAAGTCTCCGAGGACCTGTCAGCAGTCTTCTCTGCACTACGCCAATACAACCTTCGCCTTAACCCTGAGAAGTGTGTATTCGGCGTTGACCGGGGTAAATTCCTTGGTTTTATGTTAACCCAGCATGGCATAGAGGCCAACCCTGAAAAATGCAAGGCCATCATTGAAATGCGCAGCCCCACTACTATTAAGGAGGTCCAACGTCTCATTGGCCGTCTCACAGCCATCTCCCGCTTCCTACCCAAACTAGCTGAACAAACCCAACCCATAATCCAACTCCTAAAGAAATCCACACGGTTCACGTGGACTGATGATTGTGAACAAATTTTCCAAAAACTGAAAACAACCCTAACCTCCCCACCTATCCTCCACAAGCCAGACATCCATCAACCCCTACTTGTATACATAACAGCCACCGACTATACCGTCAGCACCGCACTTGTCCAAGAAATAGAAGGCACGCAGCATCCTGAAACCAGATATCAGATGGTAGAAATGCTGGCCCTATCTTTGGTCCACGCGGCACACCGCCTACGCCCATATTTCCAAAACCACACCATAACCGTTAAAACCGACTACCCAATCTAAAAAATATTACAAAATCCAGATCTAGCCGGACGCATGTCATCACGGGCCATCGAACTGTCAGAATTCAACATCCGTTATGAACCCCATGGCCCCACCAAAGCCCAGTGTCTCTTAGATTTCGTCAACGACCTACAACAAACACCCACAGAGGATCAGTGGACGCTTCATGTAGATGGTTCCTCAAACCCAAGAGGTGTCGGCGCTGGCATCGTCTTAGAAGGCCCCAATGACATCCTTATTGAAAAATCCCTTCACTTTGCCTTCAAAACGTCAAATAACCAAGCCGAATATGAAGCCATCCTCGCCGGTCTTTCCCTAGCCCGTGAGGTAGGCGTCAAGAGATTAACGTGCAAAACCGACTCCAAGCTGACTGTAGGCCATCTAAATGACGAGTTCCAGATCAAAGACTCCATCCTTCTACAGTACTACCATCTGGTCCGCGCAGTCATTCAATCCACCTTTGAACAAGTCCGCATCGAACACATCCCAAGGACCGACAACATTAGGACCGATATCCTCTCCAAATTAGCCAGCACCAAGTTAAAAAACTGTTACCGATCCTTGCTACAGCAAACACTATCCATGCCTTCCATCACACACACTTGTCAAAATTTAACCCACGCCCCAGTCGACAACGTCACCCCCTCCCAAAACCAAAACTGGACCATCCCCTACATCCAGTACCTCAAAACCGACAACCTCCCTAGATGAGGACAAAACTTAGCTGGCTAAGGCCGCCAGGTACACCATGATAGGCGATGACCTCTACAAACGCGGATATGGTCAACCCCTCCTTAAGTGTGTCACGGCAGAATAAGCGCAATATATTATCAAAGAGCTACACGAAGGTATTTGTGGTTATCATTCCGACGCATGCACCATGGCTACTAGAGTTCTTAGAGCCAGATATTTCTAGCCGACCATAGAAGCAGATTGGCAGGATTATGTCAGAAAGTGCAAACCATGCCACAAACATGGCAACCTTATTCATTAGAAACAAGAACAGCTACACCACATACTATCCCCATGGCCATTCGCTAAGTGGGGAATGGACATTCTCGGCCTCTTTTCACCCGGCAAGGGGCAGGTAAAATTCCTAATTGTAGTTGTCGATTACTTCACTAAATGGATAGAAGCCAAGCCGCTAACTACAATCACGATCCACCAAGTTCAACAATTTGTGTGGAAGGACATTATATGCAGATACGGTGTGCCATATACCATCATCATAGACAATGGCCGACAATTTATTGATAAAGAGTTAGTCAAGTTATACACTGGACTAGGCATCAAGCACATCACAAGTTCTGTAGAACATCCACAAACCAATGGACAAGCAGAGGCGGCAAATAAAGTTATCCTCGTGGAGCTGCGCAAGAGATTGGATACCGCCAAAGGCCGATGGCTCGAAGAATTAGTAGAAGTACTATGGGCTTACATATGCACCCCTCAATCATCAACAAACGAATCCCCATTCAGCCTAGTCTACGGTGCAGACGCCATGATACCAGTAGAAATTGGCAAACCATCCCTATGCCGAGAACTATACGACCCAACCCACAACCACCAAAACATGGCCACCCATCTCGACCTCTTACCCGAACTCAGAGAAAAGGCCCAAATTCTCCGCCAACTGGGACGGCCCATACCGCATACGTGAAGATGCGGGAGGAGGAGCTTATCGCCTTGAACACCTATCTAGGGAAGAAATACCCAACACCTGGAATGTGTCCCACCTCAAATTCTATTTCAGTTAAATGTATATTGTACTTAGCCGAATACTTGTAACCCTAGGTGTACTCTTTTTCCTCACCTGGTCTTTTTTCCCTAAGGAGGGTTTTGGCGAGGGAGGTTTTAACGAGGCATCCATATTCAATAAATAAAAAGAAGGGTTCTCAACTATACGACTTTTCCACGTGTTTTCTCTCACATTCGTTTAAGTTCCCCACCATTACCCCAAGTAAGCGGCCTGGGTCGAACACCCTTATCTTGTGCTTAATTCGTTTAAGTTCTCCACTCTTACCCCAAGTAAGTAGCCTGGGTCGAACACCCTTATCTTATGCTTAATTCGTTTAAGTTCCCCACCTTTACCCCAAGTAAGCGGCCTGGGTCAAACACCCTTATCTTGTGCTTAATTCGTTTAAGTTCTCCACTCTTACCCCAAGTAAGTGGCCTGGGTCGAACACCCTTATCTTATGCTTAATTCGTTTAAGTTCCCCACCCTTACCCCAAGTAAGCGGCATTGGTCGAACACCCTTATCTTGTGCTTAATTCGTTTAAGTTCCCCACCCTTTACCCCAAGTAAGCGGCTTGGGTCGAACACCCTTATCTTGTGCTTAATTCGTTTATGTTCCCCACCCTTACCCCAAGTAAGCGGCCTGGGTCGAACACCCTTATCTTATGCTTAATTCGTTTAAGTTCCCCACCCTTACCCCACGTAAGCGGCCTGGGTCGAACACCCTTATCTTGTGCTTAATTCGTTTAACTTTCCCACACTTACCCCAAGTAAGCGGTCTAGGTCGAACACCCTTATCTTGTGCTTAATTCGTTTAAGTTCCCCACCTTTACCCTAAGTAAGCGGCCTGGGTCGAACACCCTTATCTTATGCTTAATTCGTTTAAGTTCCCCACCCTTACCCCAAGTAAGCGACCTGGGTCGAACACCCTTAAAATACAACCCATCACAACACACATACACCACATATTATCAAAACTCGGCATACACAATAACATACAGAATATTAATCGTATTAAACATAAACGCAAAGTATACCAACGTAACATAATGTACCGGTTATTACAGACATAGGCTCAAATATTTTCAAATCAATAAAATTTACGATCCTATTCTACCGCGTCAACTGCCACCTCTCCAGCATCAACTGCCTCAATAACCTCGTCAACCGCTTTCTCCTCCACCCTCACTTCCGCTTCCTCACCAGCACTGCCTTCATCTTCATTCACAAGCCTCCCGTCAATAACATCCTTGTTGACATCAAACTTCACGTCCGTAACATCCACCTCCTTATGGAAAAATACCTCTTGGCGTAGTCCTTTCTCGAAATCGTTAATGTGTTCCTGTATGATGATATTCTTCAGATCGTCGAGCTCACCAACAGCTTCGTCATACTTATCCTTCAAGTCGTTATAATCGTCCTCCAGTTCCCCTATTCTCTTATTCAATTTTTCCTCAGAATCCAAACAGCGGACTCTCCATGTCGCCAACCTCTTTCGCTCTACATCCCAACTCTACTTCGCCTTCTCCAACGCAGCCTTTTCCTCCTCTAGCTTGCCACCTTCCTCTGCAACTCCTCCACCTTTTCCCAGCCCCCCTCCTTCACCTCCCTCTTGTATAGAGACCCTACACGCTGGCTCAATACTAAAGCCTTGCTTCCAAACTCGACCATTATCCTAACAATATGGTCCGCATCCATGCCGTCAATAGAATTTACAATGGTATCTAGGAGGGTAATTGAAATATCCTTCCTCACATATATTTCCGGCAATTCGATCAAACCAGATTCCGGCCCTTTCTCCCCACTGGCCGACCCTGCTCCGCTGGCCGGCCCCGTTCCGAGCAAGGCCGCCCTTACTTTCTTCACGTCTTTTCCCTTCCTCTTCGTCCCACCGTGCACATGCACCTCCACCACGGACTCTTGTAAATTGGGAACATCAGTCTTCCCAACTGCCTTGGCCTTAGCAGCCATCTCCTTCCTAACCGATTGGAAAAGCGCCAAGTTTTTCTTTTTAGATTGCGCCATATGCCCTACAATAATACATTACAACTCGGATCAAAACAACTTAGAATTATTAACACAGTTTAAGTAATAAACAGATACCTTCGATATCTATTATCGGATGCACCGAATTATAAACTCTAACTAGGCCCTTAGTGGGCAACTTATCAACAAACGTCAACAAGATCTCCACCACCTCCTTATCACTAGCCGATAACTCATCTATCCCCATGTCCTTATACCGAGAAGGATTGCTTGTCCAACTAAAAGGGAATTTGGTACTCCCATCTGCGTTCAAAAAATGAGCTTTGCCTCCTTCTTTAACGACAACCTTGAAGTACCCGTCCTTGAAATGCTTGAAAGACTGGGAAAATGCATTCAGTCTGCTGATACTGGGGCGACTTATCAAAGATAGCCAAGTAGCCGGCCGGCAGGGTCTGGTGTAGTAAAAATAAAAAAACCGTAAGGAGTGGGCTCCAAATATAAGGATTGGCACAAGATGCGAAAAGCCTGTAAGTAGGCCCAACTATTCGGATGCAGCTGCGTAGGTGCCACATTCAGTGCCCGCAATACGCCCATAGTGAAATCGTCTAACGGTAACCGCACATGAAGTTGAGAAAAATGGCACATATACACGTAGAAAAACTTCTCGATAGCACCCTCCTGTCCATGACATACCCGATCGATAGCACTAATTCTCTCCAAGGAAACGATGTCCCCACTAACGCCCTTGGAGATGACAGGTGTGCAGTTTAACCAGGAGTTCAGTAGATGAGACCACCGGAACAAAGATGATTGGTTGCGGACGTCCGCAGCCGCCCACCCATAGTCGCCTTTTGTCGGCCAGTTGCTTTTTGCCAACTCTTCGGGGGGATCTTCTCGAACCTCCCTCATTGTCTCCATTGGAATCCCACTTATCATGCCCCCAGAACTTGTACCCTCTTCGTCAAATTGTCTACCCCTACTTCTCTCCGACTCCGTACTCTCACTACTACTAGACATAGATAACGATATACTATCGCTACTAGACATACCTGTTTTCGTGTTTACGAGGAGATGTCGGCTGAATTTGGGAACTAGTCGGACAGTATGATACGCACAAGATCTCTGAATTCAAAACTCTCGCAAATGAACCAAGTAACCCCTCACCCGTTTTGAAACCTATATTTATAGTCCAGGATCCCAAACGACGAAAACCCCTTCCCGCCAAAATAATACCCCAGACCAATCGACACCATCATTACGAAAGATATAACTTTTAAAAACGACGGCGCAAAAACTTCTTGATTTGACCCCTGACACCCCTTCACCTACCTTCAGACGGTTACCACTTTTTAGCCTTAACATTGTTCATCACACTTAAAGGCTGAGGTACTGGTGTATCACACCTAGCCGGTTCTGCTAGCATACCAACACATATCACCCTTGACCGACAACTCATATCAGACAAGGCTGGGGGACTGGTGTACCACACCTAGCCAAACTCCACCAAATAAGTAAACAATGCATATATCAAGGCAGCCAAGTATTCAGCCTAACTTGTACTGGTTTTAACCTATACATCTAGAAGAATAACCTACACCTCATGTAACCAATATAAGTCGTCGAGGTAGGTAGCCGGTCCAGGCCGGCTACTCCAGCAAACCCGATAAGATTGAAGTCCAGGCCGACAACTCCAATAAACTTAGTGAAAATAGAAGCCCCCGCGTTCAATAGGTCTTAAGGGCCTGGGTTAGGGCCCAGGCCCACTCATGGCCCAAGCTAGAGCCCAAGTCAAGGCCCGACCCATGAGGTAATCAGACATTATTAATGCTCTATAAATACGCATGGACCCTAGTAATTAAAGGTACGCATTCATTAATCACTGATTTGACCTTCTAAGAGCTTTGACTTACTTGAGCGTCGGAGACTCTTCTGCAGGTAACCCCTCCTGTTCAAGCTGACATGTATCAACCGGGAAGAGGCCAACTGAGGAGATAGCGGACTACATGGTAAGGTGACGCTTGTGTATAACTCATCTTATTTGTTCTCTGCAGGAACAATATATATATATATATATATATATATATATATATATATATATATATATATATATTTCATAATCTTTGTTCCTATTCTCAAATTAAACTCAAATTAACACTTAGATTTCACACAAACTCACAATTAGAATCATCACAAATGATTATACTTTTATAAAAACATGTTTCAATTTATTGAAGGTAATTTAACTTTAGATTATTATCTGCACTACTGAATATGATACTGTATCAAATACTTTTGCTTCCAACATTAACACCAATCATTAAATTTATCCAAAATCTTAATATTGACGTTGAAAATAACCTAAATTCCTTTTATAAGTCTCAATTTCTTCTGTAACTTAACAAAACAATTTTCTTTAAATGATTAAAATAAAAGATAACCAATAAAGTGATGCACCTATTGATATCAAATACCGAATAAAAAAACAAAAGAAAAGAGAAGAAAAAGAGTGATAAGGATGAAATTTGTATGTAAAAAAAAAATGAGCCTCCTGCACTACCTACATAGTATATATATACCAAAGCAAATCACAATTTAGCGCTATAACAAAATCAGATAGTTGTTAACTCTTCTAAAACATAAAAAAAAAGGAATGAGTAAAGAATACAACTAATTGAAGTTCAAGATTCAAATAAACTAAAATATTAATACAATAAATTTAAATAATTTTTTAAAATAAATTATACCAAAAATCCATTAGTTATATGAATCCAAGAATACTATAATATTACTCAAAAAGAGATATATAACTATAAATATTGGAGTTTGCAAACCATACATTTCCTCCTTCAGAAGCCTGTGGGAATAGAGAAACTCTAGAAACAGAACCAAACACCTGCATGATAGAGATTTTGTTAAAAACATAAAATATGTTATACTTATTCATCAGGAGAGGCTCATTTCACTCCAACGGACACCACACAAACCAGAAAGTCATTGTTTATATAAGCTAATTCTAACATAGGGCATAAGTATTAAAAAGTCATTGTTGATATAAGCTAATTCTAGAAATGATCGGAAAAGAGATTGTTAAAAAGTGTAATGGGTTGCCTTTAGCTGCACAGACACTTGGAGGAATGTTGAGAAAAAAACACGCTGTTAGGGATTGGAATAACGTACTTAAAAGTGACATTTGGGAACTTCCTGAAAGTTAGTGTAAAATTATTCCAGCACTCAGGATTAATTATCATTATCTCCTTCCACATTAAAAACTGTGGTTTGTTTATTGCTCACTGTACCCCAAAGATTATGAATTCGATAAAGATGAACTAATCCAGTTATGGATGACTGAAGATCTTGTAAAAGCACAAAAGATAGGAAAGACTTTAGAAGAAGTTGGTCATGAGTATTTTTATGATTTGGTTTCAAGATCTTTTTCTCAATATGCAAGTCGATGGACTGGGGATGATTGTTTCGTAATGCATGACCTCATGCATGATCTAGCAACATTCATTGGTGGGGAATTCTATTTCAGAGTAGTATTTTAGTGTTGGATGCAAAAACTACTTTCATTCTCAAAAGCTTAAAGTGTTGAAGCTTCCACCCTTCAAGTAACCATCTCTGGTTGCAACAATCCTATTTTACACTATTCATCTTCTAAAAAAAAACTATTTTGTTCCTTAAAGTATCATAAATAAATGTTGAAGTCTCTCAAATCTAATGGCATAATCAATCTTCCTCGGCAAAACTTCAAGCCATTTTGTTGAAGCTTCTACCCTTTGCACAACCATTTATGTTTACAGTACCTACCCCCAATGCAAATAACAACCCACTTGGCTCCACACCTTCATATCACATTCAAGAGTGGAATCCATGTGAGTCCAATGAGACATTCAAGAGTAAAAACATTTCAATTTTAAACCTATTTGTGTTGTATATTTTAATCTTAGATTATCTCAATATTTCCATACAATATTAAAACAGAACTGCTACAATATTAAAATTTGCACACTGGATATTTCAATTTTCTAAAAGTTCTTTGTTCTTGCATCTCACAACGCCTTTACAATAACTAGATAAACATTAAATAAACCAACTATCTTCTGAACACTAATTATGTATCTATGTCACCGTGCAAAGTGTCGTTCGGATCTTAAATCAGCAATAACAAATGTATGGTATCATTGGTAAGTTTGGTGATTGTTCTAAATTCCTCACATCATTTTCCAACTGCCCAATATGGTCAAGAGCCTAGTCAAACAAATGAAAAAACTATGTTATGAAAACCCATTCATTGCCATGCGAGTTGGAACAACTTAACTTTAAAATGTAGTGGCCCCAAATAGGACATTGTTTTTGTAGTCACATAATGAGGCTTGTGTTGGAAATTGAATCAATAATGTCATGCCCCAACGTCAGACTAAATATTTTAGATAAATACTTTACTACAAACTGCCTCATCATGCCTAATTCTAAGCCTCAGTTTCAATTTCCTGTTTAATGTCACTTATCTTCCTTCAACATCTGTTCAAAACTAACATTATATTATTATACATCACTAACTAAATGTTCCAGTAAAACTCTTGTTCATATCGTATGCTAACTTCATTCAACTAATTCATGCACGTCCAAAACATTATCATTTCTGATTGAAAATTTGACACAAAAGCTAGCATAAAACAAGAGACTAAACTAAACTAAGTTGAGATTAAGTAAAGGAAGTGAAAGGCTTCATAGAAACATTGAATCTAGCTATCTATTATGTGGAACATGGCGAGTATAGATACATTTCCATTTGATACAACCTTACTTGAAGTTAATAATCATCCAATCTTCTTCCAAAATCTACATTCATATCTATAAAACTAAATTCAATATTAAAAACTACATATTATCTACACACTGGATAAGAAGATTACTACGATAAAGCAAGCATCATCCAAAATGGTGAGGATAGAGTAGAAAGCAGAACACATGAAATTAGTAAAGAATATATAAAGCAACTAAGAATCAAACAAATTCCACAAATGTGAAATTATGCAATCTACAGCATAATTAGAAAGGAAAGGGTATAGAATAGAAGAATAAAATAGTTGGCTAAAGTAAAAGTGCAAAACAGTATGCTCCTCATCCCGTCTCTACATTAGCAATCAATAATCTCATGCCATACACAGAAGATGATGCTATTATATCCTATCAGATTAGAAATAACAGTATCAATTCATTGGAGTTCACAATTTCACACATATCTTTCACAAACCAAACCTACAGTGGGTTCTTTATCACAATCTTCAACTCATAGAATGTGGTCTGACAGGCTTGTAGTCAAAGCAAGACTGGAAAGACATACCGCACTATATTAAAGGAGTAAGAGAACTGCAAATTAAAATTAAGTAAATTTCTTAGCAACCCATGCCAATGATCAGCCATCTAGTGAAACAACTCACCACACTACTGACAATAAAATCATAAAGCACACGCCAGATACAATTATCAAAGTCTAATAACTCCATTCAAGTCCCCAAAAATGCGAAATTCAAAACAACAAAGGTACCATTCAATTCCATTCAATATTAATTTTTAACAGAAATCAATTCCCTCGTGACTTCCATTTAATTTCTTCTCTATCGCTCACTCACGCACAACCACAACCCCACCGTACATTTAAAAACATCGACCAACTTCTTTCTTTAATATTTACATCTCCAGTCAAGGTATAAGAAGAACAACAGATCATTTACATGGAGGGTTTACAGAATCGATGATTAGTGCATATATATTCACATTGATGGCAAAGATAGATAAAAAAAAATACAAAGAATGAACAAAGATACAAAGAATCGAGGAGAAAGGAAGAGAATTTGGTACTCAATGAAGGACCGTGCAATGGTTGCTAGTTTGTCATTGTTGGCCGTTGTCGGGTGATAGGAGAACTGGTTCGTTGCTGGAAAAATTAATGGAGAAGAAGAACGCATTTCCCAAACCCTTAATCGATGGTGCCCACTCTAAATATCAATGTTGTTGTGCTTGGAGAATGCGAACATTGTTGCTCTGGTTAGAGACGTGCCTGCTTCTACTGTGGCTGCAGAGGCTTCTGCTATGGTGGGAGACGAGTTCTGTTTTCGCGTGAGGGTTAGATGAAAAGAAAACACAAATGCAAAATTGGATGGCGTGAGAGAATTTTTTTATGATACATAGATGAAGCTCTTCTGCATAAACGCTTTCCATTGATTACAAAACGCTATCTATTTCAACTATTTAAAATGATTTGTTTATTTTTAAATATATAAATGAAAACGTATCATTAATAGATGCTACAATAAATAGCGCTTTTTTGCTTAAAAGCTATATATTAATGTAACATAAATAGCGCTTAACTTTGTAAACGCTTTCTATCAGTTTATATTAAAATATTATTATTTTTAAAAGTATAAAACAAACATAGATAGCATTTTTTCTAATAAAGCGTTGTCTATGTATAACGATTTTTATAGCATTTGTTTAATAAAACGTTGTCTTTTAGCGTGTGTTTTAATACATAGCGTTTAATTAAATAAGCGTTATCTAAATAGCGCTATCTATTCCTAATTTTGGCATAGTGATTTCTCTCGGTAAGATTGTAAAAGTGTACCAAAATTTTTCTTCTTTCAAAAACTAGTTTCACAAAATGATGAGAAAGGTATTTTGGGTGGCTTGGACACTTAGTTCCCAAATTTTTAGGCCAAAAATCAAGTTCAAGGAGCATAGATCAAACAAGACATAAGGTGAATGCAATATTCAAATACTTAGAATAACAAGAACAAGAAAACTTCAAGCTAACATATGACATATGACTCAAGCAAAAGTTAGGCACATTTAAAGACTCAAACATGTAGCTATCATGCATTTAAACTTTTGGAAATGAAGGTCAATGATTAAGAACACAAAGACATGTTATCCAACAACATTTAGGACTAAGAAGAGTAACAAAAACGGTAGCCAAAACTGCCCAACATAACCTGAAAAACGTTGATTTGCGGTGATCTCGGCAACTCTGACCTTTGCTCACTATTTCAATCATAATTCTCTCCACAAAACTCCAAATGCATTGGTTCTTTTTTTGTTAAAAACTATACTAACAGAGCTTTCTTTTGACATCAATAACGTAAATTTTGGACCACTGAGCAGGTGCAGTTTAATCTTTTAAAATCGTGAACAGTTTCTACCAGCATTGTTTTTATGTGGACCATTCAAAGATAGCTACAAAGACAAGGTGATATCGCTGTCGTTAGGCAATCAAATTACCACTACTTTAGCAACTTCAGTATTGCCAGTTTGTAGTGAAGAAAATAGTTAGTGTTAAGATAACCCTGAGTCGTCTCACAACGAATACGAAATTGATCTCAAATATTTGATTCTCAAAAATGCAATTTAAAACTAGCAACTATAAAAATAGGGGGTTTTGATATGCAAAGAAAATGACACGGAAGATTGTAAACACAGTAATAGTAAATAGGTCAATTCCACTGCTTTTTCTAAATAAGATTCTTCATTGGTTATCTAGAGATTATTGTTAAATTAATTATTGTTGTTGATTTACAAATAAATCAATGTAAAGACTCAATTCATTTGTTGGCATCCTCACTTTTAATCAAAGTACAGTCTCAATTAAAAGTAAGAATTGTTTAGATTGTCCATAGTAAATTTAATCAAAGTACAGTCTCAATTAATTTTACTATGCCTAATCATGTCTATTCCTTTGTTTCTTTACCAAATAGAAAACTTAATTAATGAAAGTAAAGTCTTGACTAATTTTAGTTAAAGTAATTACCTCTAATCAAATTAAAGTCTCAATTATTGGCAAAAACTTATCTAATCAAATGAAAGTTTCTAAACAAAATCAAAGTAAAGTCTCAATTTAATTTAAAAACCTTTTAATTCATATGATTAGCATGCATGTAGATTTAAAATCATTATTTTCTATTCGATTAAGAAGCAAAGGACATAGATAAACAAAAACCACAACAATAATCAAAATAACAAAACATATAAATTCATCTAACCTCAGAATCCATTTAAGAAATTACAGTGGAATCAACCCTAAAAGCTTAGCCCTCCATGGCTTTGATGGAATACATGATGATATGAAGGAAAGAAAATAAAAGAAAGAATGAGAGATGTGGTGGAGATGGTATCTGCCAAAACCAGAGAGTTCTAAGAGTCTAAGCTGTCAGCTGTAAAATTCAATCGTCGTTTCTGCTCCCTTAAGTCTCTTTATGTAGGCTTCAACTGGACTTTGGGCTTTATCTGTCAGTTGCTAAATTCTTTCATTTTTATTTAATTAATTAGCAACTCAATTTCTGTCCAATTTCCAATTCTGCCCCTCTTATTTAAGCATTTTTACAAAATTGACCAGAATTTGACCAGAGTTTGACCAGTTTGACAAGAGTTTGACCAGAGTTTGACCAGTTGACTGCCTATCAGATGCTGACACATGGCAGTGCAGATTCTCTCTCCAGAATTAGGGTTTCACTCTCACACTCTTCTCCTTGGCTGCGCGGCTGACGGCGGCTGCTCCAGCTTCTTCTCCGGCGAGCGTGGCGCGACGCGGTGGTGACGGAACAGTGGCGGCACTGCTGCGTTTTTTTCTTCCTTCACGATCTGCAACAGTGCAGAGACGAGTGTGGCTGCTGGTGGTGGCTGACGGAGCTGCGCAGGTCGCGCTGGCGGTGTTGCGCGCGGCTGCCATGGCTGAGATGGAGGAGGAAGCTGGGATTGGAATGCGACGCGGTGGTGTTACGAACAGGTGCAGGTGCGTTCTGCGCGAGAAGATGGACGCGATGGTGGGGCGTCGCGGTGGCTGCGGAACGCGGGTGCTGTGACTGGTACGTCGCCGGTGACGCGAAAGCGAGAAGATGGTGGTGGCGCGCGGAGGTTGTTGCTGTTCTGGTTGCTGCTGCCGCTGGTTTTGCTCCTGCGTTTTCCGGCGTGAAGGTGGTGACGGAACAGTGGCGACACTGCTGCAGCGGCGTGGTGGTCGGCGAGGTTGGCGCGGCGGCGGCTGCCATGGTGGTGAAAGGAGAGAAGAAAATTAGGGTTAGGGTTTTGGGAGATGAAGATGATGACGTGGCAGCCTTCCATTGGACAACTTGTTAGTGCAAGGATTGTTGCCACGTGGCTTGCTTTGGTTGGCTAATTTTAAGAGGTGGGGATTGCCACATGGCATAATCTGGTTGAGTGGAGTTTTAAGTGGTAGGAGGGGTGCAACTTAGTGAAAACTGGGGGTGCAGAACAGGTTTTTGGTGGTCCACTTTAGAAAGGAGTGTGCAAATAAAATCTGGGGGTGCATTTAGCTCCTGATTTATTCTTTTTCAGAATTTCTTGATTTTGGACTTATTTTGTAACTTTGAATATTTCAAAATCACATTATTAATTGACCAAAAATGAATTCCAGTTGCATCAACAAACGTTAGAATATCCAATAATATTTTATGCAACTAAAATCAATTTTTACGCCACTTTTACCAAACTTACTCAATAAATCCAATAATCACAAATCCTAATTAAATCAATCTTTAAGCACAGAAAATTCAATTAAATCCCCAAATTTAAATATTAAATGAGGGCAAAAATTTGAACTCATCACACACCCACACTTATCCTTTTGCACTCCTGGGCAAAATTGAATAATTTCGAAACTCTTTTTTCTGAGGTCTTTTATTCCATATTTTCAGTGGATTAAAGAAATGAATACCAATGGAAACAGATCAATCTTCTAGAAACCATGTTGTCATGCACAAACAAATGGATAATATTCTGTTTTTCACACATGAGTTAATCTTTTGAGTTTACAAGATAATCAAATATGAAAGAGAAACACTCAAGTCAAATGTATATTTTCTCACCAAGATTCGCTCAAGTGTTTTGGCTTGTGTTTTCACTCAAAATACCCATGCAAGTAAATACTCTCAATGCTTAGCAAGACTCTAATATTCACAGCTTTCAGAAAACATGCATTCAAAAATCATGAGGACTTTTCACAGGTTATAATGAGGCCAAGGCAAAGGTAGGAAAAACTTTAGGATTTGTGTGTTTTTGAAATAGTAAGGAAGAAAGAGTTATAGAGCATAGTTTCAAAAACAATTTTTTTTTTCTTTTATCCTTTGTTGCTCTTTTTCAGACAGCAATTATTTTTCATTACAACACTCTGTCATTAACAATTATTTTCCTTTTGCCATTTTTACAACTTTGTGGGGGAAATACTCACCCCCACACTTTATTCCTCAACCAATCTCAACATAATCCACTAGCTCCTTCTTTCTTCCTAAGGACAAACATGGTCTTTTTCTTTTTTAAGGTTTAACAATATGATCAAAACAAGAAAAAAAAAAAGAGGTTTAAGCTCAAGGGGCTACCAATGGATCAATGTCATGGTTAGCTTATTTGGCCAAGTAGCTAAAACAAGAAATGCCTCAGTCATATCAAATCATGCATTTTCACCTAAGATGCAAAACAACAAAATCAAGCTAAACATTTAAGTACCAACAAGACATGAGCAAATCACACAAGAAAAATAGGAATGACACATGGTAGTTCATCCTTACAATAAAGCTCAAAACTCACAAGGTCAAAAACTCTTTCACAAAAGATTTATTCCAAAAACTCTCAAATCAACTCAATCAGTAAATCACAGAAATAATCCATTCATAGCACATGACTCTTATTTTCCCAGAATTATGATCGTTCCAATTAGTAAATCAAATCCAAAAATCCAATGTCAATATGTTTTATTGAAAACAGAAACTTTTTTTTTAAAATAAAAACAAACAGAAAACAAAATTAGAAAAGGAAAAACAAAACAAATAGAAAACAAAAACAGAAAAGGGGGAAATCTCCCCACACCCCCACACTTTATCCATGCATTGTCCTCAATGTATTCAATATGTATAAAATGCAAAGAAAAAGTATGAAGTGTACTTACCTCCTCAAGGTGGAAGGTATGAGGGAGAAGTCAAGTTCATCCCATCCATCGTCTTATTCAGCATATCTTGATTTTCATTGAATATCCGAAGACGATGCCCATTAACTTTAAAAGTTCTTGCTGAAGATTCTTCCTTAGAAGGAGGAAAAGGACCCATAAAATCAATACCCAAAATATCAAATACCTCACAATATAGCATGGGTTGTTGAGGCATTTCATCCCTTCTTGTAATGGATCTGGCTGCCCTTTGGCACTGCTCACAATTTTCATATACCCTCTGTGCATCTTTAAAAATGGTAGGCCAATATAATCCACAATCCAACACCTTCCTACCTGTTCTTTGTGTGCCATAATGTCCACCAAAAGGAGATGAATGACAGAACTCAAGCACATGAGGTATCTCGATATCTGGAACACACCTCCTTATGACTTGGTCACTACCAATGCGCCATAAGATTGGGTCTTCCCAGATATAGTACTTTGCCTCACTTTTTAGCTTGATTCTTTCATATTTGGAGAAGGAAGGAGGAATAGCAGAAACAACCAAATAATTAACAATGTCAGCAAACCAAGGTTCAGGAAACATACCTTTCACAGCAGTCAATGCTAGGAGGACTTCATCAAGAAAGTCATCCTTAATAGGAATGTTATCTTCTCCATTTTCAATCCTGCTAAGATGATCGGCTACTAAGTTATGTGCTCCACTTCTGTCTAGAATCTCAATGTCAAACTCTTGGAGCAGTAGCATCCATCTGATCAACCTTGGTTTTGAATCTGCTTTCTTCAGAAGGAATTTTAATGCTGCATGATCAGTATAAACAATTACCTTGGAACCAAATATATACGATCTGAATTTGTCCAAGGCAAACACAATAGCCAATAATTCCTTCTCAATCGTGGTGTAGTTAGCCTACGCTGTGTCCAACGTTCTGGAAGCATAATATATCACATGTGATAGCTTCCCATCTTTTTGTGCAAGCACCGCTCCTACTGCAAAGTTTGATGCATCACACATCAACTCGAACGGTAATGTCCAGTCAGGTGGCTGGATGATAGGAGTGGTGGTAAGCGCCTTTTTCAATGTATCAAACGCATCTTTGCACCTCTCTCCAAAGTCAAATACTATATCCTTTTGCAACAAATTGGAGAGAGGGTTGGCTATCTTGCTGAAGTCCTTGATAAACCTCCTGTAAAATCCTGCATGTCCAAGAAAAGATCGAACCTCTTTCACAGAAGAGGGGTAAGGCAATTGTGAAATAATATCAATTTTAGCAGGATCTACAGATATACCATTCTTGGAAACAACGTGACCTAAAACTATACCTTGTTCCACCATAAAATGACATTTTTCAAAATTTAGAACAAGGTTAGTTTCTTCACATCTCTCCAAGACTCTAGCAAGATTAGACAAGCAATGATCAAAAGATGAACCATATACACTAAAATCATCCATAAAAACCTCAATACAATGCTCCAACAAATCTGTAAAAATACTCATCATACATCGCTGAAATGTTCCAGGAGCATTGCAAAGGCCAAATGGCATTTTCCTATAAGCATATGTACCGAATGGACAAGTAAAAGTAGTCTTATGTTGATCCTCTGGGGCAATACAAATCTGAAAATACCCAGAGAATCCATCAAGAAAACAGTAATGAGACTTACCTGCCAATCGATCTAACATCTGGTCCATGAATGGTAAAGGAAAGTGGTCCTTCCTGGTGGCCTGGTTTAGTCTTCTATAATCAATACAGACCCTCCAGCTATTCTGAATACGAGTAGGAATGAACTCGTTCTTCTCATTCTTGACCACGGTGATCCCAGATTTCTTGGGGACCACATGTACAGGACTCACCCAAGTGCTGTCAGAAATAGGATATATAATACCTGCTTGTAGCAACTTGGTGACTTCTTTCTTCACAACCTCCATCAGCTGAGGATTCAGTCTCCTCTGAGGTTGCCTCACTGGCTTAGCATCCTCCTCCAAGAGTATTCTGTGCATGCAGAAAGAAGGACTAATACCAGGAATATCTGCCAAAGTCCAGCCTATTGCTCGCTTGTGATCTTTGATAACCTGCAATAGCTTTTGTTCCTGCTCGTCAGTAAGCAAGGCAGATATAATAACAGGGAGTTTCCCATCTCTCTTAAGATAAACATATTTCAAATGAGATGGTAAAGGTTTCAACTCCAAAGTGGGTGGCTGTTCCACAGATGGCAACATTTTATTGCCTAAGGTAATTTCAGCCACCTCAGCATCACACTTGGACGCCACAGAGGTATCAAATAGTGACACCGCGTCCTCAACATCACCTGTTTTGCAATTTTCTCTTTCGTCTAAAATTGAGCCCGAAATATTCGAAAAAGAAAAATCCAAAGAAGAAGAAAAACCAGATAAAACGTCCAAAAGTCCAAAAGCATAATTGTTCACTACATTACTCAATAAATCAATGCAAAACAAAGAATGGTCTTCAATTGGGTGCTTCATGGCTTCTAGCACGTTGAACTGCACCTTCTCATCTCCTATCTCCATAGTCAAGGATCCTGCATGCACGTCTATCTTGGTACGTGCTGTCATCATGAATGGTCTTCCCAAGATAATTGTGGTTGAACCCATTCCTTCATCATCCTTCATATCCAAGATGTAGAAATCTACAGGAAAAATTAACTTGTCCACACGGACAAGCACATCTTCTAGCACACCTGCAGGGTTAACTGTGCTACGGTTTGCCAATTGAATGACCACACCAGTAGACTTAAGAGGTCCAAGATGAAGTGAAGTAAAAACAGATAAAGGCATTACATTAATGGAAGCTCCTAAATCTAACATAGCATTGTCAAACTTAGTACTTCCTATAATGCAGGGAACAGAAAACATACCTGGATCCTTACACTTTTGCGGCATTCTGACTGCAGGCTTCTTGATTAAGCTAGAGACGTTTCTTCCCATGTTCACTACCTCTTTGTCCATAATACGCCTTTTATGTGTACATAATTCTTTGAGAAACTTGGCGTATTTAGGAATTTGTCTCACAACATCCAACAAAGGAATGTTTATCTCCACTTTCTTGAAAGTATTCAGGATTTCTTTGTCTAACTCCTCCATCTTTTTAGTTTTTGGTTTCAAACGGTTTGGATAGGGAGGAGGAGGAGAATAAGGAGAAGGATTTTCAGAGGAAGTATTAGGGGATACCAACCTGGAGTTATCACTGGGTGCAGGCATCTCAGATGTTGCTTGTGTTGCTTCATCTGATCTTCCTCTTTCATCATTAGGTACAACTTCATTGTCCTTATCTTCATCTTCTTGGGCATCCCCAAGACCTTGTATTTGCTTACCCGATCTTAAAGTAATAGCACTTACATTTCGCGGGTTGATTACAGTTTGTGCAGGCAAATTGCTTAAGCCTTGTTGAGACTTCATCTGATTTAACTCATTTGCCATTTGTCCAATCTGATTTTGCAAATTCTGATTGGTTGCTTCCATCGTCTGTTTCAACTCATTAATTTGTCCCTTCATCATGTCAGCCATCATTTTCATCATTGCTTCCATGTTTGAATCACCAGAGGTTGCAGCTGGTTGTGGTTGTTGCCTCTGTTGAGGTGGAACATAGACTTGTTGGTGTTGAGGCTGTTGATTTCCCCATTTCTGGCTGGGATATTCCTTCCAATCTGGGTTGTACTTGTTAGAGGAAAAATCATGGTTGTATTGCTCCCGAGGTGATCTATTATTGCCATAGATGTTTGCAGCATATGCCTGAGGTTGTTCATTGTCTAATGTCCCTGTCTCTTTTAACATAGAACAAGCCTCTGTAGGATGATTAGTAGAAGCACAAATTCCACATAAAGTAGAAGGGATAGGCTTTTTCTGTAAGTCTGTCAAGGTCCTTACCATGGCTGCTAAGTCATCCAACTTCCCTTCTAATTTCTTGTGATCTGCAAGATATGAAGCTTCTACTCCATGGGTTCCCTTCAATAGAGTTATAGAATTACTCCTTGTGGAAAATTGTTGATGGTTCGATGCCATAGTTTCAATCAATTGTCTTGCATTTGTTGGCGTTTTGTCCACCAATGACCCTCCACTTGCAGCATCTATCATTTGTCTATCCATGATACTCAATCCCTCATAAAAGTATTGAATGAGGAGATGCTCGTTTATTTGGTGATGAGGACAGGAAGCACACAACTTTTTGAATCTCTCCCAATACTCGTGAAGACTTTCTCTTTCTTGTTGCCTTATCCCATAAATATCTTTGCGAATAGCAGCAACTCTAGATGCTGGAAAAAACTTTTCCAAAAATAATATTTTCAGAGTCTCCCAGGTATTGATGGATCCTGGCGGAAGGCAGTATAACCAATTCTTAGCGGCATCTTGCAATGAGAATGGAAAAGCCTTAAGCTTGATATGTTCCTCTGTCACTGTTGTAGGTCTCATGGATGAACAAACAACATGAAATTCCTTCAAGTGATGGTATGGGTCTTCTCCTGCTAATCCATGGAATTTGGGTAAAAGATGGATTAACCCAGACTTAAGCTCACATTCTCCATCTGGATATTGGATGCACATGTTTTGTGTAATTGCTGCATCCGGCGAAGCCAACTCTCTTATTGTTCTTTCTTCCATTCTATCTTCTTGAATTTCTGGTTCAGGTGATGGATCAGAAGATATGTTAATCACCGGAGGTGATTCTAGTGGTACACTTTCAGTGGTAGGTTCAGATGATGATGGTGCTCCTTCAGTAGAACACCTGAGTTCAAGTCTCCTACGTGATTTACGCAAGTTCCTTTCAAGTTCTGAATCAAGTTGATAAAATTGACCCGGATTGGCCCGAGTCATGCACTATGCAGTCCACCTGAAAGTGTTTCCCTGTGTGTTTTTTTTTCTTCCTATTCTTGTTTTGGAGAAAGATTTCAAGAAAGAAATGAGTTAAGATGTCGTTGGGTCTACTCCCAGGAAAGAGAGGTGCGTCACAGTGGACAACTTAAATACCAAGTCTTTCCTAGACAGAGTTTTCCAAACTAGTCTCAAAAAATTTCTTAAAAGAAATTCTTAATCAAAACAAAAATAGAAATTTGCTTGGAATATATTAACAGAAAACTAGATACTACAAAATAACAAACTATATCAAACGTATATGCGTAAAATAAATAAAAAATAAAAATAAAAATAAAAAATAAAATAAAATAAAATAAATAAAAACAGAATCAAAATAAAAGAAATACTAACCGTATTCCCCGGCAACTGCGCCAAATTTGATATCGCTGTCGTTAGGCGATCAAATTACCACTACTTTAGCAACTTCAGTATTGCCAGTTTGTAGTGAAGAAAATAGTTAGGGTTAAGATAACCCTGAGTCGTCTCACAACGAATACGGAATTGATCTCAAATATTTGATTCTCAAAAATGCAATTTAAAACTAGCAACTATAAAAATAGGGGGGTTTTGATATGCAAAGAAAATGACACGGAAGATTGTAAACACAGTAATAGTAAATAGGTCAATTCCACTGCTTTTTCTAAATAAGATTCTTCATTGGTTATCTAGAGATTATTGTTAAATTAATTATTGTTGTTGATTTACAAATAAATCAATGTAAAGACTCAATTCATTTGTTGGCATCCTCACTTTTAATCAAAGTACAGTCTCAATTAAAAGTAAGAATTGTTTAGATTGTCCATAGTAAATTTAATCAAAGTACAGTCTCAATTAATTTTACTATGCCTAATCATGTCTATTCCTTTGTTTCTTTACCAAATAGAAAACTTAATTAATGAAAGTAAAGTCTTGACTAATTTTAGTTAAAGTAATTACCTCTAATCAAATTAAAGTCTCAATTATTGGCAAAAACTTATCTAATCAAATGAAAGTTTCTAAACAAAATCAAAGTAAAGTCTCAATTTAATTTAAAAACCTTTTAATTCATATGATTAGCATGCATGTAGATTTAAAATCATTATTTTCTATTCGATTAAGAAGCAAAGGACATAGATAAACAAAAACCACAACAATAATCAAAATAACAAAACATATAAATTCATCTAACCTCAGAATCCATTTAAGAAATTACAGTGGAATCAACCCTAAAAGCTTAGCCCTCCATGGCTTTGATGGAATACATGATGATATGAAGGAAAGAAAATAAAAGAAAGAATGAGAGATGTGGTGGAGATGGTATCTGCCAAAACCAGAGAGTTCTAAGAGTCTAAGCTGTCAGCTGTAAAATTCAATCGTCGGGGGTGTTATGCCCGACGTTAAGTGACGTCGGGGGTGGGGGGGCCGACGTTAAGTGACGTCTGGCGCGCGCTGGTCCGACGTCCCTTGACGTCTGTCGAGCTGGGGGCCGACGTCCTTTTTTGAGTGACGTCGGGGCGTTTTTGAACAGACGTTAAGTAACGTCTGACGTGGAGCGGGCAGACGTTAAAAATGTCTCATTATTTACAAAAATGCCACCGCGCATTTTTAACGTTGGGCTTTTTTTAGGCAGACGTTATTGGAGTGACGTTAAAGGCCTTTTTTGTGTTAGTGACACCATATTCAAGGAAAACCAAAGCTCTAGATACCAAATGATGTAGGATTATCTTGTTCCTTTTAGAAGGTTAATGAATATGGTGATGATTGATTAAGAAAACCAAGGAAATCCCAACTGGACATTAAGATAGCAAGCTATCTAGATGTGAAGGTTCCTTTCCAAGGTTCTAGAGAGGAGGAGGATGGATTGATAGAGAGTAAGAAACCAAAAGGAAAAACATATAATAGAAACAATATAAACCAAGAAGAGTAAAGAAATATAAAATGAAAAGCAAGGGAAAGGGGAGGAATGGAGGATTCACGCCACTACAAGGCTAGGCTAGAAGAAGCCATGGCAACCTTGAAGATGAGTGGTGTATGCCGCCACTTGCCAAGGCAAGATAAGGCTTGAAAGAACTCCACTCCCTAAGGAGGAATACTCTCACAAAAGGTTGAAACACAAAGTGTATAAATTCTCCAAAATGTTCAACCCTTGTACAAGTGTTAGAGGTCCCCTTAAATAGACAAGTCTAGGGGCCTCTTAGCAAAACAACTAAGTTAAAGGATTACAAAAGAAACCTAGCATGTTCTAGAAAGTAGGTCATCCTAGGGTGCACATGGGTGAATTTTCGTCCAAGCCATCTAGGTGGCAAGTCTTCATGGCCAAGGCTCCTAAAGGAAGGTTCTAGAACATTCTAGAAGGCTTGGTGTCCAAGGCATGTGGGCCTCCCCTTTCTAGATGCTTCTAGAAAGTCTTGTTCCTTCTCTCTCTTCCTTAGGACGCCAAGTGTCTCCTATGTGGTCCTCCTCATTTCTTATTCCTAAAAAGCAAGTTAAGGAATTTATTAGCATGTTGGTTTAAGGTTAAGCTAATCTTTTGAGTCAAAAAGTCAACCAAAAGTCAAGGTCAACAAGTTAACTTAAAAATAGTCAACCAAGCCAACTTAATGGAATTTTAAACTAAAGAAAATAAAAGCAAAGGAAGGGATCAAGGAACTCCCTTTCTTCTAAGCATGTGCCATGGGCCATCATCCTTGGTAGGGATCAATCCTTTATCATTGTGTCACACTAATCCAACTGTTACACATGTCCCAAACACACCCTGATATCCTATATGTAAAGAATAAATTACTAACATTTTCATCCTTCTCTCCATATATTACACATAACTTACATCCTATAGGGATTCCTTTTTTACCTAAATTATACTTCATAACTACCCTATTATGAACATTTTCCATGCTAGGTGTTGTGTACAATATAAAACACTAATTTCCAAACCATGTCATACATTTTTCCTTCTTCAATGTTAGCCTTGTTCCTTTAAAAACTTATAAATGGATTTAACAGTGTAACATTATGTCTCATCATCCTTCCAATACCACTCATCCTCTTGTTCCTTCCTCAATGTGTGATTTTTCATTTCCTACATCAATGAGAATGTATATTAGTCTCCCACTCTAAGTTCTCTCTTCTCCATTCCAATCTTCATTCTCACTTTTTTTTTTTTGCTATCTCCCTAAAACCTCCAATGTTGCTTTCTTATTATTTTAGTTCTCCTACAACCTTTGATATCTCTCTCTCAAGGGTATGTTTCCTACCCATGTGTCCTTCCAATACCTTATCATTTTTCAAGATCCTATTTTCCATGCTATATTTTTTGTTAAACCAATCACCCTGCTTTCCTTCTTTACATACCTTCCTAATATTCCTCACCACTATTTGTAATTCATATAGTCTCTTGTATTAGAATATATGATAATCTTCCTTATTTTTGTTGTTAAATGGTCCCCATTTTAGGATAATACTTTGTTATAAATATTGTCCATACATATGTACCAAAAAGTTAATGATTACATAGAAAATTTCAAAGTATCATGCTATATGTAGTTCTAAAATGAATCCACATCATCTTGACACTACATACCCACATCTTAAATAAATATAGCATTTAGAGCATATAATGTGTACAATACTAGGATATACCCTTTAGTATAATTATAGATTTAAAAACGTTACTAATAAGAAAGTCCCATATGAAGTACTTCTTCAAGAGATACCCTTGATATGTTTTTTCTTTGAAGTTTTCTTCAATTCTATGATTTGATTAAGATTTCTTTCGAAACTTACTAGGTTTAGGTTGTGGATTCATGGCTATAACTTAGTGTTTCTAAAATACTATAATTTAGCACTGCTTCACTTCCAAACGTGATTAATTGGAACAGATTTTGTGATGTACATAGAGTTAAAGGCTCTTCATATTAAGCCATTGTGAATTCTTGGTTTTTCCATGATTCTTGATGGTTGTATGTTGTAATTGATTTGGTTTAGCAATAGGAGTAATTATTAAAAAAAGTAATTATCAACCTATTTTCACTTTCAAATTCGTGTTGTTAATCAAGATCATTGAACCAAACACTTAGATAGGTAATTCTTTTTACTTGTTAATGTTAGTTAACCTAGGATTCGTAAATTTTGATTTTGCGTTTTAAGCTTGTGCTTGTGCTCGTGTTAAGTTCTTATTCATTCCTCAAGTTGTTTTGAAGCATTGGTAACTAATTCAAAAATATCAAACAAACAAATGCGATTTTGAATCTGCGTAGCATCAATGTTCATGTACCTAGGGTTCTAATTTTGTGATCTTTGTGTGTAGTTCATCAATTGGATTCATTTTAATTTCTATATTCAATTAGAGTCAAACTAAAGTGTTTTGCATTATTACTTCATCTTTTACTTCCTTTCATAGCAAAATTCAAATATGCCATGTGTTTACACATGAACATACCACTCTTTTGTATGAAATTGCAAATTTGTTGATTTTAGTTGATCTTTTTCACTTCTTTAGGTTTTGTCTAATTTAAAATACATGTATTAGTGGCTTTTAATCATTTAATTCAAGTTCTACATGCTTTCATTGTAAATACCTTAATCTATTACTTTTATTACATTCATCCATTCATCCTATTCATGTAGTTCTAGTTAAATTAGGAAGTAGATTATGTTCTAATTCATGCATTACATATCAGCATATAGTTTAGATTAGTTTACAAGTTAAATTCTCCCCACCACAATTTATATACAAGCATTTACATATCTAAATTGTTGTTTTCAAGGATTGATACCAAGGTTGGCCCTATATTGCATTTTAGGGGAAATTTAGATTTTTACTAAGGTCTTACGTGACTAAAAGGCTTTATCACCCATGTGAGCCCCTTAGGAGGAGGAGTCTCCAAGTTTCTTTTTCTTCTCTTTTGTGAGACACATTCTCTTGCTATTTGGAAAGGCATCATTGGCACATTGTCTCCCTTGGTCCCCAAGTTAATAATTAGGATTTTGTTTCTCCTTTTTGGGGACACATTTTATGGTTTCTTGACCTATAAGTAAAGGCCTTCTCCCATTGTAAAAAATCACTTTGAGATTAGTAATGAAATGTTGTCAAAATATTTAGCCATTTACTTGCTTCCAAAGTCAAGTTTAGAGCATCCCCTTTAGGTTCCTCTAGCCACATTCCTCTTGAGTTGACCCAACTTCTCTTCAGAGCACCCAAAACACCATTCCACCTTTCACCATATGCGCACCCTATCAACCATTCCATCAAGCTTCCACATCCATTGAGGTTCTCCACCTTGCTTTGCACCACCTTGCTTGGAGAAACAACCATGTATATATATATATATATATATATATATATATACATATATATATATATATATATATATATATATATTGATGAAGGATTATCTTGTTTTTTTTTTAGATTATTGAATATGGTGTGAGTTGATTAAAAAAGGTAAGTGAAATCCCCATTGGACATTAAGATAGCATGCTATCTAGATGTGAAGGTTCCTTTCACAAAGCTCAAGAGAAGAAGATGATGGATTGATTCAAAACAAAAAGGAAATGGAATGCACATAAACCATAGAAAACCAAGAATAATTAAAGAAAGAAGAAAGCATAAAATGGAAAGGAAAGGAATGGTAGAAATGTGAGAAGCACGCCACTAAAAAGCTAGGGTAGAAGTCATGGCAACCTTGAAGATGAGTGGATGTGTGTTGCCACTTGCTATGCAAGATAGGGCTTAAAAGTATTCATTCCCTAGGGAGGAAACTGTCACAAATGATTGAGACACAAGAGTGTTTTTACTTCAAAATGTTCAACTCTTTTACATGTCTAGGAGCACCTCTTATATAGAAGAGTTTAGGGGCCACTATGGAAATAAAAGATACCTAAGGATGTCTCTACAAAAACCTAACCCTAGCTTCTAGAAACTAGGTCAAAATAAGGTTACAAAAATGAGAGACAAAAAAGCTAATTATGGTGTGTGCAAGGCTAATTTCATTCTAACACTAAAGGAGACCAAGAAGGTGTCTCATATGTCTCCAAAAATGACCAAAGTGTGCTAAAAACAAAGGTGTCCCATATATATATATATATATATATATATATATATATATATATATGTGTGTGTGTGTGTGTGTGTGTGTGTGTATATATGTGTGTGTGTATATATATATATATATATATAATACAATTGAAAGGATCACAAAAAGCAAAATTTTACACGTGTCATCTTCTAAGGCATTCTTTCATTTTAGAATTCAAAATTTTTTACCTCTTAAAGAAATATTTACACGTGTCTTCTCAACCACTCTTTCTCACTTTTTTCAAAAACTCTCTTCACTTTTCATCTCTCGAACCCTACCCTGTCTTTCGCACTCTCCATCTCTCTGCCGCCTCAAACCCTATCCACCTCTCTGCCGCCTCAAACTCTCTCCACCTCTCTTCCGCCTCAAACGCTCTCCACCTCTCTTCCGACTCAAATGCTCTTGACCTTTCTTCCGCCTCAAACGCTTTCCACCTCTCTTTCGTCTCAAACGCTTTCGACCTCTCTACTGCCTAAAACCCTATCGACGTCTCTGTCGACTCAAACCCTCTCCACTTCTTTGTCGCCTCAAACCCTACCATTTCTTTCTCATATCTTCTTCGAATCATACTTTCTATTTTGATCTCTTCACTTTTCATTTTGAAACCCTAAATTTTTCTTTTCTGAATCTCAATGATTGCAGCTTTGTTTACATTTCTTTTTTGTTTCTTCTAACTCAGGTTTTGGTTTTTTTTTGTTTGTGTACATTGTTTTTGTAGATTTTTTTTTGGTTTATGCCTTCACTAACAAAGAATAAGATACAAGAAGTCTTTACAGGAGGCAAGGCCGAGGTAGATACTCTAAGAAGATACCTTTATCATGACGAGGATTGCGGATTCTAGTTTTTGATGACAAGTAAGCGACCACTTCTTTCTTTCTGTGTGTAAAACATATCACAGAAATATTCTAAATATTATTATGATGTTTGATAAAATTACTTTTCTCCATCCAGGATGTAATTTGAGCTTTTATTCTTAATGTGTGTTGAAGTTTGATCTGATTGGACCTCAACTTTCAAGAAATGCAAAGATTTCAGGTTTATTTTTGTTTAAATGCATTCATAATTTCTGTGGCCAAGACCTGCATTTTCACAATTTCTTGCAGAAACTGTGGCCAACTTAACTAATAAGCAAATCATGTGAATTAGTTCTGAATATTGCATTGAGATAAGCAGAGTCCAAGAAGTAGTTGATAATGCTAACCAAATTTTAAAGGTAATAAAACTCAAAAGCAGATTCCATAGTTGAATTAAATTGATAATGGAATGCCTTTAATATGTTGTATTGATTTTTGTTATTGTTGTATTGTTGATTCAAAGATATAATTATAAGTTTGTTTTCACATGCATGACTTGTGTTTGTTGATTTCTTGGCACCATAATACTGTTTGAAAATTATTGTTTTGTGGCTTGTGTAATCTTTTATTGGTTTCTATTACCTGAGAAAGGTGCTTATTAATTGTAGAAGGAAATGCTTCACTATTAATGGATTTATCTTCATTTGTATATGCATTCAAGACAATAAATTAAAACTAGCAAACCTAAAGTGGGATTGGTTGTTTAGCATATAAATCTTACATTTATTCTCTGTTGTTTCTTTTTAGAGTATCAAGCTTATGTTTTACTCTAAAGCATATTGCAGTACAACATTCTATTATTTACATGTTTTGATGATTCACATGTTTTGATTAAACATGTCTTCCATTGTTATGGAGTTTAGATTGTTGCAAAGTTCAATTCTCATGAAGAGACGAAAAAGATTTTGTGATGACATTTTTATTTTGATGTTTTGTTTTTTTATGTGTCATTGTTGTTATACATTAAACACTGATTACATTGTTATGGAGTTTTTATAGTTGCTATTACTTTCCCTTCATTACAAAATTGACTTCTGATGAAGAGAGGTTATCACTTAAATCCAGTTAATTTTTTTTATATATGTTATTTTGGTGGTTTACTCAATTATGTATTTTTTTTACTTGTATTACTCAGATATGTTGATTTCAAACAAAGTTGACATTGTTGTATTAGGCAGTGTTGCAATTCCGAAAAAAAGGAAGCAATTTTATTCAAAAAAGATGGCCAGCTACTATGCTAATTTTCATGCTTCAGAAGTTCAAAGTAAGAACAAAAGTTCTCGATGGGATTGTATATCAGAATTAATAGATTAGACAAAATATGTCCATGCTATCATTTGCTTTTTCACTACACTTACATTGTAGCATAATAGTAAATATCATATGTCAATAATATTAAAATCACTTCTTCATATATCTTATATCTTTTTGTATAACTTTTTCTATACCGATAAAAATCAACATACTTTTACTAAATACACTCTTAATAGGTATTATTTTTGTACAATCTCTATAATTTGTTTGTTAAATTTAAATAATTATTTTGTAATTAATTGTTTGTTGACGTGATCTTTTTCGAAACGATTTTCTTATTTATATTATTTAAAAAATTTTAAATTGTCGTACCTTTCCACGATTTTTAACCTTATGTTTATTTTATTTTATGTAGGTTTTTTTATATCTTATGTTTCTCTATTGATATGCAAACATCAGGTCAGTTCTTTCCTTTTTCATCTACGTTACAACATTTATGTTACTGTTTCCATTAGGTGAGTTCTTTCCTTTTTCTTCTTTGTGTTGTTTTCATAATTTCCTTTTTTTCAAATGTTCAAACGACATCTTCATTTGAAATCAGATCTTTATTTCTTTTTTCCGATTATTTTTCAACCTTTTTGTTGTAGGTTTTCTTTTTGTACTGCTCTCTACCATTTTTCCTTTTCTTGCACAACATTGAGCCATGTGAAAAAGAGCTTTTGGTTTCTTCTGTGGTCTTTATATGTTTGGCAGTCACTTTTCCTAATTTTTACTCCATTTGGTTAACCAAAACCACAGTATACGTATGGTTTTAGTAAATATCTTTACTCATGTCAAAAAAGTGCTTTTGCTTTTCCCGATTTTTTCTAAATTTGTGAAACCAAAACCAGAGCATGCGTATGATGTTATTTATTATGTATGATCTTCCAATTTTAATTTTAATTTAATGTAAAATTCAAATTAAAATTCACTCATGTGTTTTTGTTTTGTACAAATACATGTCTCCAGACCTTCCTTCTTTCACTATTGTCTAATTTCCCCCATTCCTTACACCATGTCTTCATGAAGGATTGACCCCAACCAAGGATGAAGGCACATGCTTAAGAAGACTAAGCATGTTTAGAAAGGAAGTTCACTAATCCTTCATCCCTTTCATTTGTGTTTGTTATTTTTTATTCCTTAAGTTGACTTAGTTGAATCAACTTTAGTTGACTTGTTGAACTTTGACTAGGTTTGACTTGTTGACTATAGTTGACTTGACTTAAGCCAACATGCTAATCTATGTTTATTTGCTTTGTAGGTTAATTAGGAGTAAGAAACCAATGCTAGGTGGCGCATGGTGATTGGGGAGCATAAATCATGTGGAGGAGAGAGTAAAGCAAAGGCATAAAGCATAAAGTAAAAGGCATAAAACAAGTGTACCCATGTACCTTTGGTCTCCTTTGTTTTTAGCACACTTTGGCCACATTTTGGAGACATATGAGACACATTCTTTGTCTCCTTTGTGCTAGAACGAAATTAGCCTTGCACACACCATAGTTAGCTCTTTTGTCTCTCATTTTTTGTAACCTTATTTGACCTAGTTTCTAGAAGCTAGGGTTAGGTTTTTGTAGAGACATCCTTAGGTATCTTTTATTTTCTTAGAGGCCCCTAAACTCTTCTATATAACGGGTGCTCCTAGACATGTAAAAGGGTTGAACATTTTGAAGTAAAAACACTCTTGTGTCTCAACCATTTGTGAGAGTTTCCTCCCTTGGGAGTGAATACTTTTAAGACTTATCTTGCATAGCAAGTGGCGGCACACATCCACTCATCTTCAAGGTTGCCATGGCTTCTAACCTAGCCTTCTAGTGGCGTGCTTCTCACATTTTTACCATTTCTTTCCTTTCCATTTTATGTTTTCTTCTTCCTTTAATTGTTCTTGGTTTTCTATGGTTTATGTGCTTTCCATTTCCTTTTTATTTTGAATCAATCCATCATCTTCTTCTCTTGAGCTTTGTGAAAGGAACCTTCACATCTAGATAGCTTGCTATCTTAATGTCCAGTGGGGATTTCACTTAGCTTTCTTAATCAACTCACACCATATTCAATAATCTTAAAAAGAAACAAGATAATCCTTCATCATGTCTGTTGTCCAAAAACACACCCACTCCTTACAAGAACTCAACCCGAAGAAGGAAAGCTGGAATATCGTTGCAAGAGTGGTAAGGTTATGGTTTATTGAAGATTACACAAAAGGAAAATCTCCATTTTCCATGGAAATTGTTCTTCAAGACAAAGAGGTACCCTCCTAATACTATAAACGCATGTTATTTTCTTACTTTTCCTAATTTTTGTAGTTTTTTTTTTGAAGTTTCAATATGATTTTATTATGTGATTTATGAAACTGTTTGTGTAGGGTGTCCTAATCCATGCATATGTTAGACGCACATTGATATACAAATTTCAGACTAAAATCAAAGAGGATAAGGTTTACACCATTCAATCTTTTAGTGTTTCATGTAATGGTGGTTCTTATAGAACTACAAATCATGCCTATAAGATCAACTTCCAATTTGCAACTAAGGTCAATATGGTTGAAAGTACCTTAGTTCCGAAAACTAGAACTGCATACACCCCTTTTTCAACCATCAAAGCTGCTGGTTTTGACACAGATTACTTAGTTAGTAAGTATATTTTTGTTTTTTTTTCTTTGCGTTTAACTTTTCATTAATGTTTTTTTTTGTTATTGTTTCCTTTTTCTGTAGATGTCATTGGAATGTTTACTGGTGTTGGAACAGAGAGAGAGCTAGAGAAAGGTGGTAAGAAGACCAAAATGAATGTCATCCTTATTGAAGCTTATGGGTAAGCGGATGTTCTTCTTTACTGGTGTTCTTCTTTTTTATTGATTTCATCTGTTTCTCTTTTATCTGATGTTTAACATGCAATAGTTTGCGATTGGAGTGTACTTTATTTGGTCAATATGTTGATTTGTTAAAAGCATTTTTGGCCTCTGGAGAGGATCAACATGTTGTCATTGCTTTACATTATTGCAAAGTGAAGACCTTACAAGGTAACTAACTTTGATTGATTATTACAGTTGTATTAATTTTTTAAATTGTTTTTGACATGTTGTATTTTGTAGATAAAGTTTCTATTCAAAACTATATGAACTATACGAAGATAATTTTTAACTGTGATGTTGAAGATGCAACGAAGTTGAAAAAAATGTAAGTACATTTTACATGCTATTTATCTTTGTTTATAGATATATATATAAGATATTTTTTTGTAAGATGTGGGATAGTACTGAATCTCCTTCTCAACCTCTTACCCAACTTTGTCAGTCTTCTAAAGTTAGTTTAGAAGATGATTTCATTAAACTGCATCCTAGGAGTTCAATTGAAGGTCTCAAAGATTTTAAGCAGGTTCAAATATTTTTCTCTATGTTGCACATAAATATTTTTTGTTCATTACCGTTCATAGTTTTATTCATATTGTTGCATTATTTATTTTTCAGAAAGTACTTTTATAGTAAAGGCTACTATCAAACATGTGCTAGATCATGATGATGTGTGGTATACAACATGTATCTGGCACAAAGCAGTCTATCCTGATTCCAAAATGTTTTTTTGTGAAAAGTGTAACAAACATGTCATTAAGGTTACACCTAGGTAATATTATTAATCTTCAGAATTCAGATTTTATGAATATAATATTATAAAAAATTAATAATGTTCATAATGTCTTTAATGTTTTTTTTAGGTATAAACTTAAACTTAGTGTAATTGATGCTACGGATTCTACAACTTTTGTTGTATTTGATCGTGATGCAAGTGCAATGTTGAAGAAATCATGCTATGATATTCTTGACTTACAAGACAAGGTTAAGTTTCATATGTAATCAATTATGCTTATATTGTTGACATTTAACTTAAATGTTTTGTTTGATTTTCAAAGTAATTCAGAATACATATTTTCCTATTCTATATTTGGTACTTCTTTTCCAATTATTTAAATCATTATTGTTATCTACAGTAATGCTTTTTCATTAAGTTACATCATTTATATTTATACTTTTTTTAATAAAACACTATTGCTGGAGACTTGCCTAAAGAGTTTGCAGTCCTAATTAATAAGACCTATCTGTTCAAAGTTGAGTGCAAGAATGATTATAATAGCAAATTTGAACAATCATTCAGAGTTAAAAAAGTGTGCATGGATGAAAAAGTCATTGAAAGCTTTACTAATGTTGAAGTAAAGTCTTTGGTAAGATCTTATTTACTTCTTTTTACGTCTTATCTTATATTTGGCTTTAATTGTAATCTTATTTTAATTGGAAAAAAATTTTAGGATCTCTACTCTGCAAATGAAGAAGAAAGCAAAGTAAATGACCTAACAAATCAAATCTCATCTGATTCCATTGCAGAGGTAGTTGAAGATTACAATTTTACTTTTTTTGTAAAGCTTTGTATATGCTAACTTTTTGAAGTTTATTTTTAGGATTTGCTTATCAAATTCACAGAAGAATCAAATGATGTTGAGACTCTAAGTGATCATTTGAACACTATAGTATCAAGCCATGTTTCTGCAAAGGAATCGTTGAATAATAAAGTTGTAATTGATGTTGAAATTGATGAGTTAACCCGCAAAGAATCATCTCATCTGGACAATCTTCACTTGGCTACTCAACCACCTGTCCCAGCACTTAAAAGACATATTCGATCTATGGTTCAAGAAAATAAGAAGATTCCAGTGAAAATGTTGAATATCAAGATTGAAAAGTGATTTCTGTCATTTCAAACTAAAAATTGTAATAGACTTTATTTGGTGTTTTATGTTGGTTATGTTATTTTTTTGGAAAACATTTGCTGCTTTTAAGTATTTGTACTCATGACCAATATTTTTTGTTGTCCTTATGTTGTTATTTTGAAAACATTGACTTCAAGTATCTTTTTATTTAATTATGAACTACATTAAATATTGCTCAATTCTGAAAAGATTTCAAGCTTATTATTCTTAATTTTGTACTCTATGTTTACAGTCACAATTTGCTAGCTCAATCAAAGTGTGTTGATATTATTTTACATTGTCAACACCATAATCATGCTAGCTACACGAAAGGAAGTAAGTTGACCAGAGTTAATTCCTTGGGTTTTTTATTTGTGTATTGTGTTATAAAAATTTGTATCCTTTCAGTATTTGTGTACATTTTTTAAATATATTTCTAAAAAATATAGATACTTTTGTTGTCTATGGTTATTTTTAAACTTGAGTATATTTTGCTAGCTGAATGTCAAAGTGTTGATATTATTTTTTATGTTAAGTACATTATCATGCTAGCTACATGAAAGTGATTAACTTTTTATGTATCTGAAGATTTTTCAACTACATTATTGGTTTCGCAACATATAAAACTTATTTAATGTCTTAAAAACCATTCTAGCTTCATCAAATATTTTACACAATTCTCCTTTCAGTGATTGATTAATACATTTTACAATGAATATTGTAATTTCTGCTCATAATATATATATATATATATATATATATATATATATATATATATATTCAAATTTATTTTTTTATTGTCTTGCCTACAAAGAAACAAAAATTATTAAAATTTTAAAATTTATTTTATACCCAATGTACTGGCTTCGTTTTTAATCAACCAAGCAATAAACCTAAATAACTTTCCATGTAAAGAATCAAAGTTTATTTTTATTTTCTTAAGTTTTTCTTAAATTTCACAAAAAAACTTAATAACTTAATCATAAATTATCTTTTTTATTTTGTTAATGTAATGATTGTAAAGCCCAATTTTCTACCCTAAAGTTTTAAGGGCTACTTTTAAGCTGTTGGACCTAGGGGGCTGGCCCAAAGGATAAAACCACCCTAACTCTGCCCTAATTGTTTCACTGTGCACTTTCAGAACCCACTCCCTTGGTGCTTAGAGCCGCAGCCATCACTCCGCTAGGGTTCAGCCTTGAAGCTCCGTCACTCTTGTTCGAGCCAGTTTCGTTCCATGTAAGTTGCATCCCATTCCACACCTTCTTGTTTTAGCTCAGTTGCTTCGAGTCCTGACTAGAGTCGTACTAAGTATTTCGTGCCACTTTGTCGTTGTGTTTTCCAGTTCACCAAGCCGCCTTAGGAGTTGCTGCGCTTACTTGTTCGCACTAGGAACCCAACTGTTGGCCTTTTTCCAAGTAGGGAAGCTAAGGCCTTACTCATATAACCCGTTTTTCCATGTTGTTTGGCTGTTGTTTCTATTTTATGTGGTTGGTGTGATGCTATGTTGGTTTGGAACGCATGAATCTATTGTTTGGACTAGTATGTGTGGCTGTGGCAGGAAGACAGTGGCGAGACCTAATAATCTCGCCCAAGCGAGCTAGTCTCGCCTAGGCGAGATGGGCAGGGACTCGCCCAGAACCTTTTGCGCGAAAGAGTAGCTCAGGCGACCAGCTCAGCTTTTGAGCGAGCGAGCATCTCGCCAAGGCGAGAGGGGTCTCGCCTAAGCAAGATCCCGCGTGAGCTCTTGCTTCCTTTTTTGAGCCCTCGCCTAGGCGAACGGGGCTCGCCTAAGCGAGAGCCTCTCGCCTGAGCGAGGCCCTTCGACCTGAGCGAGGAGCTGGGCAAGACAGTGTGTTTATGTGGTTATTTCTGAAATTCCGAATTGATTTATGCTTGTTTGGGTGTTGATTATTCTGTTAAATGCATGAGACAATTCAATATGCATGAGTGATGTGGACCATGAATTATGAATGATGGATTTGGGTGTGAACCTTCGCATGTGAAAGGAATGAGGTGGTTGGTATCGAATTGACATGGCATTGGCATGAGATGCAATTCCACTATTTTGGTTGAGAATGATGAACTGGTATGAGTTCACTGGAAAAAGGAAAGGAATGGATTATGAATAACTAGTATGCGAGGTGTATGTATTAATTTGTATGATGAATTTCTTCTTGATTGGTTGAGCATGTTTAGTCCGTGTCAGTGCGTAAATCCTTAGGGTCTCTAAGTGAGACTTTCAGGGTCGTGCTTCAGTGGTGACGTAATTCCATGGCCCCTATTAGTGGGTGTCCATGGTGGTGCCCCATCTGTATAACTAGGTAAGGATTCAAGGTAAGGTTGCATCCTCACACTCTAAGGAGTCAGTTAGTCTCACCTAGAGCGGACTGACTCCTATGGTGAGAGTAGTAAGAGGCCTGAAATTCATTAAGGGCTAACCTTGTGGTGAGGGAAATTGATTCATTGTAACACTTGTAACACATAGCTCGGGGGTGACCAGAGGTATCCACCACAAGTGCAAGCATCCAATGAATCCGACCAGGTTATACGTATCTGGATGAGTCGAGTCGTGTCGTAGTGTAATGCCTGAAAAGTCATAACATGCTTGGTTGATTTGAGTGTATGATATTGTGAAATTATATATGATCTAATGGATGAAATCTTTTGTGCTCTAGCTTACCCTCCTTTTATTGTTGTGTGTTCTGCTGTGTGGTACTTTCTTTTGCGATGATCATCAACTTGTCGATGTGAGCAGATGCGAGGAACACCCGCGCGCAACAGCGAGGTGATGGTTCCGTTGCATAATCTGCATGGGCTGGTTTTTAGTTTCGTTATTGGGCTTTTCTTTAGGGCTAAGGCCCATGTACTTATTTGTCCTTGGATCTACATACTTTCTTTGTAAATTTTTTATCCAGTGTTCTTTTGGGCATCGTGGTGTGCCTTGGATTGTAAGGAGTTGAGTTTTAAACTCCAGGACTGCGCTATTATGTTATCTTTTTGTAACGTTTCCTTTAATTTTGTATATTAAATTAAATGGGGTGTTACGTTGATTACCCTTAGAAATTTTTAAAAAATTGTCTATTTTGTTTTCACGTTAAGTGCTTTAACTTTAAAGATTTTATTTTTAATTTAAATAACTTTAAATGAATGTTTATTTTTGTTATTTATAAATACAATAAATAAATAAATATATATATATATATATATATATATATATATATATATAATATTCACTTTTATTCATTATTTAATTAGTTATATGTTTTTCTTAATATTTTTTATTACTATTTGAACTTTTAATTATTATTTTTATTTTGTATTACTCTTTCAACTTTTGATTATTATTTTTATTTGTAAAAAATATACATATGACTTAAATATTTTATGAAAATTATTTATAGTTTATGAAAAATAATTTATAAATATTTTTAAATATTGTATTCCTTAATAGTTTATTGCTGTGAAAAAATTATGAAATGAAGAATCATATCTTGTAGTTATAATTTCAAAATAAGCGATATCTAAGTTACTGGATAGCTTAAATTTAGTTTTCAAAATCTTTTTTTCAATAATATATGATTTTTTTTATAAACGATTTTATTTTAATTAAAATCAATATAACCGTCTGTTTGCCTTATTATCCATCAAGTTTTTGGTTTATTATCAATCAAGGAAACAGAAAAGTCACTCCCCTGAACCTGCTTCCATGGATTCCTCTGTGAGTGTGGCTGCCAGAAAAACTTTAGGAAGGTTCACTACGTTTCATTTTGTTCATAATCAAGTACATTTACTTTACAAAAAGTTCAAAAAGTATGTTCTTTGTGAATTCTTTGTTGTTTGTTTTTTACAAAAGTTTAATTCGTAACACATTGCCTCTTCCATCCATCTTATTCGTTCAAAACCATGCATTTCTGTTTTGACTTTGTTGACAATCTTACTTATTCTCGATTTTCTTTCTAAAAATTTAAACTTTCTTCAATAATCTTTCAAAGGTCGACTTTTTCTTTTTGTTTTCCATGCTTCATGTATGTCAAACTATATTTTCTTTCATTATCCATGCATTTTTTTTACTTTTGTTGGAAATCTTACTTCTTATGTTCTTTTGTTATCAAAATGTCATCTTTCTTCAATAATTGTTCAAATCGATGACATATTCTTATTTTGATGAATTTTTGATGTATGTCGACATTTTTTTGCTTTCATAAGACAAGTTTTATTTTTACTTTGCTGCAAATCTTACCTACTATTTTTATTTTTCTAAAGATGGAAACTTTCTTCAATAATCGTTCAAATTAACGACTTTCTCTTTTTTTTTTTTGCATGTTTCATCTATCTCGATTTTTTTTTTGCTTACATCACCCATGCATTTTTTATTCCTTGATTGAAATCTTTTTGCTTTCATGATCAGTTTAATATTTGTCTTATTGATGTTTTTGACCCTTCTTTCTATTTTTTGTCTCATTAGGAGTTCGGTCATGTTGATCCAATATTTTTTGCTATGTTTGGTCAAGAATTAGGACTAGTTTGGCAGTTGGAAGATATTCAAGGGAATCAACATCAGTTAACTTTTAATATGGATGTGAATCATCCCGTGCTCACTGATGGTTGGTCTAGCCTAAGAGTTTTTTATAAATTGCAACATATCCATCAAATTTTATTTAGATATGTTGGCAACTCAACCTTCCAGATCACTGTATTCTCCAACATGTACAATATCGACTGTGCAGAAGTTTCTTTCAAACCTAATTCGGTTGCGAAAAAAACATCTTTTTAGAGTGAAATTGACAAAATCTCAATGAAAAGTCAGCCATCTGGTGAACTTTGTGATTTTATATTTTTGTTTTATATGTTATTTTGTTTATATATTTTTTTTGTTACTTATTTAGTTCTTTTTTCAGGACCTACAATCTGATTTTGCAGATTACGTTCAAAAACGTAGATTCAGGAGGTTGGGATTGCAGGGGCGTGACAACACTTTCATTGTTCAATGTAAGCTTGTGCTTCGTAATTCACCTAAGAAGTCAAGTAAGATTGGGAAGGGATGGAAGGACTTCTGCACATTCAATCGGTTGAAAGAAGGTGATATTCTTGTGTTTGTAGGTGACAAAAAATGACAAAGAAGAAGATCAAAGTCTACGTCAAAAAAAAATTCAATTTTTAATATTGCACTTTTTTTTTTCAGTTTACTTTTGATATTATGTATGGTTTTTCTAGAACTTTTAAAGTACTATGTTTTTATTTTGTTTGTAAGACTTTTACCATCCTAATTTTGTTGCTTCTAATAATTAGAAGCCATATCTATAACTATTTTACGTTAGTTAATTATGATCAACTTTAATATTTTAATTACTTTTATCCTTCAAAATCTATTAATAATACAATTCAAGGTAGCACAAAGTGCCAAAAATTCAAACAACCACGAAAAGCAAAATGGCAATTTTTAACTACAAATAGAAATCTTTTGGGCACTTGAAAATGTGACATCTGGCAAGTTTTCAAACTTACATGTGTCCAATTTTTTCAAACAATTCTTCATTTTGTTTACAAACCACCGTCTCCTTCTCATCCAACCACGTAAACCCTAGTCGTCCACTTCTTCATTCTCACTATATATTTTCAACCATCGTCTCATTCTCATTCCAACCACATAAACCCTAAATGTCCTAAAATTCCATTCTTATTTTCTTCCTCTAAACCTCAATCTCTTACTCTGGTTCATTGTCTCTTCTCATGAATCTCTCTCGATGTGTATGTCTATCTCTCTATTTTTTTTTCGTTGGTTTTTTTAGGTTTTTTTACCGTTCACTCTCTTCCATTACATTGTTGTATTGCAGAGTAAAGACACAGTAGATTGTTGTATTGCAGAGTAAAGACGCGATAGATTGTTGTATTTCAGAGTAAAGACGTAGTAATGGATATGGATTTCTCTCCTTTTTTTGCGTTCATTTTTTTGGGTTTTTCTTTACCATTCATTCTCTTCCATTAGATTGTTGTATTGCAGGGTAAAGACGCAGTAGTAGATCCAAATTTCTCTACTTTTTTTTTCGTTCATTTTTTTGGGTTTTTTTACCGTTCATTCTCTTCCATTAGATTGTTCTATTGCAGAGTAAAGACGTAGTAGTGGATCCAGATTGTTCAAAGCTACTACACTTAAATCAAGGTTATGCACATTTTTTTTATTTAACATGTTTTCTTATTCTTTCAATTTCTTGTGCGCAACAGGTTGAAGTTCGTTTTCTGTACGCATCATGCTCATTCGTTGTCTTGATTGCAGGTTTTTTTTTCATTTTTAGTCTCTACAACACTTCAAATCACAATGATTAGTTAAAGGTGAGGACAATGTTATGTTTAGGATGTAAAGATTTTATGTTTGAAATTATGTCGTTGAATTGCTAAGTGCGAGTGTTGTGCATTTAGGAGCAAGCTGTCCCGAAGAAGCGGCGAGGCATATTCAATCTTTCCATGAAGCATCGTTAAAAGTATGCGATCTGAAATATTTTAAGCCTGAAGTGGAACTGTTTCGAATGAAGAATTATGTTATTAATGTGAACTTTATAGGGTGTGCCCGATGGAGGAGATGATGTTGTAGGTTGTTCTAAGAGGAGATGGCAATCCTTTAGGTAGTGATCTAATTTTTTATATTTGATCTATGTTTTGGTGATATAGTTGATGCGTGATCTTTTGATTATTTTTACGGTACCATCCTTTTAGACTCACCAAAATAGTTTCTTCTACTGTTTGAGTTGTCATTGTTTTGTAAAAGTTGTTTTAAAATTTCACATAAGTACTACATCTGGGTAAAAGTGGTATGAATAATTTTATGGTTGCATAATGAAGGTTTATGACTATTCAAGGAATCAAAAGACAGGAATTCTGGTGGAAAGGTTGGCAGAATTTGATCTTAGTAACTATTTTTTATATTTGGAGTAGAAATATGATTTTTTTAATATCGCCCTTTCTGCATAAATATGATGATCATCCTGCAATAATGGTTGTTGGTGTGGTTGATGGAACTTCAGAAGCCATTTTCCATACTCTTATGTCTCTTGGCCCTTCAAGATCAAAGTAAGTTCATTAGTTGCATTGTGATATTCCAGCATTGTTTTATTAGCAAGACATTTATGTTTTATTAGCATTTCATCATCACAACATATTGGCATGTTACTTCTATCAAATTTTACTATATCATCATTGTTATTCTTAAGATTCGGTGATTGGATGTAGAAGGAATTATGACTTTACAACAAAATGAAAAGTGTATAAAAGCCAAGCAAATAAAAACCAGAGCAGAATTTTGTAACAAGATTGCGCAGAATTTTTAACTTGACATTGAGCATAGATCGTATCATTTTATGTCTAATGATCATGGATAGGCCTAGGTGAAATAGGTTTCTTCCATTGAAAAGAAAAAATTCAATGAACTGCAAATCAAAAACGTTTAATAGTACATGTTAAGTTATAGCATCATAGTAGTAAGCAATTTGATTATGATACAATTTTATAAACCAACATTGCTTTAGTAATTTATTTAGTATGGAAGTTGTTACTATTGTCCTTAAAACACATTAATTGTTGGATGGCCGGAGGGATTTGTGTTTCTACAAGGGGAATGTGGTGGAGCACTTGGATGGTCACACATACATTATTCACAAACAGCTATTTATTGATTGGTTACCTTGGTAAATATCCAAGCCTTTAGTGCCAATCATTTCCTGTGCACATCAGTTTATCACATTTTATTTTTATTTAACATGTTTTCTTATTCTTTCAATCTTGTGCGCATCAGTTTTTTAAATTTAATCTTCATTCCATATTTACTTGATTTTTATTTTTTAATTGTTATTTTATTTACTTTATCAAGTGGTTTTGATACGGTCAAATACTGTCTTTTGATGCTTGTAGTTCTTGGGATTACATTCTTTTTTTTAATGTATTGGTTCTTTCAAATTTTCAAATGTATTTATATATATATATATATATATATTATTTCTTTGTAATTTATAATTTAAATTGATAATTTATAATAATTTTTTTTTCATAAAAAGAAGTAATATATTTTTGTATTTTTTATATAAGTTGATATATTCTCACCAAATTTATGTCATAGACAAGGTATTATTAATTATTAGCATTTCTTTATGTATTGCTTCTTTACTCTTTATAAATATAAATATAAATATAATATATATATATATATATATATATATATATATATATATATATATATATATATAATGTAATATAATATATAAAAGAGCCTCTTCAATGAAATTTTGGTTTCGTGACTGATTTCATTTTTTATTCTTTTGATGTGATATGATTAGACATTCCATATGAGTACAAAGAAGAGGACCAAGCAAAAGGAGAGCATTATAGTCTAGGTGAATTCAGAGCGACAAAGCAAAACGAGAGTATTATAGTCCACGTGAATTCAGAGCTTAATAAGAAATGTAGTGTGGTACAAACCAAACTTAACAGTGGTGAGGAAAGTTTCTTTGATTGTAAAAGTTTCTATTATCATCAGAATTCGAGAGATTGAATCCTCTGTACTTTGTTCCCATATTAGTTGATGATAATGTAGTGATTTTAAACCCTTATGCAATATTTCTGGTAAGTCTAATGATAAGGACACTGGAAATAATGAGTACTCTATCTAATTTCACTTGAAAAACCACTAACATTTTTGGAGTTTCTTTTCAATCATTCATCTTACAGATTGGGTTTGATTAGGTTTGCTATTTTGTTATTCATCCAAATATAACTTCTTGAGAATCTTGACTTTGTTGTGGCAGTTTTGGCTATATTTCTTGCCATATTTTTTTTATTTAATATTCAACTTTGACTTCTAATATGTAAGTAGAATTTGATTGTGTGTAGCATTTTTTGACTCAAAGGTTTCGGTTGTTGTAATGATTTTTATATCTTTTAGCATTCTTACAGAATTTAAAGGTTGGAATGCAAAAAACCATTTTCCCTTTTCAAAGGAATAAATTAAATAACCACAAAAATATTGCAATTTAGTTTAATACAGCAAGATACAAAAAAGGAATACATAAAAAAAAATTAAGAAGAAAACATCTCCATATTGAGTACAATGTAGAAATAAATAATAGGAAACAATAAACTGATCAAGTTAATATGAAAATGCATGATAAAGGGTAATTGTTTGAGACATTAGTAGTGAGTGTGTGAGCATTCAGAGGGATGACAACCTCATATCTTTATTTTTTACAGATTTTTTTTATGATATGATAAATTTAAGGTTTTTCTTTTATAATTGTAGCTTCTTCCGAGTTTGTAGAACAATTAATAATTTTATTTTAATACTGATTTTAGTGAAAAGGAAGGTATTTAAACTCTCTCATTAATATTTAATTACATAATTTAATATTTAATTTAATTTTTAGTACTTTATTTTATATTGTGTACCTTTAAAATATAATTTTTTTTTTCAAAAATGAAATATTAATATATAATTTTGAAATGATTTATATTTGCTTTTGTTTAATAATAAGTATGGAAATACGAAAAAAATTAAAATAAAATAAAAGAGGGAAAATAAATCAAAAGAAATAATTTTTTATCGATTTTCACAGCATTAATATATAGTGTATGAAAATAATTAATATAATAAAATGTAAAAATATGAAAAGAATTAAAATAAAATAAAATAGGGAAAATAAATCAAAAGAAAAAGTTTCTTATCCGTTTTTACGAATAACATTAATATAAATTTCTATATACAAGAAATAATAAATAGTGACATTATAATTAATAAATACTAACGTTATAATTAATAAATAATAAATTTTATTATGTTTTGGTTTTATAAAAAATTGTGGTTACAAAATTAGGAAATTATGATTGTATTAAATTTTAATTGAAAATTTATGATGTATTGTAGCTGGATTTTAATTATATTATTTTTATTGAGAAATGAATTTTAGTTATATTAATATTTAATTTAATTAGGTGAAAGGTTGTTGTGTGACTTAGAATACATATAACAAAAGACAAAGACAATTCCTCTATAAAGTTGGACTTTATCTTCCTTGTCCCATATTCATTCATGGATAACTATATGTAATAGATTCTAGAGTGAAATAAAAAAAAAAGATTGGATTGAAAATACTAATTATGAATGAAAATGAAAATGTAACTAGCCACTACAACTACAAATGTGGTTTACAAATAAATATTTAAAAATATTTGATAAGAGGTATAGAAATTAATCTTATACTATTCTGGTTATTTGTCAATTATTGTATTGCATTCTTTTGTTTTTTTTTATCAAATTTTAAATTTAATAAAATTATATTGATTTTATATTGCAGATTATAATGGTCTTCTAACCCATGAAATCAATCATAAGTTTTGTATACATGTTTATAGCATGTACATATATAAATGTTCAAAAAGTTAAAACTTTATATTAGACAAAACAATGATTAGTACAATTAGTATTGTTATGATCTTGGATGTTTAGAACCTTTTGCATTCATTTATAAACATGATAAAATTAATATCACCTATTTTAAATCATATTTATCATTACTATTAATATTTATTTTTAATTTCTTAAATTTTTTTCCATTTACTATAAAAAAACAAAATTCATTCGTCTAAAAGATAATCCGTGCGTTGCATGGGTCATATGGTATCTAACAAAATAATTTGAACATATGGTATCTAACAAAATAATTTGTTAAACTCCATGAAAATTATTATAAAATGAAAACCATTTTTGTGGTATTGCCATCAGTGGCGGATCTTGCCCAATAATATTGGAAGAGCCAAAAAATATACTCAAAATTTATATTTTTAATTATTGTCACTATACAATAAAAATTAATACATAATTTAATATAATCGTAACTACAAAACAAATCACACATATCTAAAGTATTGTTTTTTCAGATTCTTGAACTCATCAATAATTAAATAAAAACTAAAATTTTCAGTTATTTCTTTTAATATAAATATGTAAACCTTTCTAAATAATTAATAGGAAATTTCTCATGTAACTCGTTGAACTTTAAGAAAAGGATATCTAATTGAACAATATGATCATTAGTATTATGTTTCAGAATATGTAAAAAATTGAATTAGTCTTATTTTCATCTTCACATACAGCCTTCCTTTTATCACTTTAAAACAATGAATCTATTATCTTATTCTTCATTAATATTTATCACAACCTAATAAAAGATTGAGAGTTCCTAAAAAAGATTAAAATAAAAAAATAAGTTATTACAATCTAATAAAAAAATGAGAGTTCCTAAAAAAATCATGATAATAAAGTCACATTTCAAAATTGGTTATGAAAAAACACATCATACATCACTTTTACTTCTATATTCATAAAAAATAAACATAAGACTCATGAGATAAAAGATAATGCTAACTATTAAACAAATATTTTAGGATCAAGTAAGACATGAGAATTTCCTTTTTTTTCTTCAACAGTGAAAGAAAACAAATGAAATAAAAAGAAAAAAAAAGTTTGTATCTAATTTTTTTTCGAAAGCGAAAAGAAAACATGTGAGAATAAAAGATAAATCTAATATGTAAAAAAGCTCAAAAAGAAAATAAAAGAGGATGTATCTTAATAAATATTTTTAATTTTTATTATATTTGAATTTATGTTTTATCATTTATTATTATTAAATGTTATACTTTATAAAAAAAATTAAAAAAATACCTAATTTAATAATCATCATTTTTTAATATAAACTAAATATAATTTAAACTTTTTAAAAAATATTAAAATTTTCTAAATTACATATAATATACAAAAATTTAAAAAATATTGGGGGCCAATGGCCACTCCCTGCACCTCAAAACATCCGCCACTGGTTGCCATGTCTTATCCACTTTCTTTGTAAGGCTCGTGCCCCTTTTTCTTAGGGCTGCCTTAACCAATGGGCCTTAGGGCTGGCCCAGAAAGGGAAAACAGACTTAGTCCGTCCCAAACCCTAACCTTGCTCATTTATCGTAAACAGAAGGCACACTTCCTTGAGCTGCTGCTACTGCTACCGTCTTCTGCTAGGGTTCCAACATTCAGATTCACGTTTAGCTTGGTCATTGTTCTGCTCACGTAAGTACCTTTTAATCCTTACCGTCTTTGTCTAGTGTAGCTTTCGTAGTCACAGTGAAAGCTCTATAATAACTGGTTTTTATCCACTGTTCCAGTTTGCGAGTCGGGTTCTAGAGCTGCTGTGCTCCTTGGTTCTGTGTCAAAGTCCTGTATGAAACCATTTCCAAGTAGGGAAGCTAAGACCTTGCTCATATGTCCCGTTTTCCTAGTTGTTTGGCTGTTGTTTCGAGTTTATGTGGTTGGTGTGATGCTATACTGATTTTGAATACATAAATCTGTCGTACGAATTTGTTATTGAGCTGGTACTAGGGACTGTTGCAGGAAAACTGTGGCGAGACCTACTAATCTCGCCCAAGCGAGCCAGTCTCGCCTAGGCGAGATGAGCAGGGACTCGTCCAAACCCTATTTCGCGAGAGGTCGCCCAGGCGACCCGCTCATCATTTTGAGCGAGCGAGTATCTCGCCCAGGTGAGAGGGGTCTCGCCTAAGCGAGATCCCGTGTGGTTTTCTTGATGCCCTTTCGAGCCCTCGCCTAGGCGAAGGGGGCTCGCCTGAGCGAGCAGGTCTCACCTGAGCGAGATCCTTCGGCCTAAGCGAGGTGCTAGGCGAGGCAGGGCGCTGTGTGATTGTTTTCTTGACTTGGTGGGTGAATGTATGCCTTGAATTTAAGTATTGTGATGAGAGTATGAGATAAATGAGTATGCTTGTGTGAGGTAAATCATGAATATTGAATAATGGGTTGGTACGATCTTAGCATGAAAATTGTATGAGATGATTCATGAAATTGAAATGATGAGTTTGGTATGAATTTGACATGAGATATGAAAGGGTTGATATCAATGTGGCATGGTAAAGATATAAGATGGAGTTCCATATTCTGGGTTAGAGAATAAGGAGTTGGTATGGCTTGGTTGAGATTACGAAGGCGATGAATCATGAGAAACTATATGAGATGTGTACCACACCTAACCGAACTCAATCAAATAAATAAGAAATACATCAAGGCAGCCAAATATTCAGCCTAGGCCGAGTAAATCTAACTCATACCGGACCTGTTCGACTTAACTATATAAATGATAAACCTCACGAACATGCCAGAGACAACCCAAGTACACGACCTGGGCCGCCATGGTCTCGAATTTAAATGAACAAAGGCTAAAATAACAACAAAATGGCCAACACGGATAGTACACGGCCAAGGACGACATCTGATAAGCCAAGAAATAAACGGATCAGATCGCCCTCGAAGACTTAGTAAGATGGAGGTCCCCGCGTTCGATAGACCTTGAGGGGCCTGGGTTTGAGCCCAGACCCACTCATAACCCAAGCTAGGGCCCAAACCAAGGCCCATCCCATTAGGTAAACGAACATCATTAATGCTCTATAAATATGCATGGACCCCACGAATTAAAGGTATGCATTCATTAATCACTAATTTGACTCTCAGAGAGCTTTGACTTACTTGAGCTTCGGAGACTCTTCTACAGGTAACCCCTCCTGGGTTCAAGCTGACATGTATCAACCAGGGAGAGACCAACTGAAGAGATAGCAGAGTACATGGTAAGGTGACACTTGTGCCTAACTCATCTTATTTGTTCTCTACAGGAACAAGATGTATGTATTTAATTGTGTGTATGCATGCTGAATATGTTTGGTTGATTAAGGAAGTTTGGTCCATGTCAGTGTGTAATTCCTTGGGATTCTCTAGGTGGGATTCCCAGGGTTGCGCTTCAGTGGTCGGGACGTAATTCCATGACCCTTGTTAGTGGGTGTCCATGGTGGTGCCCCATCTGTATAACTAGGTAAGGATTCAAGGTAAGGATTGCATCCTAACACTCTAAGGGGTCAGTTAGTCTCACTTAGAGCGGACTGACTCCTATGGTGAGAGTAGTAGGAGGCCTGAAATTCATTAAGGGCTAACCTTGTGGTGAGGGAAATTGATTCATTGAAACACTTGTAATACATAGCTCGGGGGTGAGCAGAGGTATCCACCACAAGTGCAAGCGTCCGCTGAATCCGACCATGGTTATATGTATCCGGATGAGTCGAGTCGTGTCATAGTGTATTGCCTGAACAGTCATAATATGCTTGGTTGATTTGAATGTATGGTATTGTGGAATTATATCTGATTTGATGGACGAACTCTTTTGTACTCTAGCTTACCCTACTTTCTTTGTTGTGTGATCTGCTGTGTGATACTCTCTTTTGCGATGATCATCAACTTGTTGGTGTGAGCAGATGCGAGGAACACCCGTAGGCAACAGGGGGTGGAGATTTCGCTGCATAGTCCGCGTGGACTAGTTTATTTTTCCGTACGAGTTTATCTAGGGTTGCGACCCACGTAATTATTCGTCCTTAGATTTATGTACTTTGGCTAATTTTTCATCTAGTTTTCTTTTGGGCATCGTGGTGTGCCATGGATTGTATGGAGTTGAGTTTAAAACTCCCAAACCACGCTTTTATGTTATCTTTCTCATAACGCTTCCTTTAATTTCGTATACTTAATTAAATGGGATGTTACATTCTTCATCTCGTGAAATTAAAATCATATCATGTTAGTATTACTAACAAATATACATAAGATACTAAATTATAGTTAAACATATAACAATATAATATTAGTTAATATGCAAAATATAAACTACTTACAACTACATTATATGCATTACTAAACATGAAAAATAATGAGTAGATTTGCTATGTTTTCTAGTGAACTCGTGTGCGCCCTTATCGACATTATTCCAACGAACTATGATGGTGGTTAGGCAAAATGCAAGTTCTAGTTGTGTGTGGCTTGGAGACAGGTTGAAGATGATGAGATATCTAACACCCCCTTCAGGATACTACTAAAATACTTAGAATTTTTTGTAAACACGAGAAATACTTTTCTTTATTTCATCAAAATAAACTTCCAATATAAAAGAATATCCAACGTCCATATTTCCACCTCAAAATATTTTTATGCAATTAGCTACAAAAGAAAAATAAGAAGAAAGGTTTAGCTCTCTTTGCCTAGATTTTCCAAGATTATGATAATCTTCTAAATCGTTCTTTCCATCCTAAAATCAACTTTTTGTTCTTCTATATCTTCTGTCCCGCCAAGGTGCATCCTAAAAGAAAATCTTATTTTTGAACCACCGTGTGCTTAAAACTAATACCCATTTTAAATTTCCCTTCTCACTATTCATCCACCTATACTATTTATTTACTTTCCCTAAAATTTCAACAGTCCCATAAAATCATGTTAATTTCAATTATCAGCTTAATGAAGTTTCATAAATCTCATTAATGGCAACTTTAACTCACTTGAAAAATATCCAAATTCATTGCTCTATACACCTTAACCTTTCAGTTTATATTTAAATTAAATATTCTTTATTGCACCGTTCAATTTCCCACGTCCTCATCCAAGTACATGTTGCAGACCACCCATACTTATCTTTACCAACATTTAGCAGCACCATGAATACAAGATAATGCACCATCCATCCAACGTAATTCACGTGATCAAATAAACACATACTTTTAATATTTTCTTAATATATAAAGAAAACCATATTAAATTTCTTAAAGCACTATACTGAGCATTGTAATTCTCACTCAAATATTCATGAAACCCAATACACATCAAATTGCTTTTCATGTAACATATAAGAATCCTAACATTACAACTTTAGTCCCCCCAACATCTCCTTTAAACACATCCAATTGCATGAAAAAAATAATAAATAAATTAAAAAGTGCTATAATAAAGTGTTGAACCCAATATCCTCTATGACAAACATTTGAACTATAACACCACTTTGGTTTTTATAACAACTTAATACTATTAATACCATGTATTCAAAATCGCCAACAACATATTAAAATTTTGATTAAACTTAATAAGTGTTCTAAGATAAAATTGAATCCAAGATATCTTATACTAAGCTCTAGCCAACTATGCCATTACAATTAACATGCCATTTATTTATTTTATCAAATAAAATATTTTTCCTATGTCTTACAAGGTGGCAGCTTGTGGTTGGAGCAAATGTATGTGCAAGGATTGATTACATGGCGTGATTTGGTTGGACATTATAGTGAGTGAAGGATAATGGATGTGTGGCAATCTATTATTGGGTATGGTTTTGTGAAAGGTAGGAGGGGTGAAAGTTAGAAAAATATGGGTGTAGGAGTAGGTTTTGTGTGCCCATTGAAAAAAAGGAGTGTATTAGTAAAAGCTAGGGGTGTATTCAGCTCCTTGTATACTTCTTTCCAAAATTTACTAATTTTGACTTTATTTAGTAACTTGGAACAATTTAATTTCACACCTTTAAAGAACCAAATTTAACTTCAGCTGCATCAACAAATTATAGAATATCCAAGAATAGTGTATACAACTATTAAACATTTTTTAAACCATTTTTATCACACAAGCTCAAATAGCCTAATTATCATAAATTTTAATTAAATTAATCTTTTAAGCACAAAATCAATTAAAATTTCATTATTAAAGACTAAATGAGTGCAAAAATATACAGACACCCCCACTTATCCTTTTGCACTCTCGGGAAAAATTAAGTAATTTAAAAACTTTGTTTTCTAGATTATTTTATTTCATATCTACATTAAATCAAAGGAATCAACATAATCAATCTTCTAGAAATCAGTTTGTCATGCTCACACACCTGGAAAAGTTATAGTTTTCACACATGGGTTAATATTTAGAATTCACAAGACAATCAAATATGAAAGATATCACTCAATTTTAAAATGTATGTTTTCTCACCAAAATTTGCTTAAGTGTTTTGGCTTGTGTTTTCACTTAAAATATCAACGCAAGTAAACACTCAGGACATTTAACAAGACTCTAATATTCACAAACTTTCAGAAAACATGCAATAAAAAATCATGAAGACTTTTCACATGTTATAGCGGGGCCTAGGCAAAGATAACCAATTTTTTTAAGATTTTGGGGATTTTGAAATCAAAATATCGAAATAATTATGGAGCATAATTTCAAAAACAACTGTTTTTTGTTTGTTGTTCCTTTAGAGAAAGCAATTATTTTTCCTTTTTCTATTTTCGAAACTCTTTTCATCATTTTTTTTCCTTCCTTTTTTTTTCCATTTTTATTAATTTGTGGGTGAGGTACTCACCCACACACTTTATTCCTCAAACAATCTTAACATAATCCACTAGCTCATTCTTTTTCCCTAAGGTAAGGAAAAACATGGTCTTTTTCTTTTTAAGTTTTAGCAAAATTCTTAAAACAAGAAAAGGAGATTTGAGGCTTAAAGGGGTTATCAATTTATTGATATCAGGTGGGCCTATTTAGCCAAGTAGCTAAAAATAAGAAATGCCTCAATCACATCAAATCATACATCACCTAGGATGCAAAACAAAAACACATATTTTTCAAAATTTTATAAAAAAATTATTAAAATTAAAGACATAAAACAAATATGCTTGCAATTTAATTTTCTTATCAACAATGCTATCAAATGAATTTGAATCTAACCTTTTTTTTTTTCCTTTTGAAGCAACTTTTCTTCTTTCTCTACAGCCATGTCAACTAAAATCACCACTGGAAATCTATTTTCATTATTCATAATCAATAAACTTGATGTGTGGAAGGTGTGGCTTTAACTTAATTTCAGCATCATCGGGTGCATTTGGATAGTTAACCAGATTGTCAATAATCCTCATAATCTCATCTTGTGAGCAAAAATTTACACTTGAAGAAGTTGACTCTACTGCTCTATCATTAACCAAGTCAATAATGCTAGTTTTGAAATGGTTAAAAAGCCAAGAAGGGGGGATTGAATTGGCTAGTTAAAAATTTAGGCTATCTTTGCAAGCAAAAAACCACCTTTAATTGAATCAAATAGATCACCAAGTTAGGATGCAAACAGTACTGAACTGTACTCTTTCAACCGATCAAAAACATAGTTAATCGATTGATTTTACTAAACAGATTCTGTTCTGGTATATTCAACCGATTGAAAGAGGAAAACAGTCGACTGAAATATTGGGAAAAATGCAGAAATGCAAATTTGAATTTTAAACCAAGAACAATGCACAAGAATGATCAAGATAGATTCCAAATGATTATGTAAACATGCTCAATGCTACAAATGCTATGAAAACGTGCAAGAACATGAAAAAGATGATTAAAGCACAAGTTCTTTAAACTTTAAAATGAAAATGCAAGAGAGAAAGGTTAGAGAAGAGAGGACACCACAATATTTTTATACTGGTTCACTCAAACCTGAGCTACATCCAGTTTGTCAAGGCAACCTTAGCTTGACTTTGCACTATTTCAAAAGTTTTACAAAGTATCCACTCTTACACTTCCAAAATATGCAAAACACCTCAAAAGACTCTTGAATCACACAAGAATCACACCAGCACTGCAAGAACCCTCTTGCAGACCTGGAAAACCACCAGGCACACATACAAAGCTTGAGAAAGATCAAACCTCAGTGGTAGCTGATGAGTCATTATTTTCTTCCATTCCACTAGCCTTTGTGTACCCATTCGACAGTTGATTAGTGCTTAATTGTTCATCTTTAGAGTCTGGGCTTTATTGGGTCACTGTTCCGAATTTGGACTAATTTCACATTATTTGGGCTAATTTTTGTTTTTAATTATTTTTAGGTATTTGGGTGAAGCAATTTTGGAGCTTGGACATCAATATTCAGTTGAAGAGTTGCCACATCATCGCCACATCATTTCCATGTCATTTCCACATCATCAGAGTGAATAAGCCAACATTTGAGGCCTAGAGTGGCATTTTTTTAATTCTGCAGCTCATAAGTTTTGGAAATACTAGTGGCAAAGGGTGAGGTGACCACGAGTTTTAGGTCTGCATGAAGGCACCAACCGCACAATATCATCTTCTACCTTTCTCCAACCTCCATTTTCGTTCTCCAAGCTTCCATGGAGGCGCCCCTTGCGATTTTTCACGTTTTTGGCTCATTTTTTTTACCGTTTTTATGCATATTTGACAGCACCCATTGAGGGTTTTACGTTTTGAATTTGTTTTCTTGCTTGGGCAACTCGTTTTGTAATTTCATTGAGTTGGAACAATACCCATTCATGGGGTTTTCGCATTTATATATCATAGCACCGTTTTACATTCCATTAGAGCTTTGAAATCTCTCTTTTTGTTCTTATTTTGCATTTTCAGAATTCGAAAGTTAGGGATTTTGGTTCTATTTTTGTGATTCCAGAATTGTGGTGTCTAATTGCTCATTTCCATGTCTAGCTAAATTCGTGTATTGACTCCTTGATGAAAAATGCAATGAAGCTTTGAGGTTGTGCTTGCTTGTGATATCTGCCATGTCTCTTTGTTCTAATTCGGGAATGCATTGTGATGAATCTGTTTGTGCTTAATTTACAGAGTAATTGCATGTGTTTGGGTTAAGTTATGTTCATGCTTAATTTATGTAACTTGGTTGTCACGAATTTAAGGATATGTGCATTGCTTAATTGCATAATGAAGCTAGATTGTAATTTTCGCTTAGTGGATTATTAACTAGTGGATTGAGAGAATGCAGGGGTGTTAATTTGATGGCCTATGATAAGTGAAATTGTGTTTGAATCAAGGATGTCAATACGGTTTTAATCACTCTTTGCATTCAATTTAATCTGTTGATTAACATTCTGAATTTGTCTGCCAAACCCCCCATGTGTTATTGTTGTGTTCATCTGGAAATTGAAGCTTTGAATGAAAATATTTGTCGCTGAGAGATGACTTGGTTCACTTTCACATACTACATTTAATATGTTTTAATTTGGTGGGGTACGGCCTCTATCAGTAGCACATCCCATCCTACCACAAATCACTTTCTCCAAGCTTCAAACCAAGCCAAAAGCTCAAAGAATTGATCCAAGATCAATAAACCACTGCTGCAAACTGTATGATCATGAAGGAGAGAGTTTCCACAAGTTTCCAGAACAAAATCGTGCTCTAAAGTGATAAACTTACCTCTCTTTTGAAAATCACAGCTTTTATAGTCAAACTGTTATGAAATTCAACAGGTTGATTTTCAAATCAATCGGTTGATTTCACTTGACTTAAGTGAAATCAGTAGATTAAAAACTAAATCAACTAATTGAATGTGTTGTAGTTTAAGACTACTGCAGGAAACCTTTTAACCTATTGAAAAACCATTCAACAGACTAAAAGAGACATTTTAACCTGTTGAAAAACTATTCAACAGATTAAAAGACACACCTAAGACCAAAAACATCTAATTAATGCTATAAGGTCTACAACATGAATTACAAACTTAAAATACACTTTCTAAATGATATAATTACATGGAGAGCACACGTTCTAACCTTGATCAACATGAGTATCATCAAATCTCTTTTCTTTCATCAATGTAGGCTTCATTCCAATTGTAATGGCTTCAAGATAGTTCAAAAGAGCTTCATTCAATCTTCAAGAAGCAAACCACCTTGGCTTCTCATGTCAACAATCTGCCCCTGATTTGATGAAGCCAACCTCTATTTCCTTTCATCTATTTTCTTCTATCTTCCATTGCAAAATGCTTCCATTTGTTGGATACCAATTGATGAAGTGATACCTTAGCTTGAAGCTTGTGAACCTCAAAAACATTTTACAGTAGCAATACACACAAGCTAGCAAGTATACAAATGTGATCATGCTCCCCCTATCAATAATATGGGTTCAAATTCAGATTTGATTATTGATTCCAATTTTAAAGTTTAGTTCAATGCTTAGTTTCTAATTTTCCAATTTTTCTCCCCCTTTGGATTCATCAAACAAAACAAATGCATAGAGATAATAAGCATTGCATATCATTTCTTTAATACTAGAAGGGAATACAACCAACAGAAACAAAAATCAGAAAACAAATGCATAAAGATGATACAATCAACTGAAAAAGACAGAACTCAAACTGAAAAATCACAAACACATGATGCAATGCATGATCCTAAACAACCACCACACTCAGTCATCCTGAGGATCATTTCTGGTCTGGAATAGTGGAGCATATCATGGATTTCATGGATTTGGCAATCCAATGCATTGAATCTCTCATTGCAAAAGTTGTGATGTGCATATTGGGACACATTGAGCTCATGCAGCTAGTTCAGCATCATCCTCTCAAAATGTGAGTACACAGGGCCTCTATCCTCTAGAGGGTTGTAGGGAATCAAGTCCATAGGTCAAGCAGTTGGTTCTTCCTCTTGATTTGCACCACTTGGACCAACTTCATGGTCATGTGCACCACCAAGAACAACTCCAGCAGTTGTCCATCCATTTCCCACCTTGAGAAAGCCCATTTTGTGCAGATTTTGGTTAGAGGTATGGTTCAATAGTCCAGTTGACTCCTCTAGTTCATCCTCTACATCAATTCTAAAGTATTCAATGAATTTAGACATCAAAACCACATATGGCAACCTAAAATCCGTGAGCCTCTTGGCCTTGAGCATGTGATCACGAATCACATAGATCCAATCCACTTGGATGCTGTTTTGAATGCAGTACATGAGTATCAAATCTCCCTCATTCAATGTTGAATGGTTGCTACCATGTGGAACTATGATTTTTGTGACTATCATAGCAATAAGCCTTTGATCCACCTTGAGACCACCAACATAGAAGTGTTTGATTTCAGCAATAGGTTTTCTCAAGCATTGGCCATAGTATTGCATCTTGTTGAATTTAGGAACAACCCCTGTTTCACCTTTCCTCACTTGCACACCTCTTGATTTGATTCCAACCACATCTTTCCAAGCTCTCTTGTTGATCTCCATTCGAACACCCTTGATGCTGGACAGGAGGACATCATCTTTGAACTCCAAGTTGGTGAAAAACACCTTCACCAAGTCTGGATAGATTTTCCATGAAAGTTCAAGGAAGGACTTCAACTTTTGACGCTTTAGTTGTTGGAATAGGCTCTCAAAGCCTTCAGCCCTTAGCCAAGAGAACCTCAACACCTTAGCAGTGTTGATCTGCTTCCTATTCATTTCAATGAGGAACACTTGAATATTGTCCTCATGATCCTCAAACCATGCTTCAATTCTTCAATGTGTTTTTATGAGTGAATCAATCAGTTCAGATCATGTGAGCTGCATGCACCTTGGAATTGTACAATAGAATGCTTTTTGGTCAAACATATCTGTAAAGGTAACACATGGCTGATGAAATGGGCAGTTAAGAGCAGATAGTACTTGACAAAAAGATGCTTTCTTTGACTGAGTCAGCTTAACAATTCAATTCGTGAGTAAATGCACAGTTTAAGTAAAATCAACACGTTGAATCTGGTTAAGTGAAATCCACTGACTGATTTTGAAAATCAGTCAATTGAAAATCGTAAAATTGAACTTTATTTTTCCAGATTCAGTTTTAAGGAAATCAACATACTGAATTGTGCAAACAACAAATGGAAAATCATATCATATCAACATTTCATCATTTAGTGGCAGTTTAAGTGGAATAAACATGTTGAAATATAGAATCAACAGGTTGACAGATCATGTTTTTGCAAACAGAGGCAGATTTAAGTGAAATCAACACGTTGAATGCAAAATCAACAAGTTGAATATGATAGTTTTCAACTTTTGCATACAGCAGCAAATTTTTATGAAACCAGTATATGAGTACATAAGATTAACATGCTACAAATACAACAGACCACATTCTTGATGTCTAATATTCCTAGTTCAGTCCTTGGCTTGTTAAACCTATCTCTAGCCAATGGTTTTGTAAACAAATCCGCCAATTGATTTTCAGTTTTAACAAATTTGATTTCATAATCTCCCTTCTGAACATGATCACGAATGAAATGATGTCTAATCTCTATATGCTTGGTTTTAGAATGTTGTATTGGATTCTTGGTTAAGTTGATTGCACTAGTATTATCACAATACAAAGGTACCTTGCTTAGCCTTACACCATAGTCCAAAAGTTGATGTTTCAACCATATGATTTGTGCACAACCATGTCCAGCAGCAATATATTCAACTTCAGCTGTGGAAAGTGCCACACAAGCTTGCTTTTTGCTATTCCATGAGATTAGACTAATCCAAGCAAATAGCAAGTACCACTTGTGCTTTTCCTATCCAATTTGCACCTTGCATAGTCCGAATCTGAAAAGCCACTAAGATTTATGTTAGAATCACATGGATACCATAAACAAACATTGGTTGTTCCTTTAAGGTACTTTGGAATCCTTTTTGCAGCCTTAAAGTGTGATTCCTTTGGATTTGCTTGAAACCTAGCACATAAGCATACTTCAAACTGAATATATGGCCTTCTTACTGTTAAATAGAGCAAAGACCCAATCAACCCTCTATATTTGGTTGAATCCACTGGTTGGCCAGCCTCATATGCATCCATAAGACAATTTGTTGCAATTGGAGTGGCAGCTTCCTTGCAATCCTCCATTTTGAACTTTTTCAACAAGTCAGAACAGTATTTTGATTGATTTAAAAATGTTCCATGCTTGAGTTGCTTGACTTGCAACATTAGAAAGTAGGTAAGCTCACCCATCATGGACATCTCAAATTCTCCCTGCATAGCTGCAACAAACTCTTCACACAATGTGTTGTTATTTGAACCAAAGATGATATCATCAACATACACTTGAACAAGTATAACATCATTATCATGTTTTCTAATGAAGAGTGTTTTATCCACTGCACCTCTAGCATAACCTTTTGATAAGAGAAAATTGCTTAGTCTTTCATACCATTGCCTTGGTGCTTATTTCAAACCATATAAGACGTTTTTCAATTTGAAAACACGGTTAGGATAGAGATTGATGAAGGATTATCTTGTTCCTTTTTAAGATTATTGAATATGGTGTGAGTTGATTAAGAAAGCTAAGTGAAATCCCCACTGGACATTAAGATAGCAAGCTATCTAGATGTGAAGGTTCCTTTCACAAAGCTCAAGAGAAGAAGATGATGGATTGATTCAAAACAAAAAGGAAATGGAAAGCACATAAACCATAGAAAACCAAGAACAATTAAAGGAAGAAGAAAACATAAAATGGAAAGGAAAGGAATGGTAAAAATGTGAGAAGCACGCCACTACAAGGCTAGGCTAGAAGCCATGGCAACCTTGAAGATGAGTGGATGTGTGCCGCCACTTGTTATGCAAGATAAGGCTTAAAAGTATTCACTCCCAAGGGAGGAAACTCTCACAAATGGTTGAGACACAAGAGTGTTTTAACTTCAAAAGTTCAACCCTTTTACATGTCTAGGAGCACCCCTTATATAGAAGAGTTTAGGGGCCTCTAAGCAAATAAAAGATACCTAAAGATGTCTCTACAAAAACCTAACCCTAGCTTCTAGAAACTAGGTCAAATAAGGTTACAAAAAATGAGAGAGAAAAGAGCTAGCTATGGTGTGTGCAAGGCTAATTTCGTTCTAGCACAAAAGGAGACAAAGAATGTGTCTCATATGTCTCCAAAATGTGGCCAAAGTGTACTAAAAACAAAGGAAACAAAAGGTACATAGGTACACTTGTTTTATGCCTTTTACTTTATGCTTTATGCCTTTGCTTTAGTCTCTCCTCCACATCATTTATGCTCCCCAATCACCATGCGCCACCGAGCATTGCTTTCTTACTCCTAATTAACCTACAAAGCAAATAAACATAGATTAGCATGTTGGCTTAAGTCAAGTCAACTATAGTCAACAAGTCAAACCTAGTCAAAGGTCAACAAGTCAACTAAAGTTGATTCAACTAAGTCAACTTAGGGTATCAAAAATAACAAACACAAATGAAAGGCATGAAGGATTAGTGAACTTCCTTTCTAAACATGCTTAGTCTTCTTAAGCATGTGCCTCCATCCTTGGTTGGGGCCAATCCTTCATTATCCTCCCCTCCTTGGAGAGAATTTGACCACAAATTCTTTGAGCCTTTGTAGATGGAGCTTGACTTGATTTGGGGGAGGATTTTCGCCTCCCTTTTATGAGCTCTTGTTCCATCCTTTCTAAGGGTATTACCCCTATCTTTGGTTAGGCCATCTTTATTTTCTAGACTACTCTTCCTCTCTTTCTTGTGCTTTGGGCCTTACTTTTTGGCTTGGGAAGGGAAGGAAAGGTGATGCACATCTTGCTTTGGAAGAATTTTTTTGTAGGCAAGTAACACCTTAGTGAAAGCTTGCCCCTTTTCTTTTTCTTCTTTATCTTTTCTCATTATATTTCTATCCTTTTTAACTTCTTGAGGTGATAGAGGTTGTAAAATGGTCTTTTTCCCATTTTTGAAGAAAATGTATTGGTTGGTATAACCATCATGTAAAGTTTGTTTATCAAATTGCCATGGCCTACCTAGTAAGATATGTGTGACTTCCATGGGAACAACATCACATAGCACCTCATCTTTGTAGCTTCCTATAGAGAAGTTAATTAGGACTTGTTTATTGACATCTATTTCTCCCTCTTTACTTATCCAAGCAAGCTTGTAGGGCTTAGCATGAGGAATGGTCTCTAAGCTAAGCTTTTCCACCAACCTTGTGCTAGCTACATTGGTACTACTTCCTCCATCAATAATTAGAGAGCAAACCCATTTGTTAATTTTGCATAGATTGAAAAATGTTTTCTCTTTGAGTTGGCTCAAGCTCACTTTGATCTTGACCTATCATACGCCTTAATAACATAGGGTCTTTCTAAAAAAATTTAGTTTTACTAGAGGAAGAAGATTCTTTTGAAAGAGAATGGGGAGATGAGTGTTCACTTTCAACATCATTACTCTTCTTTAAGATCATGGTCCTTTTGGTTAAGCAATTTAAAGCAATGTGATTATAACCCAAACATTTAAAACATTTAATGGAACTTGATCTTTGAGAAGTGGAATGGTGAATGTGATCACTTGGTGACTTACTTTTACTTGGTGGTTCTTGATGAGAGTTAGAAGGGAATTTATCATGTTTCTTTTTATCATTTCCCTTCCATGAGTGACTAGAGTAGTGGTTGGGTGAGTAACTCTTCTTTGCCCTTCTTTTTCTTTTCAATTGAATTTCAATCCCAAGGGCAAGTGTGAAAACATTTTCAATAGTGGAGTACTCATACAACTCTACTTGGTCTTTTATGTCTCTCCTAAGACCACTCACAAATCTTTTTATTTTCTCTTGGTTAGTTTCTTTTATTTCAACCCTACGCATTTGGGACTCTAATTCTTGAAAGTATTCACTCACACTCATAGGACCTTGGTGAAGCCTTTGGAACTTCAAAATAAGTTCCTTCCTATAGGAGGGAGGAACAAATCTAGCGCACATAAGAGTTTTAATGTCCATCCAAGAAGCCGCGGGTGGCCCTTTGTCATAATTCTTACAAACTTTATGCCACCAAGTATTGGCATACTCCAAAAATCCTAAAACTACTAGATCAACTTGTGCTTGATCCTTTACATGATTTTCAATGAAAATTTGATCAACTTTAGCTTCCCAATCAAGGAAGATTTTGGGATCACTTCCACCATAGAACTTAGGAATCTTTGGAGTTTGCTTCTCTTGTGATGGGTTGCGCCTAGAATGCTCTCTTTTCCTAGGCTCTCTTTCTTTCTCCCTAGCTTCAAGCCTTTGAATGTGCTCTTGGATTCTGAGGTCACTTTGCTCCTTGTCTTTTCTCAATTATTCAAAGGCCTCCTTCCTAGACAACTCCAAATCCCGAAGCAATCTCATCAATGTATTGTTTTTTTTTTTGTGTAGGTGCATTTGATGAACTTGCCATGATTCCTACAACAAAAACACTCAAATCCGAGACAAAATAAATGGATTAGAGGTTAGAAAACATGAAAACCGAGACCAAATCCAACCCAAAATGTAACCCAAGTGTTTAGATCACTCTCCCAAAGTAACAAGGCAAGGCTAGCAATCAAAATTCACCAAAGAAGTGAAGCAAACACTTTTAAAAACTTGTTCAAAACCTTTCAAATGCAATACAAGTGATTCGGCCACAACATCCCAAGAGTTTTTCAAGAAAAGAAAACTACTAAGACAAAACAAAGAACACCTAATGACAAGCAAGAAAAGCACAGAAACAAGGAAAGCTAAACTCTAAAGAAGAAAAGTTTGAGACAAAACTTTTAACAAGACTAAAACACGAAAAGCACATTTTAAATACTCTATGGAAAACACTTGACAAACATCTTCAAGTCTTAAATCATGCATACACCAAAAAAGATCATAACCAAGTGATGAGTACGTATTTTTGCCCTCATTTAATGTTTAATTCTGGGTATTTAATTGAATTTATGTGCCTAAAGAGTGATTTAATTGATAATTTTGATAATTAGGTTGTTTGAGCTTGTGTGATAAAAATGTCTTAAAAAGTGATTTTTAGCTGCATAAATTATTTTTGGATATTTTAACGTTTGTTGATGCAGCTGAAGTTAAGTTTTAAGCTCATTTAGAGGTGTGGAAATAAATTGATTAAAGCTTCATGACACCTTAAAGATAAATCAAAGAATAAGAAATTATCAAAAGCACAAAAATTCAGGCCAAACATTACATGAAGACGGCAAGAAAAGCTTGAAAAAGTGAAGAAGTTTGGCTAAACCAAGAAGAGAGGAAAGAAAAATTGGACCTTGCGATTTTCTTTATCTTTATGATAGAAGATAATTTGGGAAAATATATCTTTAGATATTTTATTTGATATTTTTAAATAATTATCTTATTTAATTATATCATAAAATATTAAAAGATAATAACTACCTAATCTTTTTAAATATGACAAGATCTTCTTGAATCTTTTTAGTTCCACAACAAACAAATATATCTTGAAGATATTGGATTATTTAGAAGATAATTTAAGGAGATTGCAAAGGGTTGATTTGGAAAATTAATACAAATATTAATTGGTGATAATTTATCATATATCTTTAAGTAATTAATTAATTTAATTATATTAGATATTGATATTATCAACCAATTATATTTGTCAAATAGTCTATATCTCTCCAAGTATTTTTAAATATTTATATTTATCTTTATTTCAAAAGATATTTGAGAGATTTTAGCAACAGAAAAGCCCAGTCCAATTCCTATATAAAGAGACCAAGGGAGAAGTAGAAAATAAGTTCGGCACTTCGGAATTTAGGAACCCTTAGGGGGACCTAATTTCTTTCTCTCTCTTTTCTTCTCTCTATTCTTCTTTTATGCTTATTTTGTATTCCATGGATTGCTAAACTTCTTGGGTTGATTCCATTGTAATTTCATTATGGATTCTGAGGTTAGAATGAAATAATTTCTTTGTTCTTTTTATTATTGTTGAGGTTTTAATTCATCTATGTCTTTTATCTTTGAATCTCGTAAAAAGTAATGATTTTAAATCTATATGCACGTTGATCATATGAGTTCAAGGGTTTTTAAATTAATCGAGACTTTACTTTGATTAATTAAGCTTTTTATTTGGTGAGGAGATAAAAGAATAGACATGATTAGGCATAGTAAATTTGATTGAGACTGTACTTTGGTTGAATTTACTGTGGATAATCTAAAAGTTCTCACTTTTAATTGAGACTGTACTTTGGTTAAAAGTGAGAACGCCAACAAATTAATTGAGACTTTACATTGATTAATTTGTAAATCTACAATAATAATTAATCGAGCAATAATCTTTAGATAACCGATGATGAATCTATTTTGAAAAAGCAATGGAATCAATCTATTTTGTTTACTATTGTTTTTATTTCTTTTTATCTTTTAAATTTTATTTCTATCTGTGTTTATCTTAATCCCCATATTTTTATTATTTTATTTGACTAACTCTTTTGTATAGAATTTATAAGAACTAATTTGTTAAAAATCAATTCCGTGTTCGTTGGGAGACGACTTTGGGTTACTTTACCCTTTCTATTTTGTTGACTACTTTCTTAATAATACTGAAGTTGTTATAGATAAGTAGTATTAATTTGATCGCGTCAACGACAGCGTTATCACCAAGTTAAAGCATGGAACTAATTAGCCAATATCACCCAATTCTCAAGTATGAAAAACTAGTAGCATAACACCTAGTGAAAAACACACTTTTAGTTCACCAAGGAGCAAGGTTGCTCTCGGTTTTTAGGCAAAAATTGGTGTAAAATTTTCTTCTTTCCACAACTAGTTACATAAAATGGTGAGAAAGAGTTTTAGGTGGCTTGGACACTTAGTTCCTCAAGTTTAGGCCAAAATCAATTTCATGGAGCATACATCAAGCAAGACATAAAGTGAATGCAATATTCAAATACTTGGAAAAACAAGAATAAGAAAACTTCAAGTTAACATATGACATATGACTCAAGCAAAAGTTAGGCACATTTAAAGACTCAACATGACATACACAAAGACACAAACATGTAGCTATCATGCATTTAAACTCATGGATTTGAGGCTCAAAGAGTAAGCATCAAAAGACATGTTATCCAACCACATTTAGGAGCAAAAGAGTCACAAAGCCGAAGTCAAAATTGCCACAACATAACCTGAAAACGTTGTTTTTCGTATTCTCGGCAGCTCTGACCTTTGCTCACTCATTTGATCATAACTCTCTCCACAGAACTCCAAATGCGTTAATTCTTTTTTTGTTGGAAACTAGACTCACATAGATTTCTTTTGATATAAAGAACGTTACTTTTGGACCACTGAGCTAGCTCCAGTATTTTTTTCAAAAACGCACACGTTGCTGCCAACACTGTTTTTATGTGGACCATTCAAAGATAGCTACACAAGACAAGGTTAGAACATGAAAACACCATATTCAAGGAAAACCTGGCTCTGATACCAAATGATGAAGGATTATCTTGTTCCTTTTTAAGATTATTGAATATGGTGTGAGTTGATTAAGAAAGCTAAGTGAAATTCCCACTGGACATTAAGATAGCAAGCTATCTAGATGTGAAGGTTCCTTTCACAAAGCTCAAGAGAAGAAGATGATGGATTGATTCAAAACAAAAAGGAAATGGAAAGCACATAAACCATAGAAAACCAAGAACAATTAAAGGAAGAAGAAAACATAAAATGGAAAGGAAAAGAATGGTAAAAATGTGAGAAGCACGCCACTACAAGGCTAGGCTAGAAGCCATGGCAACCTTGAAGATGAGTGGATGTGTGCCGCCACTTGCTATGCAAGATAAGGCTTAAAAGTATTCACTCCCAAGGGAGGAAACTCTCACAAATGGTTGAGACACAAGAGTGTTTTTACTTCGAAATGTTCAACCCTTTTACATGTCTAGGAGCACCCCTTATATAGAAGAGTTTAGGGTCCTCTAAGCAAATAAAAGATACCTAAGGATGTCTCTACAAAAACCTAACCCTAGCTTCTAGAAATTAGGTCAAATAAGGTTACAAAAAATGAGAGACAAAAGAGCTAGCTATGGTGTGTGCGAGGCTAATTTCGTTCTAGCACAAAAAGAGACAAAAAATGTGTCTCATATGTCTCCAAAATGTGCCCAAAGTGTGCTAAAAACAAAGGAAACAAAAGGTACATAGGTACACTTGTTTTATGCCTTTTACTTTATGCTTTATGCCTTTACTTTACTCTCTCCTCCACATCATTTATGCTCCCCAATCACCATGCGCCATCTAGCATTGCTTTCTTACTCCTAATTAACCTACAAAGCAAATAAACATAGATTAGCATGTTGGCTTAAGTCAAGTCAACTATAGTCAACAAGTCAAACCTAGTCAAAGGTCAACAAGTCAACTAAAGTTGATTCAACTAAGTCAACTTAGGGAATCAAAAATAACAAACACAAATGAAAGGCATGAAGGATTAGTGAACTTCCTTTCTAAACATGATTAGTCTTCTTAAGCATGTGCCTCCATCCTTGGTTGGGGTCAATCCTTCATTAGAGATGATCCTCAAATCCAGGAGGTTGTGATACATACACTTCTTCATTTAGGAAACCATTCAAGAATGCACTTTTCACATCCATTTGATGCAATTTAAAGTTACACATGCAAGCATATGCTAAGAGTAATCTCACAACTTCTAGCCTAGCTACAAGTGCATAAGTTTCATTAAAATCAATGCCTTCTTCTTGATTATAACCTTTAGCAATTAGTCTAGCTTTGTTTCTTACAATATTACCATCTTCATCCATTTTGTTTCTAAAAACCCATTTAGTTCCAATTATATTCATATCATTAGTTTTAGGCACTAGAAACCACATATCATTTCTTGTGAATTGATTGAGTTCATCTTGTATAGCCACAATCCAATTACTATCATTCAAAACATCATTCACATTCTTAGGTTCAATTTGAGATACAAAAGCAACATGTTCACAAAATACAATCCTACATCTAGTAGATACTCCCTGTTTGATATCACCTATGATGTTGTCCTTTGATAAACCTCTAGGCTGGATCCAATCCTTGGGTAAGTTGCTGTCTGCAGCTTTTTTAGTCGACTATTTTGCCTTTTCAGCCGATTGATTTCTTGTAGTAGTAGACTTTTCTGCAGCAGAAATCTGTTTCTGCAGTAGATCTTCTTCATCTGCATTCTTTGATACTTGATCAACTTTGGGTTAGTTTCATCAAATACAACATGCATAGACTCTTCAACAGTCATCAATCTCTTATTATAGACTCTATATGCATGACTTTGTGTAGCATAGCCTAGAAAAACACCTTCATCCGCTTTTGCATCAAATTTTCCAAGACTTTCTTTGCCATTATTTAAAATGAAGCACTTACATCCAAATACTTTTAGGTGACTTAAAACAGGCATCCTCCCTTTGAAAAGCTCATAGGGGGTTTTCTTCAAAATTGGCCTAATCAACACTCTATCTAAAACATAGCAAGTAGTGTTGACTACATCAGCCCAAAAGTACTTAGGTAGTGAGTTTTCATTCAACATAGTTCTAGCTACTTCCTCAAGTGACATGTTTTTCCTTTCAACAACACCATTTTGTTGTGGGGTTCTTGGTGCAGAAAAATTATGGTTAATGCCATGCTTTTCACAAAAAGTGTTCAAACTTTTCATTTTGGAATTCCCCACCATGGTCACTTCGAATAGACACTATCTTGGAACTCTTTTCATTTTCAAGCATCTTGGCAAGTCTTTTGAAAGCATGAAAAGTGTCATTTTGGGCAGCTAAGAACAAAGTCCATGTGTACCTAGAGAAATCATCAACAATGGCTAATGCATAAAGATTGCCACCAAGGCTCATGGTTCGAGATGGACCAAATAGATCTATGTGAAGCATCTCTAAAGGTGTTTCAGTTGAAACAACATTTTTCGATTTAAAAGAGACCTTAGTTTGTTTTTCTTTTTGACATGCTTCACACACTCTATCCTTCTCAAACTTGAGTTTTGGTAGTCCTTCAACCAGCTATTTTCTATTCAGCCGATTGAAATGCTGCATGTGTATGTGACAAAGTCTTCTATGCCATAACCAAATATCATCCTCTTTTGTAAGCAAACAATGGATGCTAAATGATGCATGATGCAGGTCAAGTAGATATATATTATTGACTCTTTTGCCTATCAAAACAATACTACCATGTGCATCATATATCAAACAACTATTTGGTTCAAACATGACTTTAAAGCCTTTATCACATAGTTGACTTATACTTATCAAATTGTGTTTGAGTCCTTCTACGAGCAGCACATTCTTGATGTTGAAAGAGGATCCATTGCCTATGACTCCATTTCCAAGGATTTTTCCTTTGTTGTTGTCTCCACAGGTTACAAACCCTTCCTCCTTCAAGTCTAACTTTGCAAATTTCATTTTATCTCCTGTCATATGTCTTGAACAGCCACTATCAAGGTACCACAAATCTTTCTTATCACCTTTCATGACCTGCAAAGCAGATATGGATTATTTGGTACCCTTTGATAGGTTGGGTCCATCATGGTTATGCCTTTCTAGATCCTTTTGGGATCCATTTCATAATCCCTTTAGGAACATCATATTTTCTAGCATGACAATTCTTAATAACATGACCTTTTTGCATACAGTAGTTGCATGCAATGAATGGCATGTCACTTGGCATACTTTTTGAAAAGAAACTAGAGAACTTCTTGGTTTTCTTTTGAAAAGAAGGATTGAAACCAAGTCCAACTTTGCCAAACACACAATTTTGAGAACCAAGAATAACCTCTAAGTTTGCTTCCCCTCTTGTGAACCTTGCACAAGTCTTTATAAGGTATTTCACTTGATTTTTCAAAAATGTGCAGTTTTCACAGGGTTTTGCAGCCGGTTGATTTCTAAAACAGTCGGTTGAATTACTATAAATCATTTCTAAATGCTCAAAATCAGTTTTTAAATCAGCTATTTCTTTTTCCAGTTGGCTAACTTTGTTTTCCAGCCAGTTGTTTAAGCCTTTCAACCGATTGTTTAATGCAGAAATCTTGTTTGCTTCATTATGCAACTTTTCAAAATCATACAACAATTGATTATAGTCATTTAAGTCTAAAGAACTTACTTGGCTTGAGGAAGATGACTCATAACCAGCCATGAGACACAAGTTGGCTTCTTCACTCATCTTGTGAGGAGCTACTTATTGTTGAATCATCATTGTCTTCCCATGCAATATATGCATGTTTCTCCTTTGGCTTCTTCTCCTTTTTCCTATCAACACTCTTCTCCTTTTCTTTGTTAGCATTTGGACATTCAATTTTGATATGTCCTTGTTTTCCATAGTTATAACATGTAAAATTAGAAGAGTTTGATTCATTGTGTTTGGAAGTATACCTCTTAGGATTACCTTTGATACATTTCCTTTTGAGATACTTACCAAACCTCTTGACAAGGAGATTCAAGTTCTCATTTTCACTTGATTCAGCCACCTCATCCTCGAGTTCCTCATTCTTCTTGGTGCTAATCTTAAGGCTATATTCTTAACCTTTTTCTCACTTGACTCAAGCTCATTAAGCCTTTGCATCTCAATCTCATGCTCTCTAAGCTTATCAAACAATGCAGTCGTAGTCAAAGTGGATAGATCTCTTGTTTCTGAGATGGTGTTGACCTTTGGTTGCCAAGATCTATCAAGACACTTTAACACCTTGATGTTTAAATCTTCCTTGTCAAATTCCTTATCCAAACCTATGAGATGGTTGACTATGTGAGTGAATCTCTTTTGCACATCTGCTCATAATCTTGAATCAAGGCATGCTTTCTTGCTCTCTTAACATCATTGGTTCCTTCATGAGTCACTTCAAGAACCTCCAACATTTCCTTGGCACTTTTACATTGTGAAACACGAAAAAACTCATCCATGTTGAGAGATGAATTGAGGATACCAATTATTAGTTTTGAAATGGTTGAAAAGCCAAGAAGGGGGGGGGGGGTTAAATTAGCTAGTTAAAAATTTAGGCTATCTTTGCAAGCTAAAAACCACCTTTAATTGAATCAAATAGATCACCAAGTTAGGATTCAAACAGTACTGAACTGTACACTTTCAATCGATCAAAAATAGAGTTAATCGATTGATTTTACTAAACAGATTCTGTTATGGTATAATCAACTGATTGAAACAGGAAAATAGTCGACTGAAATATTGGGAAAAATACAGAAATGCGAATTTGAATTTTAAACCAAGAACAATGCACAAGAATGATCAAGATAGATCCCAAATGATTATGTAAACATGCTCCATGCTGCAAATGCTATGAAAACGTGCAAGAACATGAAAAGGATGATTAAAGCACAAGTTCTTTAAACTTTAAAATGAAAATGCAAGAGAGAAAGGTTAGAGAAGAGAGGACACCACGAGATTTTTATACTGGTTCACTCAAACCTGAGCTACATCCAGTTTGTCAAGGCAACCTTAGCTTGACTTTGCACTATTTCAAAAGTTTTACAAAGTATCCACCCTTACACTTCCAAAATATGCAAAAACACCACAAAAGACTCTTGAATCACACAAGAATCACACCAGCACAGCAAGAACCCTCTTGCAGACCTGGAAAACCACTAGGCACACACACAAAGCTTGAGAAAGATTAAACCTCAGTGGTAGCACAACCCATCGTACCACAAACCACTTTCTCCAAGCTTCAAACCAAGCCAAAATCTCCAAGAATTGATCCAAGATCAATAAACCACTGCTGCAAACTGTATGATCACGAAAGAGAGAGTTTCCACAAGTTTCCAGAAGAAAATCGTGCTCTAAAATGATCAACTTACCTCTTTTTCAAAAATCACAACTTTTATAGTCAAACTGTTACGAAATTCAATAGGTTGATTTTCAAATCAATCGGTTGATTTCACTTGACTTAAGTGAAATCAGTTGATTAAAAACTAAATCAACTGATTGAATTTCTTGCAGTTTAAGACTACTGCAGCCAACCTTTTAACTTGTTGAAAAACCATTCAACAGACTAAAAGAGACATTTTAACCTGTTGAAAAACTATTCAACAGATTAAAAGACACACCTAAGACCAAAAACATCTAATTAATGCTATAAGGTCTACAACATGAATTACAAACTTAAAATACACTTTCTAAATGATACAACTACATGGAGAGCACACGTTCCAGCCTTGATCAACATGAGTATCATCAAATCTCCTTTCTTTCATCAATGTAGGCTTCATTCCAATGGTAATGGCTTCAAGATAGTTCAAAAGAGCTTCATTCAATCTTCATCAAATCTTCAAGAAGCAAACCACCTTGGCTTCTCATGTCAACAAATAGAAGTAGTAGATGCTTTAGATGTATCTTCCAATATCGTTGATTCTTCTACTGCACTTGGTTCCTTCATTGTATTATTCTCACTACTTTCCTCCTGAAAATATAATTTGTACTCATATCATCATCAACAGATATAACTTTATGTTCACATTGAGCAATATCATCATATCCATTAGTAGATATGTTAGAGTGAGAATATTCAATTTCTTCATCAATAGATTCAGCAACATCTTTAGTAAAATTGATATGTCCATCAGTAGACATATTAATATGAGCATCCATGATTACATAAATACACTCATTAGTAGATGTATCAATGTGGTGTGCTTCTAGTGTTGGTTGATTTAACTTTGAATCTCATACTCATTCACATCAGCGTTCAATTATCCCAATTGGTTCTGCCAATTTTGATGTGTTGCAATCACCATCTCTTTCATTTCATTGATCATTTGTTGATTTGTCTTATTCATGACATCCAACTATTGCTTCATTTCAACCATCATTTTCATAAAAATAGTATGTCTACCTGCATCATTCATTAGCTGAATTAGATCATCAGACATTTCTTTTGCTTTAATAGCCAACTTTAGAGGGTGGTATTAACAATTATAACTAATTCTACAAAGTTTTTGTTACTAGCATCCTCCAACATGTTAAACAATATTTGCTTATTTTCATGCCATTCTTGCTCAATATTTTTACAACGTTGATCACCTCGCAACCTTTCATCTATGACCTCTAATTTCTCTCTCATTACATCCATTAGTATCATAACTTCCCTGTAGGATGGTCCATTGGATGCTTCAACTTGTTGTGGTGGTACATGTTGTTGTTGAAAACTATGTGCATAGTAATCATAGTTCATTTGAAAATCACATTGTTGATTATTTTTGTATGAAAAATTATTTTGCATTTTTAAAAGATGTTTTTTGAAAGAAATAAATTGAAAGCTTATCGAGTAGACTTCTAGAAAAGAATGGTGTGTATTAATGGAAAACTTAAGTACATTATGTTTCCTTAGCCAAAGTGTTCCCTAACCTGTTTCACAAATTTCACAATAAAATTCCTCAAACAAAAATTATGTTAAAAAAATTAAAGTAACTAAAGAAAATAAAAAAAATGTATTAAAAAAAATTGAGAAAAAGAAGATGTTAGTTGTAAGACCCGAGAAATTTAAATAATTTAATAAATGCGGGTAGTGGAACCTTTATGGCATTTAATATTGGGATTTATGATGTGGAGTAGTACTAGCTCAAGTGGTTGAGAGTACTTAGGCATGTTGAGATGACTTAGGTTTGAGTTTTATGTATGCCAATTGTGTGTTAATTGATGAGTGTGTATTTTTGGCCTCATTTAATGTTTAATTTTTGGTATTTAATTGAATTTGTGTGCTTAAAGATTGATTTAATTGGGATTTCCTATGATTGGGTTTATTGAGCATGAGATACAAAAACATGTTAAAAATAGCTTTTTAGTTGCATAAATGTTATTTGGATATTTTGAGGTGTGTTAGTGCAGTTGTAGCTAAGTTGAGCTCGTGGAGGTGTGGATATAAATTGCATAAAGATTCATGACACCTTAAAGATAAATCCAAGAATAAGAAATTATCAAAATCACAAAAATTCAAGCCAAGCATTGCATGAAGACGGTAAGAAAAGCTTAAAAAAGTGAAGAAGTTTGGCTAAACCAATAAGAGAGTAACAAAAAAATTGGACCTTGCGATTTTTTTTATCTTTATGATAGAAGATAATTTGGGAAAATATATCTTTATATATTTTATTTGATATTTTAAATAATTATCTTATTTAATTATATCATAAAATATTAAAAGATAATAACTACCAAATCTTTTTAAATATGACGAGATCTTCTTGAATCTTTTTAGTTCCACAACAAACAAATATATCTTGAAGATATTGGATTATTTAGAAGATAATTTAAGGAGATTGCAAAGGGTTGATTTGGAAAATTAATACAAATACTAATTGGTGATAATTTATCATATATCTTTAATTAATTATATGAGATATTGATATTATCAACCAATTATATTTGTCAAATAGTCTATATCTCTCCAAATATTTTTAAATATTTATCTTTGTCTTTATTTTAAAAGATATTTGAGAGATTTTAGCAACAGAAAAGCCCAGTCCAATTCCTATATAAAGAGACCAAGGGAGAATCAGAAAATAAAAGCTCGACACTTCAGAATTTAGGAACCCTTAGGGGGGCCTAACTTCTTTCTCTCTTTTCTTCTTCTATTTTTATTTTATTTTGTATTCTATGGAGTGCTAAACTTCTTGGGTTGATTCCATTGTAATTTCATTATGGATTCTAAGGTTAGAATGAAATAATTTCTTTGTTCTTTTTATTATTGTTGAGGTTTTCATTCATCTGCGTCTTTTATCTTTGAATCACATAAAAAGTAATGATTTCAAATCTATATGCATGTTGATCATATGAGTCAAGGGTTTTTTAAATTTAATTGAGACTTTAGTTTGATTTTATTTAGAAACTTTCATGTGATTGAATGAGTTTTTACCAATAATTGAGACTTTACTTTGATTAAAGGTATTTACTCTAACTAAAATTAATTGAGACTTTACTTTGATTAATTAAGCTTTATATTTGATGAGGATATAAAAGAATAGACATGATTAGGCATAGTAAAATTTGATTGAGACTGTACTTTTGTTGAATTTACTGTGGATAATCTAAAAGTTCTCACTTTTAATTGAGACTGTACTTTGGTTAAAAGTGAGAACGCCAACAAATTAATTGAGACTTTACATTGATTAATTTGTAAATTTACAACAATAATTAATTGAGCAATAATCTTTAGATAACCGATGATGGATCTATTTTGAAAAAGCAGCGGAATCACTCTATTTTTCTTTATCATTGTTTTTTTTTATCTTTTTTATTTTTTTATCTTTTTAAAATTTTATTTCTTTATTCCTTGTTTCATTTGATTAACTCTTTTGCATAGTTTTTATAAGAACTAGTTTGTTAAAAATCAATTTCGTGTTCGTTGGGAGACGACTTAGGGTTACTTTACCCTTTCTATTTTCTTGACTATTATCTTAGCAATACTGAAGTTGCTATAGTTTAGTAGTATTAATATGATCGCGTCAACGACAACGAACACCCTTAGTTTGATGTTAATTCATTTTTAATTGCCCACCCTTACCAAAAGTAAGCGGCCTGGGTTGAACACCCTTAACTTGATGTTAATTCGTTTTTAGTTCCCCACCCTTACCACAAGTAAGCGGCCTGGGTCGAACACCCTTAATGCAAAATCGCATTGGCTTACCGTAACACTTCTTATCGAACTAAACACTCTAAAGCAAACACTACATACATCAAACTCCCACTCACGATTATATCATACCATAAACGCGCCGCTATAACACGAGTTAACGGTATCCAATAAACAACAAAGCATACACAAAGCATTCATCACATTAGCACAAAAGTAATTAGTGTATGGTTTATTACAAACTTAGAATCAACATCAAATTGGAAGTATTAAAATAACGATTCTAAGTCGCCTCTTGGTTAGCATCCTTCGCAGCTTTGCCATCAACGTTCACATCCACCTCCTCCGTCCTCTTCCCCCATCCTCCTCGGGACTAGATTCCGCCTCATCCACAAGCACACAATCCATGACATCCTTATTTACATCAAACCTCGCATCATTAACATCAACATCCTCATAGAAGAAGGTTGTTTGTTGCAAACCCTTCTGGAAGCCGTTTATATGCTCCTAGATAACATAGTTTTTCAAATCTTCCATCTCCACCTCCAACCCGTCATATTTCTCTTTCACCTCATCATAATCGGCCTCCAGATCTGCAATCTGGCCCTTCAACTTTTCTTCTGAGTCTAGGCAACACACCTTCCACGTTGACAGCCATTTCCTTTCTTCTTCCCACTCCTCTTTTTCCTTTTTCCAGGCCTCTTTCTCCTCAGCATACTTGTCAACCTTTCCTTGCAACTCTTTGACTTTAGCCCGACTCCCCTCCTTCAACTCTCTCTGATATAAAGATCCCACCCGCCGGCCCAATATTAGTATTTTGCTGCTAAACTCAACCATAGCCTTCACTAAGGCATTAGGCTCCATATTGTCAATCGAATCAATTAGTGATTCCGGCATATTGATCTCAATGTCTTTTCGCACAGTTGCCTCCGGAAGCTCAATCAATCCAGCCTCCGGTCCTTTATCTCCACTTGACGACCCTGGCCCCATCAAGGTGGTCGGCACTTTCTTCATATCCTTTCCTTTACCGGGCCTAGCCGACAACTCCGCCCTCCTCTTCATTCCACCGTGCACATGCACATCTACTAGTGACTCTTGCAAGTTGGGAACCTCAGTGCTCCCAACGGCTCTAGCTTTAGCCGCCTTCTCCTTCCGCAACGCTTGGAAGAGCGTCAAATTCTTCTTTCCCATCCGTGCCATATAACCTGCAATCTACAACATACAACCGTCAGAATGCTTAAAAATAAAGTAACACTCAAAATTACAAAAAGATACCTTCAATATCTATAATCGGATGAACCAGATTATAAACCCTAACTAAGCCCTTAGTGGGCATCTTATCGCTAAAGAGCATCATTGCATCCACCACCTTCTTGTCGGCCACCGACAACTCCTCCCTCGCCATGACCTTATACCTCCAAGGGTTGCCGGTCTAGAAAAATAAGAACTTAGTATTGCCGTCAGCAGTGTAAAAATGCGAACGACCAACTTGCTTTATCACCACTTTAAAGAACCCATCTTTAAAGTGTTTAAAAGATTGGGTAAAAGCATCCAATTTGTTAAAACCAGGCCGACTTATGAGCGACAACCACGTCGTTGGACTTCTCAGCCTCGTAACAAAAATGCAAAGGAACACCTGCAGAGAAGGTTGCAAATACAAAGCCATACACAACAGTAACTAATCTCAGATTTTTTACAAATGAAGCAACATGAGCACACTTTCAACAACATCTTCATTTATAAGCATGAATTCCAAACGCCACAACTTCTTCCTACCAAAAGTCACAACCCATACCAATCGTCACAAGGCACACCAAAGGTCAAGAGCATAAAAAATGACGGCGTAAAGCGCCTTTGGATTAGACTTCTCACACCCCTTCACCTGCTGCAAACCTCTTCACCTTTTTAGCCTTAACAATGTTCATCACATTTAAAGGCTAGGGGACTAGTGTACCACACCTAGCCGGCCTAGCCAAATAATAACAATAAAACTCGTCTACGTAACCACCAAGAACGCAAATAATAACAATCACCATATATATGCTGAGCGAATAAAAGTAACCGGCCTAAGCCGCTAAAAGAGCAACAGCGACCTAAGCCGCTAAAAGAGCAACTGGCCTAAGCCGCTAAAGAGTAACCGGTCTAGGCCAATAACTTTAGGAAACTAAGTAAGAACTTGAAAAATTCAAAACATTACCATTAAGACCCATAGGGCACACAACGATCGAACTAAGGGACCTAGGCTAAGGCCCAAGCCACCTATAGCCCAAATAGAGGCCCGGCCCATGATGTGGCCAGACATAATTAATAACCTATAAATATGCCTGGACCCCACGAATTAAAGGTACACATTCATTACTCTCCTAATTACGAGATTTGACTTTCTAAGAGGTTTTGCTGACTTGAGCATCAGAGTCTCTTTTGTAGGTAACCTCCCTTTGGTCCAAACCAATTCACACCGAGATATCCACAAACAACATGTACCGACTGGGAGGAAGCCTACTGAGGAGATTGCGGACTGGAGTAAGGTAACGCTTGTGTCTAACATATCTTATTTGTTCTCTACAGGAACAATTGGCACCGTGGGGCACTAGATAATAACTTAAGAACCAAGCCGCATTCTTTGCAGGAACAAATGGAATCAACTCAAGAAGTTTAGTACTCCATAGAATACAAAATAAAATAAAAATAGAAGAAGAAAAGAGAGAAAGAAATTAGGCACCCCCTAAGGGTTCCTAAATTCCGAAGTGTCGAGCTTTTTTTTTTGTGCTTTTCCCTTGGTCTCTTTATATAGGAATTGGATTGAGCTTTTCTGTTGCTAAAATCTCTCAAATATCTTTTAAAATAAAGATAAAGATAAATATTTAAAAATATTTGGAGAGATATAAACAATTTGACAAATATAATTGGTTGATAATATCAATATCTAATATAATTTAATTAATTAATTAATTAAAGATATATTATAAATTATCACCAATTAGTATTTGTATTAATTTTTCAAATCAACCCTTTGCAATCTCCTTAAATTATCTTCTAAATAATCCAATATCTTCAAGATATATTTGTTTGTTGTGGAACTAAAAAGATTTAAGAAGATCTTGTCATATTTAAAAGATTTGGTAGTTATTATTTTTTAATATTTTATGATATAATTAAATAAGATAATTATTTAAAAATATCAAATAAAATATCTAAAGATATATTTTCCCAAATTATCTTTTATCATAAAGATAAAGAAAACCGCAAGGTCCAATTTTTTGTACTCTCTTCTTGGTTTAGCCAAACTTCTTCACTTTTTCAAGCTTTTCTTGCCATCTTCGTGCAATGTTTGGCTTGAATTTTTGTGATTTTTATAATTTCTTATTCTTGGATTTATCTTTAAGGTGTCATGAAGCTTTAAGCAATTTATTTCCACACCTCCATGAGCTCAACTTAGCTACAGCTGCACTAACACACATCAAAATACCCAAAGAACATTTATGCAACGAAAAAGCTATTTTTAACATGTTTTTGTATTTTATGCTCAATAAACCCAATAATAGGAAATCTCAATTAAATCAATCTTTAAGCACACAAATTCAATTAAATACCTAGAATTAAACATTAAATGAGGGCAAAAATACACACTCATCATCAATTTAATTGTTTATTAATTTTTAATAATATATGTGATCATGATGGGTGATAATATAATCCTAGATTTATGAGAATTATCATGAAACATGAATTGATTGTGCGTTTGCTTTGAAATTGGATGGTTGTGTGTTCGAACATTGGCTTAGGTAGAATAAGTTTCTTTTTTGGCCAAATTTCTTTTTTAGCATGAATGAGTAGGATTAGAAAAACCCTAGCCATCTTCAATAGCAAATGGAGAGGCTAGGAAACCACAAGGTAATGACAATTGAATGACCATTTAACCTAGTCTTAATGCAAATTTCGTTTTTGTAATTAAGTGAATTAAAGCAAGGGCTGCAAAGTGGAAATAAGAGTGGAATTAAGGTAAGAAGATACCCTTTTTGATAGACACTAGTAACCTGCACTAAAAAAGAGAGCTGAGAGGGAATTTGGAACCCTATTTACTTCGGAAAAGTAGAAGGAATCACAAAGTGGGACTTTTGCTATCACCAAGCATTAAGATTGTAATTGGGAACAAGGAATTCAGATTAGGATAGCGGTCATTTCCTGTTTTATTATGGTTATTATGATTTTTCTTTTTGACTAATCCTAATGTTTATGGTTTTTCTTTTATATACAACACACTTATGATTATTATTTATTATTATTATTATTTTAATACTATTATTATTATTATTATTATTTTATTTCACTATTATTATTATTATTATTATTCTTTTATTTTATTACAATTGTTTTATATTATTGTTTTATTATTATTATTTTCATTATTATTATTGTTTCATTTTAATATTATTGTTATTGTTATTTTCATTTTATTTTATTTCATAATTATTTTTATTTTTATTATTTTAGTATTATTTTATTATTATTGTTATTATTATCATTATTTTGTTTTATTGATGATTTTATTATTATTATTGTTTTATTATTATTGCTTTATTTTATCTTTATTATTATTTTATTATTATTGTTTTATTTTATTAGTATTACTGTTTTATTATTATTGTTTCATTTTATTTTATTATTATTTTCATTATTATTATTATTATTTTTAAAATTTTATTTATTATTTTTATAATTATTTTATTATCTTTATTATTATTATTATTATTATTATTATTATTGTTTTCATTTTATTTTATTTTATAATTATTTTTATTATTATTATTATTTTCTTTAATTTTACTATTATTTATTATTATTTTTATTATTATCATTGTTTTATTTTATTTATCATTTTATTATTATTATTGTTTTATTTTATTATTATTATTATTTTATCTTATTAGTATTATTTTTTTTATTATTGTTTCATTTTATTTATTATTATTATTTTTATTATTATTATTATTATTATTATTATTGTTGTTGTTGTTATTGTTTATATTATTATCATTATTACTATTTTACTGCATGTGCGATATTTTGGGGTAATGGTTATGTGTTCTTCCTAGTTTGTATATTGTTTGATTGTCCAGGATTGTGTGTTGGGTATAACACTTTGTTTTGATGGTTTTATGTGGATTTATTGTGATTCTTCGGGATGTATAAAAACAAGGATATGGTTGTGTTTGATGTGTGACCATGTGATATTGTGTAGTTGAGTTCAACTTAATGATATGAAAGTGTATTTACTTGTCATGGATGCATGTTTTGTGTGAACTGAGTGTCTTGTGTAAATTGAAACCTATTTTAGAGTGCTAAATACTAGTAAATTACCAATTACTAATGTGGCATCTGGCAGAGTGTTGTAAACCGCCAGGGATAGGCCACAAAGTGAACTTTGGAGTAAAACCCGAGAGTTGGTGCTTGGCGACGGAAGTGGTCCCGCCAGACAATGTGTTGTAGAATTGGGCTTGGACCAAAATCCAGTGGGTTGGCGCCCGATAATGCCAAATGTTCTGCTAGGTGGTCTAGAACGCGACTTAACCAGCGATGTGGGTGTTGTGCTAGGCGGTTTTGGATGTAGTGATGGATTACGCGAGGGATTCTACACAGCTTTGGATGGAGATCTTGATGCGATGCTTTGTTAGGGGTCCAGTTATGAGTGTAACTTGTATTGGGGTAACACGTGGCCACTCGAGATTGTAGCCTGATGGTTTTGGAAGTCCAGTGGAGTGTGCGAGATCGTGGCTCGCACGGAAGAGTTCTAGAAGATTTCCCTCCTCGGTGTTATCCGATGAGTTTGGTAGTCTTGGACAAATACGAAATATGGTTCGTATTGGGGAACTCCACTTGGTGTTACGAATTGTGGTCATGACAAATTTATTCCTATGTGTGGACTATTAGGTTGTGGCCTGTAGTCAGAGGCGAGTAGACACTCATAGCAACAAAGATCGATCAATGTAATCATCAAAGGGTGTAGAATCAAGAGGCATTCAGAGGAAGATTTGGAGGTCGAGGATTAAGGGTTGCGGCTTGTGAGTCTTAGGAAAAGCAACGCTCTTACCGGGTTTTGGTGAACAGGTAAGGGTTGTGCTCTTGCCAGGTTTTGGTGAGCAAGCAAGGGTGGTTGGTTGTAAGTCCTAAGAAAAGTAATGCTCTTACCGGGTTTTGGTGAACGGGTAAGGGTTGTTGCTTGTTCTTCCCAAGAGGCGTTGGGATGCAAGAAAGGAGACTGGTTGGTTATGAGAGAATAATATACTATGTGATGAGACTTGGGAGTATTAGAAGTGTTGAAATATTGAATGGTTGTTTATTATTTTATGTAGTGCACTTTTATTCTGTTGAGCTCACCCTATTTACTTGTGTTTGGCGATGATCGTGTAATGTGTTACACGGGAGTAGGTGATGTTGTAGGTGGTATTGGTGAAACATATATTCGAAGAGGGGCTAGCTTGGGAAAAACCTTTATGATGTTTTCTTGTTTTATGGTTTTTTTAAACATTTTGTAAACATTTATCTTACCAGACTCGTAATCGACAATCATAGTTTGTGGATTTTGATTTATTGCGGTACAATAAATGTTGTAAATTTTCCCGCATTTTGGGAAAAGAAATTATCATAAATGTGATTTTATACTTATTTCCTATTTTAATTATTTAAATTAGTAATGTCTAACAGGGATGTTACATTAATGATAAATAAAAAAAAATAAAAAAAATAAAATAAGAACTAAAATGATAACAATTATAACCGTGTTCCCAGCAACAATGTCAAATTTGATAACACTAGCATTAACACTACTTCGAGGTTATATGCGGTGATGGCAGTCTGGTTCAAAACTATGTTGGTGCCTTGATAGTTGGAGGTGTCCGTCAACCCTTGGTTCATCATGGTTGGTTCATTGCAGTTTCAGATCTACTATTATTTTTTCAACAAATTCGTGTGCATGTTTACCGATGTTATTATGGCTAACTATGATGGTGGTTGGGCATAATGTAGGTTCTGGTTGTGTGGCTTGGAGGGAGGTTAAAGATGATGAGGTGGCAGCTTGTGGTTGGTGTAGATGTGTGTGCAATGATTGATGACATAACATGTTTTGGTTGGACAGTTTAGTGACTGAAGGATTGACACTTGGCAATCTATTATTGGGTCCGATTTTTGTGAGAGGTAGGAAAGGTGAAAGTTAGAAAAATAGGGGTGTATGAGTAGGTTTTTGTGTGGCCATTTGAAAAAGGGGGTGTGTTTGTAAAAGCTAGGGGTGTATTCAGCTCTTTATATACTTCTTTCTTGAATTTACTGATTTTGACTTTATTTCGTAACTTGGAACAATTTAATTTCAAATCTTTAATGAACCAAATTTGACTTCAGCTGCATTTACAAACTTTAGAATATCCAAGACTAATTTATGGATCTAAAAAACATTTCTTAAACCATTTTTATCACACAAGCTCAAATAGCCTAATTATTAGAAATGTCGATAAAATTAATATTTTAAGCACAAAAATAAATTAAAATTCCATTATTAAAGACTAAATGAGGGCAAAAATATGCATTCATTAGTTGTGCAATGGTTACTATTCTTACAAGACCAAGTTGAACTCCACAAGTCTACTAGATTGCTCTAGTGTCCAGTTGCTGGTTTGGCGTCTCCTTACTTTGGTGAAGCTCCGATGATGGCGCAGGTGTGCTTGTAAGAGACACTTTGATACTTAAGTTAGCACTGGTGATGTTAGGAATTTAGTGAATATTTTAATGTGTAATCAATGCATAGAACAATGTGTTGTTTATACCTTTTTTACATGTGGGTCCTACCTGGAATGGACCTTTGGGCCCAAATACCTCTTTTAACGATTTCTAGATCCAATAGAATTGGGTGAAATTACAAGAACCCTTAATATTTGCTAGTAGGCGGCTTACGAGCCACCATGGCTAGGTACTGTATACCTTGTGGGAGATTCTAAGTCTACGGTACTTGGTAAGCCGACATGTGGGTTATGGGTGTTGGATACTTTTGGGCCGCATAGTTAGTTGAGTGGATGGAAAAGGCTGTTACTTATTCACATTGTGTGTGGCTTGTAAAACGTTGATGGTTGTGTGCATCTATGGAGGTTTCTTCATTGTATGATGTAACATCCCGACCGGATATTACAAGTTTAATTAAAATAAAATAGAAATAATATTAATACTTCATTTAATATAATTGAAATTCCAAAAAATGCGGGAAATTAAAATCTTTATTACATAATAAAGGCAACTCCAAATTCAAAATTCTTAAAGCTCAATAAAATACTGAATCGGTCTCATAATAGTTTACAACTTTATTCAAAACCATAAATGATAAAAACTCAATAAAATTGTTTCCCATGAGTTTCCCCCGCTCCGCTGCAATGTCTCATCAGATCTACCTACAACATCATCTGCTCACCGTGACACAATACACGATCATGGCCAAACACAAGCAGATAGGGTGAGCTAACAGAATAAAACATATGCATACAAATCATATAATTTCAATCACACCAAAGGAACTCATATCCTTTGTTCCACACAACATGGTCATCACCATGTCACTCGTGTCCTACGTCTTCTGATAAGTACCTCAAGGTGTCTTGCTGCCACACCTACCAGCCACAATTGGTAGAGCACATGCGGGAAACCATGCTACGGACCACACTCCGTAACGCCAGGTGGAGTTCCCAATACGAATAACATTCATAACGTCCCAAGACTACCAAACTCATCAGCGTAATAGGAAGGAGGGCAATCTAACTAGACCCATCTGTACGTGCCACAACACCCACACTCACACCGACAACACTCGCCAACCTTAGCTACAACTCAAGAGTTCCTCGTGTTCATCCATCATCCCGAGCCACAACTCAAAGAGATGTCATTTCGAGCCACAACTCAAGGAATGCCACGTGTTTAACCCCTATCCTGAGCCACAACTCACGGGATACGTTTTGAGCCACAACTCAAGGAACACCAGCAAGCTGACCTTTGAGATATCACCAAAGCCTTGTAGACCACGCATATCCAAAGTAATCAAAGCTACTGCCACTATGTTATTGCCTGGCGCTGCTCTAGAGCCGCTAGGCGAAACCCGCTTCCAGACCACTTGGTGGGGGACACGTACCACCAGGCGCCAAGCACCTCTGCACTCACTATCCCTGCAACTATCGCCTAGCAAAACGATCTCTGCCGCCAGGCGCCACGCGTGCCCAGAGCTACTATAAGTGTAGCTATCGCTTGGCGGTCCAGACTCCACCGCCAGACGCTATACCAGGACAGCGAATTATACTGGTATGGCCTCTCAGATGTGATTCCAGTCCTTCTCAACCCCTCCTTGATGCATCGCCTAATTACCAGTCACATAATTTCCATTCTTTGGTCATGAATTCTCATTTCTTATGCCTTGCTATCATAAACATACTCATGAGTAAATTTATTATTTTGACCATACCAATCACTTAGAACCCATTAAGTGCAACCCATATTATTCAACTTTAAGCCACAGTCACAACCTAACTGACCTATCACAGTGTCCAATAACAACACTCCCTACTCTCTTCAAGGCAACCTACCAATTATACCTTACCTTAGTATTATAACACTTCTTTCACTTATGCAATCCCACCTCGCAATCCAACTCGTGCATCTTCATTGACACTTAAGTTCATAATTGTATTATGCCTTACAATTCAGCAGGACCCTAATTTAATGATGCCCTTACTGTAAGGTTGATATTTCCATGCTTCTTTCAATCCCACCACAACTCAAATTGATTCATACTACTAAATCATTAAGGACCTATCTCAGGCCTTTGTCCAATGGCCCAAAGTTGGTATTCTAATTACATTCTACTTCCACAGAACTCCAAATTCACCACTGTACTCAAGAGCCACACAGAACTCCTTGTCTCTGCGTTGGCACCTAGCGGCACCTAGCCTGTCGTCAAGCGGTGCATCAGTTCTGGGAAATCTAGAATTCTGCCCTACACCTGTGTGAATTCCAACTTCCCCATTTCGCACTGGTCTCTCAAGTTTTCCATCCAATACACTTTTATCATACACTTATGGGTACTATTATTACATTATGCTTCCAATACCCTAAATTATATTACCCTTGCTCATGAAATTTCATCTAAAACCTCAAAATCCCCAAATGTTCAACCCTAGAACAAGATTATGCCATGATCATCCAATCTTCCCCTTATCACCTTAAGATTTCATAATTAATCACTCCCATTTAGTCAATTAATGATCTAACCACCCTTTCCACCGATTAAAAATCACCTAGAACACAGAAAACCCAAGAATTGAGCCAAAATAGCCTGCGTCGCTTGGCGGTAGTGCATCATCGCTAGGCTGTTCAACCAAAACCTAGAAAATGGGTTATCAAAGATATGTCACCTGGTGTCACGTTCCTTGCCGCCAGGTGGTTCCTCGCAGGAACCCAGAAACCATCAACAAATGCATGAGTCACCTAGCGGCAGTTTCTGGATAAGAATAATAACAGGAATTAGAATAACGAAGTCCAGCTCCCCTAACTTGGAAATCCTTGCTTAAACTTGAATAGTCTTTGACTTCTTCCTCGCTCCCAACGGCTTGCCTTAATTCTCTCCAATTTAGCCTTTGGTAAAAAGAAAGCTTCATTTGTCTCTACTAAGGTTCGAACCCATAACCATGCCAATGTCAAATAAATGCACAACAATTCAAACAATTCATGTTTTGTGATAATTCCTATAAATATATCATTATATTATCACTCCCCATATTCAATTATATTGTTAAAATAATGCACAATTTAAAAATAACACATAAATGGCATATATAGGACTTGAACCCAAGTCCTCTCACACAATCAAGTACTTTCAACAATTTGAGCTAGTACTTTTTCACATCACACATGTCAGTATTTAATTCTATAAAGGCTCCCACTACCCACATTTATTAATTATTTATTTATTTAATTAATTAAATTTAGCAGATCTTAAATATGCTAGTTGGATGCTTATGGTCGTTAAATCTGCACCAAGGAATCCCTTAGTGCGCAGTAAGCAGTCACTAGCAATCCATAGACTGCTTACTATGTACTAAGAAATTTCTTAGTATAGGGTAAGTGGCCTATGGGATGTTGGTGGTTGCTTATTGTGTACTAAGGGGTTCTTTAGTACAGAGTAAGCGGCTTATGGGTTGTTTGTGGCCGCTTATTATGTACTAAGGGGTTCCTTAATACAAAGTAAGCAACTTGTGGGTTATTGGTGGTTGTTTGTCATGTACTAAGTGGTTCTTTAGTACAGAGTAAGCGGCTTGTGGGTTGTTGGTGATCGCTTACTGTGTACTAAAGGATTCCTTAATATAGAGTAAGCGGCTTATGGGTTACTAGTGGCCGCTTATTGTGTACTAAGGGATTCCTTAGTATGAAGTAAGCGGCTTATGAGTTGCTAGTGGCCGCTTACTGTGTCCTAAGAGGTTTCTTAGTATAGAGTAAGCGACTTGAGGATCGCTGGCCGCTTACTGCGTACTAAGAGGTTCTTAGTACAAGGTAAGCAGCATGAGAATCGTTGATGGTCGTTTACGGTATATGGTAGTACCTGATTCGTTGTATGGTTGAGACAGTTACATGAGTTGTAGTTAGATGGTCATAACCAGTGATTTTTTGGAGATGATTAATAATAAAAAATTGGAAGATCCTCTTGTTTTTAAGCTAGGGAGGATATTTTGCCTTTAAAGTAAATGGTATCTTGAGATTTAAAGGAAGAATTTGTGTACCTATAGTGATAAAACTAAAGAAGTTGATTCTTGAAGAAGGGCACAGAAGTGGTCTTAGCATGCATCTTGGCGTGACTAAGATGTATCATGACCTTAAGAAGATGTAGTGGTGGCCTGGAATGAAAAGAGATATAGCCAATTTTGTGGTAACTTGCTTAACATATTAGAAGACAAAGGTGGAACATCAAAGACCTGCAAGTATGTTGCAACAATTAGAAATTTTGAGCGGAAATGGGATAACATTGTCATGGACTTAGTTACCCATTTTCCATAATTTGTGAGAGGTCATGACGTTATATGAGTTGTCCCAACCAAACCATGCACCGGGGACAACCATACACATCCAAGTAGGCGACTATCATCAACCCTGGACTGCATATTCCGCACCAGACGCTCCACTCTATAGCATGCGGCCATTAGCAACTCTCTGGGTCGTATACTCTATACTAAACACCCCTCCCTACAATATGCGGCCACCAACAATCCAGCAGGCCGGATACTATAGGCTTAACACCTCTTTATACAGTATAAGATCGTCAACAACCCCTTCAAATTGTCTTCCCAACACTAAAGAACCCGCACCACAAGTAGCCCAAATCCAACTACAGGTGATCAAGGCAAGTAAGAGGTACCTGACCATTCAAGATCCTCATGACCGCATACCTGGCACTATACACTCAAAACCCCCATTTTCTCGAGTATGCGGCATCCGACAACAGCAACCCACTAACGTTTACCATCAACTACTGAAGGACCTCCTAGTAATTTTCCTCTTTACTATTGGATCCAAAGGCAGCTGAAAAAGGTATTTGGGCCCAAAAGCCCATCCCAGGTAGGACTCACAGGTAAAAAGGTATAAATAGCACATTGTTCTATGCATTGATTACGCATTAAATATTCCCTGAAACTACTGACATCACCAGCGCTTACTTAGGCATTAGAGTGTTTTTTGTAGGCACACTTGCACCATCATCAGAGTTTCATCAGAGTAAGAAGATATTCACCCGACTACTCAGCACCAGAGCCACTCAGCAGACTTGTGGAATACAACTTGGTCCCCTAAGAACAATTGGCACCCACCGTGGGGCCCAAAGAGTATTTCGCAAGTTCCCGACCTACCTGTCTTGATACTATGTTGGCCCATCATCCGACATATCACGCATCCTAGAAGCTCAAGCCAGAATGCAACAAGAGTTTGCAGAATATAAAAAGAGAAATGCAGACGAAATGGAATCCCTAAGAGAGGAAAACTCCCGACTTAAGAGGAAAATTGAGGCAAACAAGGCGATGGGAGGACCCAGACCCGTCCCATCCAAAGTAGAGCCCTCTATTACTGAAGAAAAAAGTGAATACAAACCCACAGGCCACACAACTGGTGGCAACTACAACTCCTTCACGTCCCAAAGGTACCGCAGACACCCGTTCGTTGATGGAATCGTAGAAACACCACTCCCCCACAAATGGAAAGCGCCGACCGTCACCTACGACAACACTACCGACCTGGACGAGTTCATATCCATCTACACCAACCAGGTCACCCTCTACTCCTCTAACGATGTTGTCTTATGCAAATACTTTTTTGTCATGCTTAGAGGGTCAACGCTAGAATGGTTGATGAGCCTACCACCCTATACTATATACTCTTTCAACACATTCACAGTTACCTTCACAACCTAGTTCGACACTAGCCGTCGGCACGACACCATCTCGCTGTCCCTTCTGAACCTCAGACAAGAAGAAAGGGAATCCCTCCGCACATTCATTGATAGATTTGGTGTGATCGCTATTAAAATCAAAGACTTCACCCCAACGTAATATTACAATACATGATAATGGCGTTAAAACCTAGCCCTTTCGCGAACGAGCTCGCCATGCACCCGCCCTTGGGGATGCAGGAGCTACGAAAGAGAGCATCAATGTTCATTCGAGTTGAGGAAATGTGACATTACCAAGATAAGATCATATCCCCTCCAGCCCAAACGGAGACAAAAAGGACCAGCTGAGATCCATCAACATGTGATCAAGCTCGCCCCAGAGAAAGAAAGCAGGCTAAATACTCCAACTATGCTCCCCTCAATGCCCCCAAGTCCCGCATCCTCGATGAGGTCTTGCAAGCGGAGCTCATCCCCCCACCCAAAAAGTTCCAGAACCCGTCCAATGCAGACTTAAGCAAATACTATCACTATCACCGGAATAACGGTCACACGATAGAGGAGTGTGAAACCCTCCAAGTCAAAATAGAAGAACTAGTGCGTGCAGGTCACCTCCCACACTATGTTAGAAACACCACAGAAGGAAACCCCCGACCTCAATACGACAAGAATGCGAGAAAAAGTTCCCAACGAAAGGATGACCAAAAAATCAAACCAAGGGAACCACATCCTCGATGAAGTCTTCCAAGCGGAGCTCATCCTCCCACCCAAAAAGTTCTAAAACCCGCCCAATGCAGACTTAAGCAAATACTATCACTATCACCGGAATAACGGTCACACGATAGAGGAGTGTGAAACCCTCCAAGTCATAATAAAAGAACTAATGCGTGCAGGTCACCTCCGACACTATGTTAGAAACACCACAGAAGGAAACCCCCGACCTCAGTACGACAAGAATGCGAGCAAAAGTTCCCAACGGAAGGATGACCAAAAAATCAATTCAAGCTGAGGGTCGTTCAATCAATTCACGTTGTATCTAGAGGATCCCGAAGAAGAAGGCCTCCAATCACTTTCAATGATTCTAACTTCCAAGGGGTAAACCCCAACCAAGACGATCCTATGGTTATAACTGTGGAGCTTGAAAACTTTGCGGTGAAAAAAGTATTAGTTGGCTAAGGCAGCTCCGTAGATATCATCTAATGGAAAACTTTCCAGCAGCTCTAAATCCCCGTCGAAGACTTAACCCCTTACGATGGACCCATCTATGGCTTCTTTGGGGAGAGAGTACTAACACGAGGGTACGTGGACCTCCACACAACCTTCGGCGAAGGAAGACAAACCAAGACCATTCCAATCTGCTACCTCGTGGTAGATGGCAACACCTTCTATAACATGTTATTGGGACGCCCCTCCCTCAATTCCCTTGGAGCCATAGTCTCCACACCACATCTCGCTTTCCCTTCAACATCAGGACACATCCTAACAATAAACGACGATCAAAGAGCGGCCAGAGAATGTTATATGGCTAGTCTAGAGCTCCCAACCCCCTTCCCCCCTATGACCAATAATATAGAAAAGATAACACACCAAGCCACTACAACTCTTCAAGCGGCAGATTTGGACCCCCGAATCAATAGTGAATCAAGGATAGAGCCAGTAGGGGAAACCAAGCCCCTCCCCCTTGGCCAACCAGACCACTAGCTACAGGTTGGAACCACCATACAAGGCAAAGGAGAGAAAGTAATTGAAGATACTCTCAGACGAAACTTAGATTGTCAGACATAAATTGTCATGAACCCGTCCCCGTTTTGACGGGGAATCCCCGCATTGACTGGGTATGGGTATGGGTATTGGGAATCCCCGACTTTTTCAATTGGGTATGGGGATGTACATATCCCCGCCATAATACCCGTCCCCGTTTAAATTATTAAAATATTCTCCATTAATTAAATAACCATATATATATATATAATTTTTTATTTCTTCTAATTATTTGGTTTGTCATGAAACTCATTCGCATTTCAATTATATTTTTCATCTTATCATAACCTTTATGTAATTATGTTAAAAAAATGTATGTCAATTAAAAAAATTTATGTCTCACATTTGAATATTTCTATTATTTTTTAATATTTTTATTTATTGTATATTTTTCTTTCACATGAGAATGTTTAATACTTTCAATTTAAGTATTTAATAGCACACAAATCTTTCGTTTACTAGGTAATATAAAAAAATCATTTACTTATTATTCTTATTATTAGTTTTTGTTTCATTTGAAGAACTCTTTTGTTTCACTAAAACAATTTTTGTTTTTTCTCAACCACTGAGTATATATGTTGATATTTGAAAAGTTTTCTTAGATCTCTAAGATATTTTTCAACTTATCATACCCTTAATTATACATTTATTTTCCTTTATGCGATTTCTTTCAATAGTCTCTCAAATTGTTTGTAAACATTTGTTAATTTTTTAATATTTTTATTTCTTGTTTATTTTCATTATGTAGAATACTATTTCGATATATTTTATCTAATTATTTTTTATTTTCTAACTCATTATCAATCATACTATAATTTTTTTCACTATAATTGTATAAATAAATTTTATTTACTACAATATAAAAATTTAATGTAATTGTCATGAATATTTTTTTATCACCATCCAACATAATTGAAGTTCAAAAGATACAAGATCTACGTTAAAATTTTATTATTATGATTATTATTTGTTTTTTGTATCATTTTGATCAAGTAATGCATTATAACTTTTATTAGTGTATAAAAAAGAGATTCATTAGAATTTAAAAGATTGAAGTAAACAAACATTTAAAATATATTTTATTTTGAATATTTGTTTTGCTTTTATATTTTTTTAAAAAATACTTTTAAATTTTATCAACTAGGTTTCATTAATGTATACAAATTTAATAAATGTGTTGGTTCTCATGAAATTTTATTTGGTATTATAATCTAAAATATAAACAATTATAATTTTTTTCAAAATTTTATTATGATTATTATTTTTTCTTTGTATCATTTTGATCAAATGATGTATTATAACTTGTATCAGTGTATAAAAAAGAGATTCATTAGAATTTAAAAAATTGAAGTAAACAAACATTTAAAATATATTTTAATTTGAATATTTTTTTCCTTTTATATTTTTAAATCTTATCAACTAGGTTTCATTAATGTTTGTAAATTTAATAAATGTGTTGGTTCTCATAAAATTTTATTTGGTATTATAATCTAAAATGTAAACAATTATAATTTATTTTAAACTTTTATTATGATTATTATTTGTTCTTTGTATCATTTTGATCAAATGATGTATTATAACTTTTATTAGTGTATAAAAAAGAGATTTATTAGAATTAAAAATATTGAAGTAAACAAACATTTAAAATATATTTTAATTTGTATATTTGTTTTTCTTTTATATGTTTTAAAAAATATTTTTAAATTTTATGAACTATGTTTCATTAATATTTGCAAATTTAATAATTGTTTTGGTTATCATGAAATTTTATTTGGTATTATAATCTAAAATATAAACAATTATAATTTATTTTAAAGTATTTGATATCGAAGAAACAACCATTCTTCTAATATTGAATATTTGATAATATTATGTTTCCTTTATCATAATATTTTTATTATTTTATAAAAAATAATTAAAATTAATATTGAAGTAGTAAGAAAATGGGTATGGGTATGGGTACGAGATTATACCCGTTACCCGGTGGAGATGGGGATGGACAAAAGTTTAATACCCGTTGGGTTTGGGTATGGGGATGGGGATGAATTTTTTTTACGGGGATGGGTATGGGATAGCAAACCCGTGCTTGTCCCGCCCCGTTGCCATCCCTAGTTGCAAGAAACGGTACCTTGAGTTTTCTCGATGCATACTCCGGGTACAACCAAATACCCATGGCAGCAGGGGACGAGATCAAAATTGCCTTCATAACGGAAGAGGCCAACCTTTACTACAAGGTCATGCCTTTCAGGCTCAAAAACGTCGGCGCCACCTATCAAAGACTAATGGATAGAGTATTCAAACTATTACTCAAAAATAGTGTCGAGGTGTATGTTGATGACATTGTAGTCAAATCACCCAACCCCCACCCAGCATGACCTAAACCTTACTAAGGTCTTCAACGCCATACGAAAATACAACCTACGCCTCAACCCAGAAAAGTGTACCTTCAACGTCAATGGAGGCAAGTTCTTGGGTTTCATGCTGACCCAACGAAGCATTGAGGCCAACCCTAAAAAGTGCAAAGCTATCATAGACATGTGCAACCCCAACAATGTCAAGGAGGTGCAAAGGCTGGTCGGAAGGTTAACAACCATTGCTCATTTCCTATCAAAGCTTGCGGACAAAACTAAACCTATGGTCAACCTGTTGAAGAAATCTGCCAAGTTCGAATGAAACGAAACATGCCAACAAAACTTTGACCAACTTAAGCAGTTATTGGCCACACCACCAATCTTAAACAAACCCCGATCTCGACTACCCTTGCTAGTATACATTGTAGTGTAAGATCCGAGAAAATTAAATAGTTAATTAAATAATTATTTAATAAATGCGGGTAACAGGAGCGTTTAAAGTATTTAATGCAGATACCTATGACGTGGAATGGTACTAGCTCAATTGGTTGAGAGTACTTTATTGTGTGTGACGGCTTGGGTTCGAGTCCTATGTGTGCCATTTGGGTGTTATTTAATTATGAATTTTTAAGTTATATATATATATATATATTTTTAGTGATGTGATCGCATAACCTTAAAATTTAAGGAATTATCACAATTGTAATTTGGTTGAGTTGGTTGTGCACTTGCTTTGTGATTGTAGGGTTATGTGAGTTCAAACCTTGTTGAGAACTAAATAATTTCTTTTTGCCAAATTTTCCTTTGGCATGAATGTGAAAGGGTTAGAAACCTAGTAGCCAATAGAGAGGTAACCTAAGGGTTGGAAAACACTTGGATAATTAAGCATTGATTAGCCTTAATCTATTTTTTTTATTAAAAATTCGTTTAAGGCACTAAAGGGTAATTAGGAGAGAGTAATTGTGAGAGAGGAAAAGGGATTAGAGGAAAGAGGCTGGGAGTTGAGCGTGAGGGTTTGGGTGGAAGTTTTTCAGAGGCAATTGGCAAGGTGTAGAGCAAGGAGTTGGAGTGCAAACCATTGTTGGAGTGCAAGCAAAGGACAAGGGTGGTTTTTGGGTTAAAGTCACGTTCAATCCGAATTTGGAGCGAGGATCAGAGGTAAGGGGAGTTGTTTTGCATGTGTTTAGTCGTGAACCCTATTTTGTATGTTGCTTGATTGAAATTGCATGCTTTCTATCCGTTTTTCGGCACTGTTTCATTGAGAATTCTGGGTTTTCCCAGAAACCGCCTGGTGGCATAATCCCTATCGCCAGGCGGCACATCAGTGATAGGCGTTGTTCTTGTTTTGGCATGAACCGCCTGGCAGCGATGAAATTCTGCCAGGCGGCGCGACACGGTTCGCGTTCTGTTTGGTGATTTTAATGTTGTTTGTATGGGAATCAATATGGTTTCTGAAATTGATTTGTATAGCTTCTACGGATACCTTATTGGTCTAAAATCAATTGAAATTCGGGATATGGCAAAGTTCTAGGTATACTCGTGCATGAATTGAATTGGGTTATTCAAGAGAGTAAAGATCGAGAAGCCTATATGAATTGAATTAAGAGCAGGAAACTAGTCCTTTATATATGTATTGTCATATCTCGGTGAATGTAAGTGATGGGAATGAATACTGGAAAAAGGGTTGAATCTGTCGCAGGTATGAAGAAGCCTGTTTTGGGCAGGCACTGATACCCCGCCTAGCGGTCAGGGGCTGTTATGCAAAATTTTGGTAGCAGAAACTAAGGGAGGAGCTTTAGAGTGGGTGAGGTTTAAGATAATTTGGTAACATAGGAAAGGGAAAAGTACTATGGTGATTAATTGTGTGGATGGTAAAGAGTTGGAAGTATAACTAGTTTATGGTGTTGGATGGAATATTAAGGGAAGAAAGGGATAAGGGAGAATTGTAGTTAATAAATCATGTTTTGTAAGCATAGCATTCGTTTATGTGTGACTGGATAAGTGTTGATTATGACTTACTGATTTTAGGTAACAATTGTGGATATATTCAATAGTGGATGATAATTGGTTATGTTATATTGCATAGGGTTAAAGTTATATATATTGGAGGAAAAATGTTGTTAGGTATGGCTATGCATGAGGAATTATGGGAAAAGTATTCTAAGACTATTGGAAGTAAAGTTCTGCTTATTACAATGTAGTATACTTGGGAACGTGATTGAAGGTATTGAATTGTTGACTATCTTCATAGATATGGATAAAGTTGCTTTACAATGATAATGCTCATGTATTGTGGAAACTTGAATAGATGGATTGACCATTGTAAAGTTTAGGTGCGTGATACTTATGATAGTTGTAGACTAACCATAAAGTGCATTCCATAGAGGAGTCTTTATTTGGGGCTTGGAATTGAGTCATGTAGCAGATTAGACTAATTGAGGTGCTAAAAACAAGAGGGGTTATGCTACTGATACAACGCCTGGCGGCACAGGTAGGTGTGCCAGGCGATGGGACTAGCGTCAGGGGTCCCTGTATTCCTTAGCGTCTGGCGGCAAGGTGTGCTCCGCCAGGCGGTGACTAGAAAACAGTGGCGCTAGAATGGCATTGGTGCCTGGCGGTGAGCTGGTACCGCCAGGCGGTCTGGAGACATTTCGCTTGGCGGCGTGTGGGCTGAGTCAGGCGGAAATGTTGATGTCCTTTGTTTTGTTTTGTGTGTTGTTTGAGCAATGATGCTACACTTGGATCGGGAGATGTTGTGCCATGAGCGGGTAGGTTCATGGATGGTGGTTAACACGTGACGATATGAACGGGGAGGTTCATATCCAGTTACTCTCACGTGGGGATACGAGCCAGGTAGGTTCGTATGTTCTGTGCTCACGTTTGAGAGATGCCACGTTCGGGGAGGTACGGGGCTGGCAAATCACATGTGTTGGACTACGGGCGGGTAGGTCCGTAGAGCAAGACTACGAGCGGGGAGGTTCGTAGAGGCAGGACCACGAGCGGGCAGGTTCGTGTGAGCATCATATTCCCGAGTCCGAGGCTAACCATTTGTGTGATTGAAGGTTATAACGCCTTGGGGTTAAGGTCTTGGCCAAGAACTATGTAGAATGAATAAGAAGGGTGTATGATTTATCTTGCATATTTTATATCTATTATTTTATTTTCTCAGCTCACCCTTTTTGTTTGTGTATGGTGATGATCATGTGATTCGTTACACGGGAGTAGATGTTGATACAGGTGGTGCTGAGGATGTCCAGGCGACAAAGTGAGGGCTAGCTTTGGGATTAGAGCTAGGGGTTTTTCTCACATGTATTTTATTATGTTTTCATTTATGAACACGAATCTTAGGAACTTGTAACACTTTATTTGTTTATGTTATAAGTTTTGGCGCGTGTTTTTCATAAATTTAAATTTTCCCGCATTGGGAGTATTATTAATGCAACTTTTGATATATTTTATTTCTTTTATTATTTATTTTAAGTAATATTCCATAGGGATGTTACATGCAGCATCCCCTAACGTCGTAAGTGCGGCACTCGTGCAAGAACTAGATGGCACCCAACAGCCCATATACTTCGTTAGCCGCATACTTCAAGACCCTGAGACAAGATACCAGATGGTAGAAAAGGTGGCACTCGCGCTAATCACAACAGCGCCTCCGACCATACTTCCAAACACATCTGATTACCGCCAAAACGGACTACCCTGTCCAAAAAATTCTCCAAAAGCCAGATCTTGCGGGAAGACTTTCATCTTGGTTTGTCGAGCTATCTGAATTCAGTATCCAGTACGAGCCACACGGCCCCATTAAGGCACAATGCTTGGCAGACGTCGCAAATGACCTACAAAACCAAGAACCCCAGCATGAATGGTGGACCATGCATGTCGACGAATCATCTAACATTAGAGGCGTCGGAGCAGGCATTGTCCTCGAAGGCCCAAAGGGCATACTCATTGAGCAGTCATTCTGTTTCACTTTCAAAACTTCAAACAACCAAGCTGAGTACGAGGCCATTGTCGCAGGATTACATCTAGCCCTAGAAATGGAAGCCAGATGCCTGCTATGCAAAACTGACTCTAAACTCCACTATCAGACACCTCACTGGTGAGTACCAGGTCAAAGATGACCTCCTATCACAATACTACCACCTGGTAATGAACTTGGTAGGGAAGCTTAAAGAGTTCAAGATCGAACACGTACCCAAAAGCGACAATATCAGAGTCGGCCTCTTATCAAAACTTGCAAGCACGAAAAAGAAAGGACGCTACAGGTCCCTGCTACAACAAGTACTCACGACCCCATCCATTCAAACACAAACAGAGTGCTTCGAGGTCACCACCAAGGAGTCGTGGATGAGTCCTTTCATCACGTACCTCAAGAAAGGGGAGGTACCAGCGAACCAAGAAAAAGGATAGGTCAAGAAGGCAGCAAGATACACGCTGATAACAGGGCAACTCTTCAGGAAAGGCTTCAGCAAACCACTACTCGGGTGCATTACGAACGATAAAGTGTCTTACGTCATGAAGGAAATACATGAAGGAACCTGTGGATACCACTCCGGCCCCAAAACAATGGCAACATGAATCCTGTGGGCCGGGTACTTTTGGCGAACAATGGAACAAGACTGCACCAACTTCGTCAAAAAATGTCAGCCTTGCCAAAAACACGGGCCCTGCTTCTATCTACACCAGGAAGAACTCCATCACATAATGTCACCCTGGCCATTCTCCAAGTGGGGAATGAACATCGTAGGACCTTTCAAACCCAAAAAAGGGCAAGTTAAATTCCTCTTGGTCGCAGTCGACTATTTCTCCAAGTGGATTGCAGCTGAGCTGCTCGCAAACATCATGGCCAAACAAGTCAAATGTTTCGTCTGGAAAAACATCATTTACAGATACGACATACCACACACTATCATCACAGACAATGGGTGACAATTCATTGACAAAGGCTTGGCGAAGTTCCACCAAAACCTCCACATCCAACATATCACCAGCTTATTAGAACACCTGCAGACCAACGACCAAACGGAAGCGGCGAACAAGGTCATATTAGGGCAATTACAGAAGAGGCTCGATGGCGCAAAAGGAAAATAGCCAGAGGAGCTCATAGAAATACTTTAGGCATACAAGTGCACCCCACAATCCTTGACCAAAGAAGCCCCATATAGCTTAGTTTATGGCACCGATGCGATGATACCAGTAGAGATCGGAGAACCGTCAATCAGGTAGACATATTTCGAACACGACCCCAACGAAGTACGTATGAACACGCACCTCGACCTATTCGTAGAAAGAAGAGAGCGGGGGGACATCCAAGACATGGCAACCAAACTTCGAGCAACAAGAAAGTACAAGTCCAAACTCAACCCCTGGTCCTTCCACAAATGGGACTTAGTCTAGAGGATGGCAAGTAAAGCCAAGAAACATGACGGCAAGTTTTCACCAAACTGGGAGGGGCCATTCCGTGTACTACAGGAAGTAGGCAACGACGCATATCGGCTAGAACGACTATCGAGAGAACCAATTCCCAACACCTGGAACATCTCTCACTTGAAATTTTATTTCAATTAAATCATGTATCGGCTAAACACTGTAATCCAAAGATGTACTCTTTCCTAACCTGGCATTTTTTTCCTAAGGAGGGTTTTGGCCAGGCAGGTTTAACCGAGCCATCTACCAATAATGAAAGTTCGAGGATTGCAAGCATATCTTTAACTAAGTGCACGAACTCTCAGCCTCTAATCTAAGAGCCGTCGGACGATCTCTAACAAAAATAAATCTCCCAGCCTCTAACCTAAGAGCCGCTGGTCAAGCGCAACCAACAATCTCCCGGCCTCTAATCTAAGAGCCGCCGATCGAGCGCATAAGAAAGCTCCCAAAGTCACTACCAAGAAAACCACCCCATGCATCATATTGTAAAACTAAGAATACAACGAAGTAATTAAAACCAAACATAACAACAAGTCGTCCAGCGATAAGCACTCAAGATATTGCACATCCACTTAACGGAAATCGCAAAACGATTAAAAAACATCTCCGCATTTAAAATAAGTCACGCGCAAAAAATAATTAGGCAGACTCTGATCAAGTAGAAGGAAGTGAAACATATTTTTCATTAAACACCCAAATCAGCAAAATATCCATCTTTACAAAGATATCTACACAGATCACACAACCCACCAACAACAAGTCGGCACCCCAACTATAGAAACCAAATCTAACTACAGAAACAAGTTCGGCGTCCTCGCCCCTAATGACAATAACCAAAAACAAAGTTTAGTGACCTCGCCCCCAACAACTAAACTATTCATCAGCAACCTCGTCATTAACCTCCTTGGCCACTTCCTCTGCATCCTCTGCCTCTTCCTCACCATCCTCCCCCTCTGACACCACTCCATCAACATTGGCAGGAGGAGTCGTCACCCTACCGTCTCCTCATTCCCTACCATCACCGCCTCTTGCTCAGCCTTGAGGTGGCTAATCTCCGCAATATCCAGCATACGATTATTGTACACATCAAGATTCACGTTAAACCGGCAGTTGGTCACAGACACCTCCTTGTACAAGAAGTCCGTCTGCCTTAAAGCTTTCTAAAAACGATTAACGTGTTCTTAATAAATTGCCTGATATAGACCATAGATCTCACTGGCCTCCTCCGCCACAACATCCTTCACAGCACGAACCTCGTCTAGCTCAATTTGTTTCGCTTTCAGTTTTTTCTCCACCCTCATCACACTTCCTTTCAACCTTTTAACCTCAGCCTCCAACTTCTTTTTCTCCTCATCCCAAGCCTGCTGATCACGGTCCCTCTGGCCCTTGAAAGCAACAATTTGCTCAGACAACTTCTTACTTTTCTCCGCAATTTCCTCATTTGAATCTTACTTTTCTTAAACCCACCCAAATCTAAGTTACTCGAACCACTAGACCCCACACCACCTGTCTTCGCAAGAGCACGCAACCTTTTTCGATCCTTCCCAACACCCTTCATCTTAGAAGGAGCCAGCCTTTTCCCTTCGCCTTTGCAGCATTCCTTATCTTCTCGCGAATCTTGGCAAAAAGATCAACATTCTTTGTGTGATGCGCCATTACACCTACACAAAATAAAGTTCTTCAAATTAGTCCAACACCAGTAATAACCAAAACGCAAAAACTTACCACATAAATCCCTGGCCGGACTATCTGTCAGGTAACAGCAAAAAACCCATTTCCCAGGAATCTTGGTCGGTAGTCTCTCAAGCACATCCACCACCCGCATACTATCAACATCTAGCATATCCTTAGAGATCGCGTCCAAACGAGCAGGCGTTTCAGTCCAGTAGAACAGAAACTTAGGGAACCCGTCATCATCATATTATAGCATTCGTCCAGCCACAAGCACACCTACACGGAAAAAACCATCTTTAAACTTCTTCAACTACTAAGTAAACATATCCATCAAACCACTCTTAGAACAACCAATCAGGGAAAGCCACGAGATCGGATCCCTCGGACACATCACATAGAAATATAAAAAGCTCTCGAGGGTCGGCGATAGATACAACGCCTTGAAGATCATCCTAAAAGCCTGAAGGCTTCCCCAACTATTCAGATGAAGTTGAGTATGTTAGTTTTGAAATGGTAAGTTTAGCCAAGAAGGGGGGTTGAATTGGCTTTATAAAACTTTTACAAAAGCTTAAAACCTTTTTCAATTGAATCTAATAGACTGGAATGTTTGGATGTAAATGCAGCTGACCAGTACACTTTTAGTCGATTAAAATATAAAAATAGCAGACTAAATTGTTCTTGATGCTATGAAACAGTCGATTAGAAGGACAAATCAATCGACTAAAATACTGGAGAATTATGCAGAATGCAGAATTCGCAAATTCAACTCAAACAGTAATCTTTTACATACAAGACATGTTACAATCAGTATTTATAACAAGTACAAAGCCTCAGATTACACAAGCACGCATTAAATCACACCAAAGATCAAATTATTGGGTTTTCTTGAGTTTTTGAAGAGTTTAAAAGAGAGGGAGATGAGGGAAAGAAGAATGCACAACTATTTTTATACTGGTTCACTCAATCACAGAGCTACATCCAGTTTTCCAGGACAACCTGAGCCTGGTTTCCACTATATTCAAAATTTTTACATATCAAACACCAAGATTACACTTTTGAACACAAAGCACACAAGATTTTTGACTCACACAAAACTCTAGAACCAAAACCTACAACAATCACACTTGCAAAGCTGAAATCACACCAGGCAAACTATTCAGAGGCACAAGAACGTCCAAACCTGATGGTGGCTATCCCTAGCACACCATACATGTGTTCTTCAAGCTACTCAAAGCCAAAATGCTTCCAAGATCAACCAAGATCTTCAAACACGAGTTCTAGTTGTGTATTGTAGAGAGAGAATGCTTCCCAGAGATGAATGACATGATTTCGTTCAGAAAAACTCAGATTCGCACCTCTACTCGCGAAAAAATAGCTTATATAGTTTGATTTAAGTGAAAATAGTCGATTGAATTTTCCGTACAGTCAGCTGATTTCACCTGACTTAAGTGAAATTAGTCAATTGAAAAATAATTCAACTGACTGAATGCATTCATACCAGAAACTATATACAGCAAGCCTTTTAACCTGTTAAAACCCATTTTAACAGATTAAAAGAGACACACTAAGGCACACAAGACATCGAACCTATGTCATATAACCTATCAACAAAGTATAACACTAACACATTACATTTAACATGTTATATACATATTTAACACACTAAAACTTAATCTTCAAGAGGATCTTCATCAATCTTCATCAAGCACTTAAGATCTTTATACACATGGCTTTATCAATTCTTTGCTTCAAGCTTGCTTGTGCCAACAATCTCCCCCTGAATTGATGAAGCCAACATCCTCGAGTTGAATTGATGAGCTAAGATCCGTAGAGAAACCTGAAAAAGCTTTTGCATACAAGATACCAATATTCCAAATATACAACCAAGCAAAAGTACACAAGCATACATACATATCACATATGCATATGCTCCCCCTATCATTAATAATATGATTTAACTTCAGATTTTTGATTAAGTTTGCAGTATTATATGATTACAACATATTTATTTCAGGTTTTCCAATTTTGACACAATATTACTCAATTTTCACTCATTTTTCTCCCCGTTTGGATTCATCAAATGAAAGTAAATGCATACATCATTTGGGGAAGATGAAAATTTTCATTAAAGCAATAACATAGAGGTGTACCAGGGCACCTGACACGAATACAAACACATAAAACCAGAAACAGAAATGCAGATACATCATGAACCTGAAAACTGATATAATCAGTCGACTAAAATGAGAAAATAGCCAATTAAAATACTAGAACAAACAACAGACACACAAAATGCAACATCAAAATGCAATGCATGACCTATGAGCCATCCCTTTCACTCATTCCTAGGGTTGTCTCTATTGTAGACATTGGAGAGGAGGTCATGAACATTATGGAGTTGGTAATCCAAGTCTTGAAACCTTGTTGTGCAATACATGTGATGTGCATTTTAAGCCATGTTGAGGTCTTGAAGTTGATTGAGAACCATTCTCTCAAATTGGGAGTATGCAGGTCCAGTATTCTCAAGAGGGTTATACAACTCAATTGCCATTGGCTGAGGTTCATCTTCCTCTTGGTTTCCTCCACTTGTTCCCGCTTCATGATCATTTGCTCCAACTTCAATGTTTACACCTTGATCTCCTTCAACTAGCCAAGTGTTGCCTACCTTGGTGAATCCCATCTTGTGCATATTCAGTGTTGAAACATGATTGAGAACGCTAGTAGACTCCTCAAGCTCTCCTTCCACATCCACACCAAAATGCTCAATGAATTTGGAAATGAGCACCACATATGGAAGCTTGAAATCTGTGAGCCTCTTTGCCTTCATCATGTGATCATGAATTGTGTAGGTCTAGTCCACCATTATGCCATTTTGAATGCAGTACATCACCACTAGATCACCTTCATTCAAGGTAGCATGGTTGCTCCCCCTAGGCATGATGATTTTGGTCACCACCATGGCTAGCAACCTTTCCTCCACACGAAGCCTTCCCACATGGAAATTTCTAGCTTGCTCGCCTTGATTTCTTACACATTAGTTGAAGTATTGCACCTTGTTGAACTCATCTACTGCACTAGTTTCACCTTTGCGAACTTACACACCTCATTGCCTTATGCCAGCCACATCCTTCCATGTTTGCATTGTGATTTCCATTTCTACACCTTTGACACTTGATTTAAGAACACCATTGCTGAACTTGAGGTTGGCATAAAACACCTTCACCAAATCTGGATACACCTTACCCGAAAGGTCAAGGAATGTCTTTAATTTTTGGGTTTTGAGATGTTGCTCAAGGTTGTCAAAATTCTCTACCCTTAGCCATGACATACGAATCACCTTAGGAATGATGATTTGCTTCCTATTGATCTCAATCAAGAAGGTTTGAATTCTGTCTTCATGGCCTTCAAACCATATCTCAAGCCTTCCTTGATTCATGGCATTTGGAGAGGATGGAGTAGGTGGAGTGGAGCTTTCATCATCTAAGGGGGCAGCTCGTGATATTCTAGGCATGGTGAAAAGTAGGTTTGGCTCTTACTAGCAAATGAGGATGCCAATGCATGATGCTTATGCAAGTACTTATAGAATCAGCAGGTTAATTTTCAAAATCAGTCAATTAAATCGTGCAGATTTTCTAGTTTCAATGTAGTACAGGAAATCACAGCAATTAAATGTGAGGGGAATCTAAATTACAGATGCAGTGATATGTTTCCCATGTGTTTTATGATCAATCCACTCACAAACACTTCACAGCTAATGCATGAACATTGGAAATCATGTAATTAAAGCACTTTATGGTCAATGCAATTTGAAAAGTTGATTTTAGTTGATGTAATAGCTGTTACAGCTACTGCTACAGTCCAAAAATAGTCATGTGATGCATACTTTGACTAGGTCAATCAATTAAAATCAATTCAAGCAATTTCACATCAGCATAAGTGATTTTAACACATAAAAATACAGAGTTAGTCGTCTAAAATTGTACCAGTAAACTAATTTTTGGTGCAGTGGTAGTTTTAAGTGAAATCTATGTGTTAAATTTGCAGTTTTAGCTGACTAAAAATTTCAGATTTCACGAAATTCACCCAGACCAATTTGAATCAAATATTTGTGCTATTTTGTGAGATTTAGCATATTGAAACAGTTCCAGAATACAAGTTATGCAGATTTTGACATTTTAAATGAAATCTATGTGTTGAAATTGCAAATTTAGCTAACTGAAATTCTGGCAGTTTTCAAATTATGCAGATTTTTATCATTTTAAGTGCAGCACACACATGATCTAATAAGATTAACAAGCTAAACAGATATCAACATATATTCTTCATGTCAAGAACACCTAATTCAGTTCTAAGCTTATTAAATCTATCACGTGCAAGTGGTTTAATGAATAAATCCGCGAATTGATTTTCAGTTTTCACAAACATGATTTCAATACCACCTTTTTTAATATGATCTCTTATGAAATGATGCCTGATTTCAATGTGCTTAGTTTTAGAAAGTTGAATTGGATTCTTAGTTAGGTTGATTGCACTTGTATTATCACAATAAAGAGCTACCTTCTCTAGCTTTACACCATAATCTATAAGTTGATGCTTCAACCATATGCTTTGAGCATATGCATGTCCAGCTGCTATGTAATCAGCCTCAGTTGTAGAGAGTGCTACACAAGCTTGCTTCTTGCTATTCCATGAGATTAGGCTTGATCCAAGTAGATGTCATGTACCACTTGTGCTTTTCCTATCCAATTTGCACCCTGCATAGTCAGAATATGAAAAACCACTAAGAATAATGTTAGATTCATTAGGATACCATAATCTAACATTAGTTGTCCCTTTCAGATACTTGAGAATCCGTTTTGCAGCTTTGAAGTGCGATTCCTTTGGATTGGATTGAAACCTAACACATAAGCAAACACCAAATTGTATATCCGGCCTACTAGCAGTTAGATATAGCAAGGAACCAATTAACCCTCTATATTTGGTTGAATCAACTTGGTTTCCAGCCTCATCTGCATCCATAAGGCAGTTCGTAGCAATTGGAGTGGCAGCCTCTTTGCAATCCTCCAATTTGAACTTTTTCAGTAGATCCAAACAATATTTTGACTGGCTTAAAAATGTTCCATGCTTGAGTTGCTTCACTTGCAGCCCTAGGAAGTAGGTTAGCTCACCCATCATAGACATCTCAAATTCTCCCTGCATAGCTGCAACAAACTCTTCACACATGGAGTTATTATTTGATCCAAAGATTATAATATTCACATATACTTGAACAAGTATTACATCACTTGCATGCTTTCTAATCAAAATTGTTTTATCAACAGCACCTCTAGCATATCCTTTAGATAAAAGAAAGTTGTTTAACCTCTCATACCACTGTCGTGGTGCTTGCTTCAAACCATATAAAGCCTTTTTCAATTTGAAAACATGATTAGGATAGTGGTGATCTTCAAAACCAGGAGGTTGTGATATATACACTTCTTCATTTAAGAAACCATTCAAGAATGCACTTTTCACATCCATTTGAGAAAGTTTGAAATTACACATGCATGCATATGCTAACAATAACCTTACAACTTCTAGCCTAGCTACAGGTGCATATGTTTCATCAAAATCAATGCCTTCCTCTTGATTATAACCTTTAGCAACTAGCCTAGCCTTATTCCTAACTATATTACCATTTTCATCCATTTTATTCCTAAACACCCATTTTGTACCAATCACATTCATTGCATTAGTTTTAGGGACAAGAGACCATACATCATTCCTAGTGAATTGATTAAGTTCATCTTGCATAGCAACAACCCAATTACTATCACACAATGCATAATTCACATTCTTAGGTTCAATTTGAGAAACAAATGCAACATGTTGAAAGAATGCAAGCTTGCGTCTAGTGGATACTCCCTGTTCTATGTCACCAATTATGTTGTCCTTTGATAATTCTTTGGGTTCAATCCACTCCTTGGGTAAATTGTTGTCTGCAGCTTTTTCAGTCGACTGAATTTCCTTTTCAACTGATTGATTTCCTGCAGCAGATTCCAATTCTGCAGTAGATTGCTTTTCCTGTGTTGTTTCTTCTTCATCTACAATATTAGGCACATGCTCTTGCAATTTTGGGTTAGTTTCATCAAATACAACATGCATAGACTCTTCAATAGTCATCAATCTCTTATTATAGACTCTATATGCATGACTTTGTGTAGCATAGCCTAGAAAAACACCTTCATCCGCTTTTGCGTCAAATTTGCCAAGACTTTCTTTGCCATTGTTTAAAATGAAACACTTACATCCAAATACTTTTGGGTGACTTAAAACAGGCCTCCTCCCTTTGAAAAGTTCATAGGGTATTAGGATTAAACTAAATAAATAGGGAATCACAAAAAAAGAGACATTAATGAATCAAAGATCCAACTGATCACCTCGTCGGTATTGTAAATATGCAGTTACAAATAATCCAGCCAAAGTAATAGGAATTAAACCTAACACGATTCCAAATAGAAAAACTTCAATCACTTTTATTTGTTCGAAAAGTAAAAAGAAAGGTAATATAATATCTAGCCTTAAACATAAATCTGTATTGATCATAAATCTCAACGATCGAGAATTGTAAATTGACATAGTAAGGAATTCTAGAATGTCTTATACCAAAATTTACTATTCCTCTCAAAATTACAAATCAAATAAGTCGTATTTTACTAAGACCAATAAATAGAGACGAGGTTATAATTAAAACCGATAGTAAAAAACCGAAATAACTAGTGATAGTGGGCATATAGAAACTAAATGAAATATGTTCGTTCTTTTTATACATATGTTTATAAAGCACTTCCCTAAATTTCCATTTTTGAGAGAAAAAAGAAGATAAAAAATCCTACTTGAAAGATACAATTCAAAATTGGCAATTCCTCAATAAATTCAATTATTAGAGACGAAAAAAAAAAAAAGAAATAGAGTAACATAATTTAGAAATAAATTCCTCATCTGTTTTCTTTAAAATTGGCTTAATCAACACTCTATTTAAAACATAGCAAGCAGTGTTGACTGCATCAGCCCCAAAGTACTTAGGTAGTGAATTCTCATTTAACATAGTTCTAGCTAGTTCCTCAAGTGATCTGTTTTTCCTTTCAACAACACCATTTTGTTGTGGGGTTCTTGGTGTAGAAAAATTATGTTTAATGCCATGCTTTTCACAAAAGTGTTCAAACTTTTCATTTTGAAATTCCCCACCATGATCACTTCAAATAGACATTATCTTGGAACTCTTGGCAAGTCTTTTAAAAGCATGAAAAGTGTCATTTTTGGCAGCTAAGAACAAAGTCCATGTGTACCTAAAGAAGTCATCAACTATGACTAATGCATAAAGATTGCCACCAAGGCTCATGGTTCGAGATGGACCAAATAGATCCATGTGAAGCATCTCTAAAGGTCTTTCAGTTGAAACAACATTTTTGGGTTTGAAAGAGACCTTGGTCTCTTTTCCCTTTTGACATGCTTCACACACTCTATTCTTCTCAAACTTGAGTTTTGGTAGTCCTTTAACCAATTGTTTTCTGTTTAGTAGATTAAAATGCTACATGTGTATGTGACAAAGTCTTTTATGCCATAACCAAGTGTCATCCTCTTTTGTAAGCAAACAATGGATGCTAAATGATGCATGATGCAGATCAAGTAGATATATATTGTTGACTCTTTTTGCTATCAAAATAATTTTACCATGTGCATCATATATCAAGCAATTGTTTGGTTCAGACATCACTTTAAAGCCTTTGTCACATAATTGACTTATACTAATCAAATTATGTTTGAGCCCTTCTACCAGCAGCACATTCTTGATGTTGAAAGAGGATACAATGCTTATGACCCTATTTCCAAGGATTCTTCCTTTGTTGTTGTCTCCATAGGTTACAAATCCTTCTTCTTTCAATTCCAACTTTGAAAATTTGGTCTTATCTCCTGTCATATGCCTTGAGCAGCCACTATCTAGGTACCATAGATTCTTCTTTTCCTGTTTTATGACCTGCAAAACAACATAGTATTACATGGTACCCTTTGATAGTTTGGGTCCAACATGGTTATGCCTTTCTAGATCCTTTTGGGATCCATTTCATAATTCCCTTAGTTATACATACTTTCTAACATGACAATTCTTAAGAATATGACCTTTCTTCATACAGTAGTTGCAAGAAATGAAGGGCATAGCATTTGGCTCACTCTTTGAAAAGAAACTAGAGAACTTCTTGGCTTTCTTTTCATGGATAGGTGTATAACCTAGTCCAGCCTTTCCAAAAACACAATTTTGAGATTCTAGTTGGCTAACTGTTTTCTAGCCAGCTATTTAATCCTTTTAGCTGATTATTCATGGCAGCAATTTGCTTGCCTCACTATGCAACTCATCAAAGTCATGCAACAATTGGTAATAGTCATTCTTATCTTTGGATGATAAGGAACTTACTTGGCTTGATGAGGATGATTCATATCCATCCATGAGGCATAAGTTTGCTTCCTCACTTCCTTCTTGAGTTGAAGTACTTATTGAATCGTCATTGCTTCCTCACTCACTTCCAAGCTATATAGGCACGTCTTTCCTTGCACTTTTTCTCCTTTTTCATATCAGCAACCTTGTCCTTCTCTTTGTTAACATTAGGACATTCAATCTTGATATGTCCTTGCTTTCCACAATTATAACATGAGAATTTAGAAGAATTACTTGAATCATTTTATTTAGAATTGTACCTCCTTTGATTACCTTTGTTGCCTTTCCTCTTGAGATACTTTCCAAACTTCTTGACTAGTAGATTCAAGTTCTCATTGTCACTAGATTCAACAACCTCTTCCTCGGTTTTATCACTCTTCTTAGAACTAGCCTTCAAGGCTATAGGTTTTACCTTTTTCTCACTTGTTTCAAGCTCACTTAGCCTTTGCATTTCAAGCTCGTGCTCTCTAAGCTTACCAAACAGTGCAGTTGTTGTGATGATGGATAAATCCTTGGATTCAAATATGGCAATCACCTTTGGTTGCCAATTTCTATCAAGACACTTAAGCACTTTGATGTTTAGCTCCTCTTTGTCAAATTCTTTGCCTAGACCCATGAGATGGTTGACTATGTGAGTGAACCTCTTTTGCACTTCAGCTATGGACTCTCCTTTTTGCATCTTGAAAAGCTCATACTCTTGAATCAAGGCATGCTTCCTTACTCTTTTCACTTCACTTGTTCCTTCATGTGTAACCTATAGGACATCCCACATTTCCTTTGCATTCTTGTATTGGGAGACCCTAAAAAATTCATTCATACTCAAAGATGAAATGATGATGTTTTTGGCATTGCAATCATATTGAGCTCTTCTCCTTTCTTCATCATTCCATTCACTCCAAAGCTTATCTACCTGCTTATTTTCAACAACACATTTAGGAGTATATGGTCCATTAACTATTGCATCCCAAATTCCTTTGTCTATAGATTCAATGAAAATTTCCATCCTTATTTTTCAAAACTGATAGTTTAGGCCACAAAACATAGGTGGTCTATGAATAGATGCACCTTCAGCAAAATGGAGTTTACTTTCAGCCATTTCAAAAGGATTTTTGATGAACTTGAATACCTTTCAAGAACCTTACTCTAATACCAATTGTTAGTTTTGAAATGGTGAGTTTAGCCAAGAAGGGGGGGTTGAATTGGCTTTATAAAACTTTTTCGAAAGCTTAAAACCTTTTTCATTTGAATCTAATAGACTGGAATGTTTGGATGTAAATGTAGCATACCATTAAACTTTCAGTCGATTAAAATATAAAAACAGCAGACTAAATTATTCTTAATGCTATGAAACAGTCGATTAAAAAGACAAATCAGTCGGCTAAAATACTGGAGAATTATGCAGAATGCAAAATTCACAAATTCAACTTAAACAGCAATCTTTTACATACAAGACATGTTCCAATCAGTATTTATAACAAGTACAAAGCCACAAATTACACAAGCACGCATTAAATCACACCAAAGATCAAATTACTTGGTTTGCTTGAGTTTTTAAAGAGTTTAAAATAGAGGGAGATGAGCGAAAGAAGAATGCACAGCTGTTTTTATACTGGTTCACTCAATCATAAAGCACATAAGATTTTTGACTCACACAAAAATCTAGAACCATAACCTACAACAATCACACTTGCAGACCTAAAATCACATCAGGCAAACCATCCAGAGGCACAAGAACGTCCAAACCTGATGGTGGCTGTCCCTAGCACACCATACATGTGTTCTTCAAGCTACTCACAAGCCAAAATGCCTCCAAGATCAACCAAGATCAACCAAGATCTTAAAACACGAGTTCTAGCTGTGTATTGCAGAGAGAGAATGCTTCCAAGAGATGAATGACACAATTTCGTTCAGAAGAACTCAGATTTGCACCTTTTCTCGCGAAAACACAGCTTATATAGTCTGGTTTAAGTGAAAACAGTCCATTGAATTTTCTGTACAGTCAACTGATTTCACCTGACTTAAGTGAAATCAGTCGATTGAAAAATAATTCAACTAGCTGAATGCATTCATACTAGAAACTATGGAAGTAGAACCACTAGAAGAAGTTGACATACCTCAGTAAGCTGCAAATATAGAAGTAGAAAAAACACAACACTTAGAGAAAACCCAACAGAACTCCAGAAACAAAAATCGCGATTAAGAGCAAATGAGAGAAACCATATTTAAAGACCACACTCACGACCCCTCACCTTCGCTTAAGATTCTAAATGCCCAAGGCCCAACCGCCATAAAACGCTTCGAAAAACACACCCTAACAACACATAGTAAATCCAACAGTCATGTCCCTTCAATACACCTGACATTCTGTTAACTATCAGTCACGACGTTGCAATGCACCTGACATTCTGTCAACCATCAAAAAAGCCAAAGAAAAGATAGTAGCCAACCTCTAGCATGAAAGATAGCGGCCAACCTCTAATGAAGCAGATAGCGGCCAACCTCTAGTGCGAAAGATAACAGCCAACCTCTAATGCAGCAGATAGCGGTCCCCTCTCACCATAATGACATAGCCAAACCTCACATTAAGTCTATACGTCACTATGCTCCTCTAGACTGAGAGGCTGGTATATCCATAGAGTATATGGCCAAGTGCCACAAATTAAAATTGCAAAACACAAACACAATGGCCCCAAATGCGCAACACAGACCTTGCGGCAAGACACTCATATTAAGTCTATACGTCACTACGCTCCTCTAGATTGGGAGGCTGATGTCCCAACCACACCATGAACCAGGAACAACCATAGGTGGCTATCAGTAACCCTGGACCGCATATTCCTCACCAGACGCTCCACTCTATAGCATGCGGCCATCAACAACTCTCTAGGCCGTAAACCCTATACTTGATGAAGGATTGACCCCAACCAAGGATGGAGGCACATGCTTAAGAAGACTAAGCATGTTTAGAAAGGAAGATCAATAATCCTTCATCCCTTTCATTTGTGTTTGTTATTTTTGATTCCCTAAGTTGACTTAGTTGAATCAACTTTAGTTGACTTGTTTACCTTTGACTAGGTTTGACTTGTTGACTATAGTTGACTTGACTTAAGCCAACATGCTAATATATGTTTATTTGCTTTGTAGGTTAATTAGGAATAAGAAAGCAATGCTAGGTGGCGCATGGTGATTGGGGAGCATAAATGATGTGGATAAGAGAGTAAAGCAAAGGCATAAAGCATAAAGTAAAAGGCATGAAGCAAGTGTACCTATGTACCTTTGGTCTCCTTTGTTTTTAGCACACTTTGGCCACTTTTTGGAGACATATGAGACACATTCTTTGTCTCCTTTTGTGCTAGAACGAAATTAGCCTTGCACACACCATAGTTAGCTCTTTTGTCTCTCACTTTTGTAACCTTATTTGACCTAGTTTCTAGAAGCTAGGGTTAGGTTTTGGTAGAGACATCCTTAAGTATCTTTTATTTGCTTAGAGGCCCCTAAACTCTTTTATATAAGGGGTGCTCCTAGACATGTAAAAGGGTTGAACATTTTGAAGTAAAAACACTCTTGTGTCTCAACCATTTGTGAGAGTTTCCTCCCTTGGGAGTGAATACTTTTAAGCCTTATCTTGCATAGCAAGTGGCGGCACACATCCACTCATCTTCAAGGTTGCTATGGCTTCTAGCCTAGCCTTGTAGTGGCGTGCTTCTCACATTTTTACCATTTCTTTCCTTTCCATTTTATGTTTTCTTCTTCCTTTAACTGTTCTTGGTTTTCTATGGTTTATGTGCTTTCCATTTCCTTTTTTTTTTAATCAATATCCATCATCTTCTTCTCTTGAGCTTTGTGAAAGGAACCTTCACATCTAGATAGCTTGCTATCTTAATTTTCCAATGGGGATTTCACTTAGCTTTCTTAATCAACTCATACCATATTCAATAATCTTAAAAAGGAACATGATAATCCTTCATCATTTGGTATCTAGAGCTTTGGTTGTCCTTGAATATGGTGTTTTTATGTTCTAACCTTGCCTTGTGTAGCTATCTTTGAATGGTCCACATAAAAACAGTGCTGGCAGCAACGTGTGCGTTTTTGGAAAAACTACTGCAGCTAGCTCAGTGGTCCAAAAGTAACGTTCTTTATATCAAAAGAAAGCTCTGTGAGTCTAGTTTCCAACAAAAAAATAATTAATTCATTTGGAGTTCTGTGGAGAGAGTTATGATCAAATAAGTGAGCAAAGGTCAGAGCTGACGAGAATACGAAAAACAACGTTTTCAGGTTATGTTGTGGCAATTTTGGCTTCGGTTTTGTGAATCTTTTGCTCCTAAATGTGGTTAGATAACATGTCTTTTGATGTTTAGTCTTTGAGTCTCATATCCATGAGTTTAAATGCATGATAGCTACATGTTTGTGTCTTTGTGTATGTCATGTTGAGTCTTTAAATGTGTCTAACTTTTGCTTGAGTCTCTTGTATATGCTTCTTCGAGTTTTCTTGTTCTTGTTTCTAAGTTTTTGAACTATTGCAGGAGATCTATGCCTTGTGTTGTTGTATGCTCCTTGAAATTGATTTTGACCTAATTTTAAGGAACTAAGTGTTCAAGACACCCTAAAACATCCTTCTCATCATTTTAAGTACCTAGTTTTGAAAAGAAAAAGTGTTTTCAAGACCAAAAACAATTTGGCCGAGAGCTTTTACAATGCTTGGTGAATCCATTTGGCCATTTTTACTAGGTGTTATGCTACCAAATTTTATACTTGGATTTTGGGTGATATTGGCAAATTAGTTTCATGTTTTGACTTGGTTATGATCTTTCATGGTGTATGCATGATTTGAGGTATAATCTTGGCTTGTTCAAATGCTTTCCATATAGTCCTTAAAAGTGCTTTTCTTGTTTTAGTCTTGTTAAAAGTTTTGTCTCAAACTTTTCTTCTTTAGAGTTTAACTTTCCTTATTTTTGTGCTTTTCTTGCTTGTCACTAGGTGTTCTTTGTTTTGTCTTAGTAGTTTTCTTTTCTTGAAACTATTGGGATGTTGTGGCCGAATCACTTGTCTTGCATTTGAAAGGTTTTGAACAAGTTTTTAAAAGTGTTTGCTTCACTCCTTTGGTGGATTTTGAGTGCTAGCCTTGCCTTGTTACTTTGGGAGAGTGATCTAAACACTTGGGTTACATTTTGGGTTGGATTTGGTCTTGGTTTTCATGTTGTCTAACCCCTAATTCATTTATTTTGTCTTGGCTTTGAGTTTTTTTGTTGTAGGAATCATGGCAAGTTCATCAAATGCACCTACTCCAAACAAAAACAATACATTGATGAGATTGCTTCGAGATTTGGAGTTGTCTAAGAAGGAGTCCTTTGAACAATTGAGAAAGGACAAGGAGTAAAGTGACCTAAGAATCCAAGAGCACATTCAAAGGCTTGAAGCTAGGGAGTAAGGAAGAGAGGCTAGGAAAAGAAGGCATTCTAGGCACAACCCATCACAAGAGAAGCAAACTCCAAAGATTCCTAAGTTCAAAGGAGAAAATGACCCAAACAACTACATTGAGTGGGAACAAAAAATGGACCAATTTTTTACCATTCATGTAGTTAGTGATCAAAAGCAAGTAGATTTGGTAGTCTTAGAGTTTGAGGATTATGCCATGACTTGATGGCATCAATTATGTATGGACAATATTAACCAAGAGTCATTCGCGACTTCTTGGAGGGACCTTAAAAATTTGATGCGCGCTAGATTTGTTTCTTCCTATTATAGGAGGGAGACTTTTTTGAAGCTCCAAAGGCTTCAACAAGGGTCCATGAGTGTGGATGAATATTACAAGTTGATGGAGTCCATGCTTCTAAAAGTAGGACTTGAATTTGAAAGTGAAGAGGAAAAGGTAGCTAGATTTGTGAGTGCGTTTAGGAGGGACATACAAGATTTAGTAGAGTTATATGAGTACTCCTATCTTGACAAAGTGATGAGTTCAAATTTTTGCCCTCATTTAATATTTAAATTTGGGGATTTAATTGAATTTTCTGTGCTTAAAGATTGATTTAATTAGGATTTGTGATTATTGGATTTATTGAGTAAGTTTGGTAAAAGTGGCGTAAAAATTGATTTTAGTTGCATAAAATATTATTGGATATTCTAACGTTTGTTAATGCAGCTGGAATTTATTTTTGGTCAATTAATAGTGTGATTTTGAAATATTCAAAGTTACAAAATAAGTCCAAAATCAAGAAATTCTGAAAAAGAATAAATCAGGAGCTAAATACACCCCCAGTTTTTATTTGCACACTCCTTGCTCAAGTGGACCACAAAAACCTGTTCTGCACCCCCAGTTTTCACTAAGTTGCACCCCTCCTACCACTTAAACTCCACTCAACCAGATCATGCCATGTGGCAATCCCCACTTTTTAAGATTAGCCAACCATAAGCCGCCACGTGTCATAATCCCCACCTCACCAAATTAACCAATCAGATTCTGCCACGTCATCATCTTCATCTCCCAAAACCCTAACCCTAATTTTCTCCTCTCCTTCCATCACCATGGCAGCCGCCGCCGCCACCCTAGCCACCAATCTCACCGCCGGCCACCGCGACGCATCACCTGCAGCGCACATCCACCACGACCACCACGCCGCTGCAACAGATCCGCCACTCGCCGCACCACCACCATCTTCCTCCATTCGCGGCCGTCACAGAACCTCGCGCTCACCACGAATTGCGTAGCCACCTTCACCTGCAACAACGTCACGCCGCCACCGCAGACCTGCCACAACTTCGCAGCTCCGCAACGCCACCTCCATTCTTCATCGCAGATCTGAACACCCCTCCCTACAATATGCAACCACCAACAATCTAGCAAGTCAGATACTGTAGGCTTAACACCTTTTCATACAGTATACGATCGCCAACAACCCCTTCAAATCGCCTTCCCAGCGTTAAAGAACCCACACCACAAGTAGCCCAAATCCAACTATAGGCGATCAAGGCAAGTAGGAGGTACCTGGCCATTCAAGATCCTTATGACCGCATATCGGGCGCTACACACTCAGAACCCACCCAATAAGACCCGAGAAATTTAAATAATTAAGTAAATTATTATTTAATAAATACGGGTCGTGGGAGCCTTTATCGCATTTAATGTGGTTTGTTATGACGTGGAAATGTACTAGCTCAAGTGGTTGAGAGTACTTAGTTATGTTGAAAGGACGTGGGTTTGAGTCTTATGTATGCTAATTGTATACTACTTAGATAAGTGTATTATTTTAATGTTATGTTTGAACTGAGTAGTGATAATGTAATCCTAAAAGTGAGAACGCCAACAAATTAATTGAGACTTTACATTGATTAATTTGTAAATTTACAACAATAATTAATTGAGCAATAATCTTTAGATAACCGATGATGAATCTATTTTGAAAAAGCAGCGGAATCACTCTATTTTTCTTTATCATTGTTTTTTTTTTATCTTTTTTATTTTTTTATCTTTTTCAAATTTTATTTCTTTATTCCTTGTTTCATTTGATTAACTCTTTTGCATAGTTTTTATAAGAACTAGTTTGTTAAAAATAAATTCCGTGTTCGTTGGGAGACAACTTAGGGTTACTTTACCCTTTCTATTTTCTTGACTATTATCTTAGCAATACTGAAGTTGCTATAGTTTAGTAGTATTAATTTGATCGTGTCAACGACAACGAACACCCTTAACTTGATGTTAATTCATTTTTAATTGCCCACCCTTACCAAAAGTAAGCGGCCTGGGTTGAACACCCTTAACTTGATGTTAATTCGTTTTTAGTTCCCCACCCTTACCACAAGTAAGCGGCCTGGGTCGAACACCCTTAATGCAAAATCGCATTCGCTTACTGTAACACTTCTTATCGAACTAAACACTCTAAAGCAAACACTACATACATCAAACTCCCACTTACGATTATATCATACCATACACGCGCCGCTATAACACGAGTTAACGGTATCCAATAAACAACAAAGCATACACAAAGCATTTGTCACATTAGCTGTCTTCTAGCAAAGCACATGCACGTCTACTAGCGACTCTTGCAAGTTGGGAACCTCAGTGCTCCCAACGGCTCTAGCTTTAGCTGCCTTCTCCTTCCGCAACGCTTGGAAGAGCGCCAAATTCTTCTTTCCCATCTGTGCCATATAACCTGCAACCCACAACATACAACCGTCAGAATGCTTAAACATAAAGTAACACTCAAAATTACAAAAAGATACCTTCAAAATCTATAATCAGATGAACCAGATTATAAACCCTAACTAAGCCCTTAGTGGGCATTTTATCGCTAAAGAGCATCATTGCATCCACCACCTCCTTGTCGGCCACTAACAACTCCTCCCTCGCCATGACCTTATACCTCCAAGGGTTGCCGGTCTAGAAAAATAAGAACTTAGTATTGCCGTCAGTAGTGTAAAAATGCGAACGACCAACTTGCTTTATCACCACTTTAGAGAACCCATCTTTAAAGTGTTTAAAAGATTGGGTAAAAGCATCCAATCTGTTAAAACCAGGCCGACTTATGAGCGACAACCACGTCGCTGGACTTCTCGGCCTCGTAACAAAAGTGCAGAGGAACACCCGCAGAGAACGTTGCAAATACAAAGCCATACACAACAGTAACTAATCTCAGATTTTTTACAAATGAAGCAACATGAGCACACTTTCAACAACATCTTCATTTATAAGCATGAATTCCAAACGCCACAACTTCTTCCCACCAAAAGTCACAACCCATACCAATCGTCACAAGGCACACCAAAGGTCAAGAGCATAAAAAATGACAGCGTAAAGCCCCTTTGGATTAGACTTCTCACACCCCTTCACCTGCTACAAACCTCTTCACCTTTTTAGCCTTAACAATGTTCATCACATTTAAAGGCTGGGGGACTGGTGTACCACACCTAGCCGGCCTAGCCAAATAATAACAATAAAACCTGTCTACGTAACCACCAAGGACGCAAATAATAACAATCACCATATATATGCTGAGCGAATAAAAGTAACCAGCCTAAGCCACTAAAAGAGTAACAGCGACCTAAGCCGCTAAAAGAGCAACCGGCCTAAGCCGCTAAAGAGTAACCGGTCTAGGCCAATAACTTTAGGAAACTATGCAAGAACTTGAAAAATTCAGAACATTACCATTAAGACCCATAGGGCACACAACGATCGAACTAAGGGACCTAGGCTAAGGCCCAAGCCCACCTATAGCCCAAATAGAGGCCCGACCCATGACGTGGCCAAACATTATTAATAACCTATAAATATGCATGGACCGCAAGAATTAAAGGTACGCATTCATTACTCTCCTAATTACGAGATTTGACTTTCTAAGAGGTTTTGCTGACTTGAGCACCAGAGTCTCTTCTATAGGTAACCTCCCTTGGGTCCAAACCAATTCACACCGAGATATCCACAGACAACATGTACCGACCGGGAGGAAGCCTACTGAGGAGATTGCGGACTGGAGTAAGGTAACGCCTGTGTCTGACATATCTTATTTGTTCTCTACAGCAACAATTGGCATCGTGGGGCACGAGATAATACCTTACGAACCAACCCGCATTCTCTGCAGGAACAAATGGAATCAACTCAAGAAGTTTAGTACTCCATAGAATACAAAATAAAATAAAAATAGAAGAAGAAAAGAGAGAAAGAAATTAGCCCCCCCCTAAGGGTTCCTAAATTCTGAAGTGTCGAGCTTTTTTTTTTTTTGTGCTTTTCCCTTGGTCTCTTTATATAGGAATTGGATTGGGCTTTTCTGTTGCTAAAATCTCTCAAATATCTTTTAAAATAAAGATAAAGATAAATATTTAAAAATATTTGGAGAGATATAGACAATTTGACAAATATAATTGGTTGATAATATCAATATCTAATATAATTTAATTAATTAATTAATTAATTAAAGATATATTATAAATTATCACCAATTAGTATTTGTATTAATTTTCCAAATCAACCCTTTGCAATCTCCTTAAATTATCTTCTAAATAATCCAATATCTTCAAGATATATTTGTTTGTTGTGGAACTAAAAAGATTTAAGAAGATCTTGTCATATTTAAAAGATTTGGTAGTTATTATTTTTTAACATTTTATGATATAATTAAATAAGATAATTATTTAAAAATATCAAATAAAATATCTAAAGATATATTTTCCCAAATTATCTTTTATCATAAAAATAAAGAAAACTGCAAGGTCCAATTTTTTGTACTCTCTTCTTGGTTTAGCCAAACCTTTTCACTTTTTCAAGCTTTTCTTGCCATCTTCGTGCAATGTTTGGCTTGGATTTTTGTGATTTTTATGATTTCTTATTCTTGGATTTATCTTTAAGGTGTCATGAAGCTTTAAGCAATTTATTTCCACACCTCCATGAGCTCAACTTAGCTACAGCTGCACTAACACACCTCAAAATATCCAAAGAACATTTATGCAACGAAAAAGTTATTTTTAACATGTTTTTGTATTTTATGCTCAATAAACCCAATCATAGGAAATCTCAATTAAATCAATCTTTAAGCACACAAATTCAATTAAATACCCAGAATTAAACATTAAATGAGGGCAAAAATACACACTCATCATTAATTTAATTGTTTATTAATTTTTAATAATATATGTGACCATGATGGGTGATAATATAATCCTAGATTTATGAGAATTATCATGAAACATGAATTGATTGTGCGTTTGCTTTGAAATTGGATGGTTGTGTGTTCGAACATTGGCTTAGGTAGAATAAGTTTCTTTTTTGGCCAAATTTCTTTTTTAGCATGAATGAGTAGGATTAGAAAAACCATAAGGTAATGACAATTGAATGACCATTTAACCTAGTCTTAATGCAAATTTCGTTTTTGTAATTAAGTGAATTAAAGCAAGGGCTGCAAAGTGGAAATAAGAGTGGAATTAAGGTAAGAAGATACCCTTTTTGATAGACACTAGTAACCTGCACTAAAAAAGAGAGCTGAGAGGGAATTTGGAACCCTATTTACTTCGGAAAAGTAGAAGGAATCACAAAGTGGGACTTTTGCTATCACCAAGCATTAAGATTGTAATTGGGAACAAGGAATTCAGATTAGGAGAGTGGTCATTTCCTGTTTTATTATGGTTATTATGATTTTTCTTTTTGACTAATCCTAATGTTTATGGTTTTTCTTTTATATACAACACACTTATGATTATTATTTATTATTATTATTATTTTATTACTATTATTATTATTATTATTTTATTTCACTATTATTTTTATTATTATTATTCTTTTATTTTATTACAATTGTTTTATATTATTGTTTTATTATTATTATTTTCATTATTATTATTGTTTCATTTTATTATTATTATTATTGTTATTTTCATTTTATTTTATTTCATAATTATTTTTATTTTTATTATTTTATTTTATTTTAGTATTATTTTATTATTATTGTTATTATTATTATTTTTTTGTTTTATTGATGATTTTATTATTATTATTGTTTTATTATTATTGCTTTATTTTATCTTTATTATTATTTTATTATTATTATTTTATTATTAGTATTATTGTTTTATTATTATTGTTTCATTTTATTTTATTATTATTTTCATTATTATTATTATTTTTAAAATTTTATTTATTATTTTTATTATTATTTTATTATCTTTATTATTATTATTATTATTATTATTCTTATTATTATTGTTTTCATTTTATTTTATTTTATAATTATTTTTATTATTATTATTATTATTTTCTTTAATTTTACTATTATTTATTATTATCATTGTTTTATTTTATTTATGATTTTATTATTATTATTATTATATTATTATTATTGTTTTATTTTATTATTATTATTATTATTATTTTATCTTATTAGTAGTATTTTTTTATTATTATTGTTTCATTTTATTTATTATTTTTTTTATTTTTATTATTATTATTAATATTGTTGTTGTTATTGTTTATATTATTATCATTATTACTATTTTACTGCATGTGCGATATTTTGGGGTAATGGTTATGTGTTCTTCCTGGTTTGTATATTGTTTGATTGTCCAGGATTATGTGTTGGGTATAACACTTTGTTTTGATGGTTTTATGTGGATTTATTGTGATTCTCCGGGATGTATAAAAACAAGGATATGGTTGTGTTTGATGTGTGACCATGTGATATTGTGTAGTTGAGTTCAACTTAATGATATGAAAGTGTATTTACTTGTCATGGATGCATGTTTTGTGTGAACTGAGTGTCTTGTGTAAATTGAAACCTATTTTAGAGTGCTAAATACTAGTAAATTACCAATTACTAATGTGGCGTCTGGCAGAGTGTTGTAAACCGCCAGGAGATAGGCCACAAAGTGAACTTTGGAGTAAAACCCGAGAGTTGGTGCTTGGCGACGGAAGTGGTCCCGCCAAACAATGTGTTATAGAATTGGGCTTGGACCAAAATCCAGTGGGTTGGCGCCCGACAACGCCAAATGTTCTGCTAGGTGGTCTAGAACGCGACTTAACCAGCGATGTGGGTGTTGTGCTAGGCGGTTTTGGATGTAGTGATGGATTACGCGAGGGATTCTACACAGCTTTGGATGGAGATCTTGATGCGATGCTTTGTTAGGGGTCTTGTTACGAGTGTAACTTGTATTGGGGTAACACGTGGCCACTCGAGATTGTAGCCTGATGGTTTTGGAAGTCCAGTGGAGTGTGCGAGATCGTGGCTCGCACGGAAGAGTTCTAGAAGATTTCCTTCCTCGGTGTTATTCGATGAGTTTGGTAGTCTTGGACAAATACGAAATGTGGTTCGTATTGGGGAACTCCATTTGGTGTTACGAATTGTGGTCATGACAAATTTATTCCTATGTGTGGACTATTAGGTTGTGGCCTGTAGTCAGAGGCGAGTAGACACTCATAGCAACAAAGATCGATCAATGTAATCATCAAAGGGTGTAGAATCAAGAGGCATTCAGAGGAAGATTTGGAGGTCGAGGATTAAGGGTTGTGGCTTGTGAGTCTTAGGAAAAGCAACGCTCTTACCGGGTTTTGGTGAACAGGTAAGGGTTGTGCTCTTGCCAGGTTTTGGTGAGCAAGCAAGGGTGGTTGGTTGTAAGTCCTAAGAAAAGTAATGCTCTTACCGGGTTTTGGTGAACGGGTAAGGGTTGTTGCTTGTTCTTCCTAAGAGGCGTTGGGATGCAAGAAAGGAGACTAGTTGGTTATGAGAGAATAATATACTATGTGATGAGACTTTGGAGTATTAGAAGTGTTGAAATATTGAATGGTTGTTTATTATTTTATGTAGTGCACTTTTATTCTGTTGAGCTCACCCTATTTACTTGTGTTTGGCGATGATCGTGTAATGTGTTACACGGGAGCAGGTGATGTTGTAGGTGGTATTGGTGAAACATATATTCGGAGAGGGGTTAGCTTAGGAAAAACCTTTATGATGTTTTCTTGTTTTATGGTTTTTTTAAACATTTTGTAAACATTTATCTTACCAGACTCGTAATCGACAATCATAGTTTGTGGATTTTGATTTATTGCGGTACAATAAATGTTGTAAATTTTCCCGCATTTTGGGAAAAGAAATTATCATAAATGTGATTTTATACTTATTTCCTATTTTAATTATTTAAATTAGTAATGTCTAACAGGGATGTTACATTAATGATAAATAAAAAAGATAAAAAAAAATAAAATAAGAACTAAAATGATAACAATTATAACCGTGTTCCCAACAACAATGTCAAATTTGATAACACTAACGTTAACACTGCTTCGAGGTTATGTGCGGCGATGGCAGTCTGGTTCAAAACTATGTTGGTGCCTTGATAGTTGGAGGTGTCCGTCAACCCTTGGTTCATCATGGTTGGTTCATTGCAGTTTCAGATCTACTATTATTTTTTCAACAAATTTGTGTGCATGTTTACCGATGTTATTATGGCTAACTATGATGGTGGTTGGGCATAATGTAGGTTCTAGTTGTGTGGCTTGGAGGGAGGTTAAAGATGATGAGGTGGCAACTTGTGGTTGGTGTAGATGTGTGTGCAATGATTGATGACATAACATGTTTTGGTTGGACAATTTAGTGACTGAAGGATTGACACTTGGCAATCTATTATTGGGTCCGATTTTTGTGAGAGGTAGGAAAGGTGAAAGTTAGAAAAATAGGGGTGTATGAGTAGGTTTTTGTGTGGCCATTTGAAAAAGGGGGTGTGTTTGTAAAAGCTAGGGGTGTATTCAGCTTTTTGTATACTTCTTTCCTGAATTTACTGATTTTGACTTTATTTCGTAACTTGGAAATTTAATTTCACATCTTTAATGAACCAAATTTGACTTCAGCTGCATTTACAAACTTTAGAATATCCAAGAATAATTTATGGATCTAAAAAACATTTCTTAAACCATTTTTATCACACAAGCTCAAATAGCCTAATTATTAGAAATGTCGATAAAATTAATATTTTAAGCACAAAAATAAATTAAAATTCCATTATTAAAGACTAAATGAGGGCAAAAATATGCATTCATTAGTTACGCAATGGTTACTATTCTTACAAGACCAAGTTGAACTCCACAAGTCTACTAGATTGCTCTAGTGTCCAGTTGCTGGTTTGGCGTCTCCTTACTTTGGTGAAGCTCCGATGATGGCGCAGGTGTGCTTGTAAGAGACACTTTGATACTTAAGTTAGCACGGGTGATGTTAGGGATTTAGTGAATATTTTAATGCATAATCAATGCATAGAGCAATGTGTTGTTTATACCTTTTTTACGTGTGGGTCCTACCTGGAATGGACCTTTGGGCCCAAAATACCTCTTTTAACGATTTCTAGATCCAATAGAATTGGGTGAAATTAAAAAGAACCCTTAATATTTGCTAGTAGGCGGCTTACGAGCCACCATGGCTAGGTATTGTATACCTTGTGGGAGATTCTAAGTCTACGGTACTTGGTAAGCCGACATGTGGGTTATGGGTGTTGGATACTTTTGGGCCGCATAGTTAGTTAAGTGGATGGAAAAGGCTGTTACTTATTCACATTGTGTGTGGCTTGTAAAACGTTGATGGTTGTGTGCATCTATGGAGGTTTCTTCATTGTATGATGTAACATCCCGACCGGATATTACGAGTTTAATTAAAATAAAATAGAAATAATATTAATACTTCATTTAATATAATTGAAATTCCAAAAAATGCGGGAAATTAAAATCTTTATTACATAATAAAGGCAACTCCAAATTCAAAATTCTTAAAGCTCAATTTACTGAATCGGTCTCATAATAGTTGACAACTTTATTCAAAACCATAAATGATAAAAACTCAATAAAATTGTTTCCCATGAGTTTCCCCCGCTCCGCTGCTATGTCTCACCAGATCTACCTACAACATCATCTGCTCACCGTGACACAATACACGATCATCGCCAAACACAAGCAGATAGGGTGAGCTAACAGAATAAAACATATGCATACAAATCATATAATTTCAATCACACCAAAGGAACTCATATCCTTTGTTCCACACAACATGGTCATCACCATGTCACTCGTGTCCTACGTCTTCTGATGAGTACCTCAAGGTGTCTTGCTGCCACACCTACCAGCCACAATTGGTAGAGCACATGCGGGAAACCATGCTACGGACCACACTCCGTAACGCCAGGTGGAGTTCCCAATACGAATAACATTCATAACGTCCCAAGACTACCAAACTCATCAGCGTAATAGGAAGGAGGGCAATCTAACTAGACCCATCTGTACGTGCCACAACACCCACACTCACACCGACAACACTCGCCAACCTTAGCTACAACTCAAGAGTTCCTCGTGTTCATCCATCATCCCGAGCCACAACTCAAGAGATGTCATTCCGAGCCACAACTTAAGGAATGCCATGTGCTTAACCCCTATCCTGAGCCACAACTCAAGGGATACGTTCTGAGCCACAACTCAAGGAACACCAGCAAGCTGACCTTTGAGATATCACCAAAGCCTTGTAGACCACGCATATCCAAAGTAATCAAAGCTACTGCCACTATGTTATTGCCTGGCGCTGCTCTAGAGCCGCTAGGTGAAACCCGCTTCCAGACCACTTGGTGGGGGACACGTACCACCATGCGCCAAGCACCTCTGCACTCACTACCCCTGCAACTATCGCCTAGCAAAACGATCTCTGCCGCAAGGCCCCACGCGTGCCCAGAGCTATTGTAAGTGTAGCTATCGCTTGGCGGTCCAGACTCCACTGCCAAGCGCTACACCAGGACAACGAATTGTACTGGTTTGGCCTCTCAGATGTGATTCCAGTCACATAATTTCCATTCTTTGGTCATGAATTCTCATTTCTTATGCCTTGCTATCATAAACATACTCATGAGTAAATTTATTATTTTAACTATACCAATCACTTAGAACCCATTAAGTGCAACCCATATT